>NC_134355.1:158614701-158968451 GCF_048569485.1 Anomaloglossus baeobatrachus | reverse complement strand
ACAAGGATGGGCACATTACTATTGTATGGGGACAAGTATGGGGACATTACTATAGGATGGGGACCAGAATGGGCACATTATGACAGGATTGGGTCCAGGATGGGCACATTAGTACAGGATGGGGACAAGGATGGGCACATTACTCCAGGATGGGGACAAGGATGGGAACATTACTACTGGATGGGCATGAGGATGGGCACATAACTATAGGATGGGTACCACTAAAAATGTCACTTGGCCCTGCAAAGATTGCGCCCAACCGACCAAATTATTTTTTTCTAGCTGCAACCTATATAGCCAGTTGAGATTGAGACTTCTGGTATAGACACTCTTTGACACCTTAAGCTTGGTATATAACATCCAATTTCACTTGTAGTACAGAATGGACCAATCGTGGAACCAGTGGAACCAGCCATTTTTCCAGTGACACACAAGCCAATTTTCAACATGACAATGCCCAGTCACATGTTGCTCATGTTACTATCAGCAGCTTGTGTTGGCTAATTGAATTTCCATGGTCTGCAGCATCTCCGGTCTTGTCTCCCATCCAGCACATCTGGTTTGTCATTGGACAGCAATAGCAAAGGGAGCTGTCAGTAGAAGATGTCATGTTCATTCAGCATGGCAGAACATTTCTTAGAAAACCAATAATACCTCATTGATACTAGTCTATGACAAGGTGTGTAAGTGTGAACAGTGCGTGGCACTCATACTAAATACTAAATATTTTGTTTCTATTTTTCATCACTTGAATATCATTAACATGTCTATTGAGCTTGTGATTTCCATAATTCCATTTCTTTTTCTTCTTGCAGTTTCAATCTCAATGTGAAGGAGAGTAGTTTCATAGTTACAACCAATGACCTACCATGTTGATCCAGAGAAGTGCAAACCTCATGAGACAGATGCTAATTGGCAAGTCTTTCCCAAATCCACATATGGCAATCAGACTGGTTCCCTTGATCAACATCCCATTACAGAATCTACTGCACATAACCTGTAATACTATATTTTCAGGAATTGCATGCAGGCCTTCCTTGAACTTTTTTAGTGAATCGAACATTACAACAAGCATCACTATCAGTGATAATTCTATCTCTAGACCTGGCAGAGACGTCATTGTCACAGGCTAAAGGCCCCGTCAGACTAAGCAACATCGCTAGCAACATCGCTGCTAACGAACAACTTTTGTGACGTTGCTAGCGATGTTGCTGTGTGTGACATCCAGCAACAACCTGGCCCCTGCTGTGAGGTCGTTGGTTGTTGCTGAATGTCCTGGGCCATTTTTTAGTTGTTGCTGTCCCGCTGTGAAGCACAGATCGCTGTGTGTGACAGCGAGACAGCATCAACTAAATGTGCAGGCAGCAGGAGCCGGCTTCTGCGGAGGCTGGTAACCAATGTAAACATCGGGTAACCAAGAAGCCCTGTCCTTGGTTACCCGATATTTACCTTTGTTACCAGCCTCCTCCGCTCTCACTGTCAGTGCCGGCTCCTGCTCTGTGCACATGTAGCTGCAGCACACATCGGGTTAATTAACCCGATGTATGCTGTAACTAGGAGAGCAAGGAGCCAGCGCTAAGCATTGTGCGCTGCTCCCTGCTCTGTGCACATTTAGCTGCAGCACACATCGGGTAATTAACCCGATGTGTGCTGTAACTAGGAGAGCAGGGAGCCAGCGCTCAGTGTGCGCTGCTCCCTGCTCTCTGCACGTGTAGCTGCGTGCGGTGGTAACCAAGGTAAATATCGGGTTGGTTACCCGATATTTACCTTAGTTATCAAGCGCAGCATCTTCCACGCGGCGCTGGGGGCTGGTCACTGGTTGCTGGTGAGCTCACCAGCAACTTGTGTAGCGACGCTCCAGCGATCCCTGCCAGGTCAGGTTGCTGGTGGGATCGCTGGAGCGTCTCAGTGTGACATCTCACCAGCAACCTCCTAGCAACTTACCAGCGATCCCTATCGTTGTTGGGATCGCTGGTAAGTTGCTTAGTGTGACTGGACCTTAAGGAAAAAATAGCATTAAACAGATCTCTGCTGTGTCTATTCACATATTTTTAATTGTAAAAAGATAAACCTAAGAAATCATTTATCCAAACTGCTAACCTGTCTTATTATTGCAGTCTATCCATTCCTTCAACTACTTCTAGACCGTCCATAAACTTTAAGCATCCAGGCGGACCACGTAGTAGAGCAGCTGCAGATGATATGTTAGACATAGCCAAACTCCCGATAGAGAAGGCAGAGACAATTCATTAACATCTCTGCTTTCTGACCCTGCGGTCATGTAATCACTGGGTCTAGGGAGGAAACAGGAGCTGTGGGATCCTTGGAGACCCAAATCTGCTCTTCTATATAGCCAGGAAGCTGCATTTCCACTGTAACTGAAGCTAATATACTAGCCCCAGCTACAAAGAAATTCAGCTAAAAAAAGTAATTATATGTTGGAACGCACCTTATGGGCATTTTATGACCTTTTGGAGCCACAGTGTGTAAAATAAATTAAAATTAAAGAAAAAAGAACTAGGTAAAAAACAAAATTTTAATAATGCTGCCAATTTAAATCGTTGCTTATAGCCCTGCTCCTCTGAAAAGAAAACAAACCATGTCCGATATATAAAATATTTGTTACAGAAAGGGGAACAAGTTATAAAATGTATTTTAGTGGTCATGAAATAAATGTAGAAAATAAACATATTTCCTTGGTTTTCCCACCGATCACACCCAATATCGGCAAAATAAGAGTATGGAAATAATGTTAACATAACCACATCGTTTCACAAAAAAAATGCAAAAATTAAAAGGAAATCTGAGTGAGGACTTTTTTTTACAGCTCTTAAACTGCATGTATGAAAAAAAAACATGAAAATATGCTTGTTTAGGAATGGAGGTAAATAGCCCCGTTCTGATCTAGTTAATAACCTTAGTCATTCTTTTTTGGATCAGCTCTAGTTCAGCCAGGTCCTTATATGCTATAGCTGAAATTTTACATAGTGTTGTAACTGTTGCTGCACCAGTGACTTGTATAGAGTTGTCAAGAGAATCTATCTTTAATGTATCCCATGGTTTCATTTGCCTTGACATCCACTGCCTAGATATTAGTTTGCTGTCCACAATTTAGCACATAGCTGTACAAGTTGTTTCTTTGGCCCAAGTGCATTACCTTATATAAATCTATGTTAACCTTCAATCTGTATTTTTTGACCCAAGCATCCAGCTTGCCTAAATATCTTTGTAATATTATATACCCATTCTCTGTTTTAATTACTTTGAAGAGCTTACTATCATTTGCAAAATAAAAAAAATTGCTAACAAACATATTAAAGAAAAAGAGGGCCCAATACTGACCTCTCTGATACCCCACTGATAACTGTGCTCATTTAGAGTGTGTTCCATAAATAACCACTCTTTATTTTCTAGCACTGTGCCAGTTATTAACATATTTACTCATATTTTCCCTTAGTCCCATTGTTGTAATTCTTTGTAGCAACCTTTTTAATAGCACCATATTGAATGCCTTTGAAAATCCCATAGAGTCAACATCCACGTTCTTTTCCTGGTTCAGTCTAGCGTTTACTGAATCACAGCAGTTCATCAGATGAAATTAACAGGACCAATCCTTCATAAATGCATGTTAATGCTTGTTTACTGTATGAGGTTAATTTTTATTGAGACAATGAATGATAGAACCTTTAGAAAACTCTCAAAGATATTGCCCGCAATAAAGGTTAAACATTCAGGTATATAGTTTCAGGGTTATTTTTTCACATCTTTTTGAATATTGGCACCACATTTGCTATGTACCAGTACTGGGCTACAGAACCAGCTATTATGGAAGCATTGAATATTAGGTAGAAGTGTCTGCCTATCATGGTATCTAATTCCTGTAGAGCTTGAGGGTGTATGCCATTCTGACCTGATAATTTGTCTTTTTTGTGTTTTCAAGCATGGCTGCATTTCTTGCTTAAAGAGGTAACATTTAATGGAGAATTTATGGTATTAATGTTTATGCCTCATTACTACCCTCTTACGTTAATTTTCTAAACTTTTTTTGTCAATTATTCCCCCCTTTACAGCTGTATTTATCCATAATAGTTTTCTACTGTTTTTAACCTGTTCATTCCCAAAGGGTATTTATTATGTAAAAGGTTCAGGATGCTTAGAAGTGGCCCATTAGCTTTGTGTACTTTTATTTTTCAGAACATAATCACATTTTATTGCATTAAGTTCATCTCTTGGAACTGATGGAAATTAGTCTTCTTGAAGGTCAAGGATTTTGTAGCCCTTTTACTAATAATGCTACGGTATAAATGTATAAGTGAAAACATATTTGTTTGGTCAGTATTACCCAAGTAAGGGGTACTTTACACGTTGCGACATCGCTAGCATCGGCTAGCGATGTCGAGCGCGATAGTACCCGCCCCATCGCACATGCGATATCTGGTGATCGCTGCCGTAGCGAACATTATCGCTACGGCAGCTTCACACGCACATACCTTGTCGGCGATGTCGCGGTGACCACCGAACAATCCCTCCTTCAAGGGGGAGGTGCGTTCGGCGTCCCCGCGACGCCACTAAGCGGCCGGCCAATAGAAGCGGAGGGGGCGGAAATGAGCGGGACGTAACATCCTGCCCACCTCCTTCCTTCCGCATTGACGGTGGATGCAGGTAAGGAGATGTTTGTCGTTCCTGCGGCTTCACACACAGCGATGTGTGGTACTATAGGAATGACAAACAACATCGCATCTGCAGCTGGAGCGACATTATGAAAATGAATGACGTGACACAGATCAGCGATTTTTGACTGTTTTGCGCTCGTTCATCGTCACTCCTAGGATTTACAAATTGAGATGTCGCTACCGGCGCCGGATGTGCGTCACTAAAAATGTGACCCCGACAATATATTGGTAGCGATGTTGCAACGTGTAAAGTACCCCTAAGCCGCGACCATTACATTTGATATTCTGTCTATTGGTTAGAATTAGTTCCAGAAGTTTCGCCCCCCTCCTCCCTCTTGCAGGATGGACCAGGATTTCTTATCCAAGTGTTTGTTACATTGTATGATGTTCTTTGTGGGATTGTTAGCCATTGTTTTATTGTACAATGTTTTTTTATTCATTTATTGTGTTTATGCCACTTTACACAGTTCTTGCTGGAATATTTATAACATTTTGGTGATTAGTCATTCATATATGTGCGTTAGTATTTATTCATTGTACTCATGTCACTTCACTAAATTATGATGCTGCTATAGCATATGTACTATTCTTATCACACATGTATGGTAGTATTTATTATTATCTTAACATTCATCACTTGGCATTATATTAGTCACATTCATTTTGTATGCTATTTGCATTATTTATATTCATTGGCTGATATTATATTTAGATTCATATTATTATATTATAATTATTTTCACATCTATATGTATTATATGGTATTCACTTTTGTTTTATATTTGTATCACTACACTTATTATAGAATAATTTATTATTAACATATGGTTACCAACATATAGCATCTTAATATCATAACTTTAAATGTACACATGAATATTTTACATTGGCTCTGAGTGCTTTTAAATTCATGTGCTCCAGTATTAAGGCAGTAGCGGTAATGCACTTATATTTGATACACACCGGTCGGGTGCCATTTGTGCGCATTCGCACTTGCGTGTGAGTTTGGCCTGTAGGTAACCGTGTCTATTCCTCCCACAGTGATGTAGCCTCATACGGCATTGTGGTTGACGCCCTCGCTGGCAGTGCTGGCTGACACAATGGTTGTGTCATGCGCCGTTCCAGCGGTGACTCCTCTATATGACGCTAGTTTATGTGATTGGTGAAAAGGAGTTTATTAGGAGAACTCTTTTGCACTCATACAACACTTCCTCCCTTGAGAAAAACAGCAGATGCTGAAACGTGCGTTGGGAGAGCGGGGGTTCCCCAACATTGTAAGGTAAAGGTTACTATGATGTAAATTATTGTAGCATTTTGCTACTTGTGATACATTGCTTGGTAGTTTTGTGTTGTCAATTTGATTCACATGCTACTCTACACGTGGTTAACGTCAATATACTTATATGCAAGTAGTGTGAATGACAACCTGAGTACCTAGCTTATTATGTAATAGGGAACAAGCATTGGTGGTAATTACATTATTGTTGTCATGGAATCAATATAGCATAGAAACCGTGGTTGATAGATTTTTGTTACTTGATTTGGGATAGTGCAATTAGTGGTATTTTTCAAACTGATACATATCATTCATATTATATCCAAAGCAGCTAGTGTGTTTGTTTACATAGGCTTTGGGGTTGTACAAGAACACTGTGTGGTATTATAGATCGGTATATAGATTACTAGACTTATACATTTTTACATATAGGTTACAACCTAATAAAATCACTTTATTATTATATTTTACTTATTTATCCCAGCTTATTAATAATTACAATAACCTTTTGCACCATCTCCTCAAATTATGTTGGCTCTGTAATAATTGTTCTATATTGCTATGTAATTCTTGGACCAATTGATTGCTGTATTCTTAAAATTATATATTTACCTTGACATTACTGCGGTTGATTTTTTTTCCCCTTGTATTGTTGGTTACCACACTGTTGGGTCCCTTCCCCCTTATTATATGAGCATAATTTTTATATGTATGTAATATGTAATAATAAAAATTGTTTTTATCATTATTGATCGTGATACGCTATTTTTGTTGGATATTCATGTTTTGGCGTAGGTTTATCTATGGTCCTTTATATAGGAAACAACCAATTTAAATTTTGTTTGTTATTGGGGTTTTCTTATTTTTATGCTTGAAGCAGTGTATTCAGCTATGACACCTAGCAGATTATTATACCTTGTACATTACAGGTCAGTACTTGGGTCATCATCACAAATCTGTGGTTCCCAGTTTGTACGGCAGAGTCATTTTCCATCTCCAAAGTTTCTCTCTTAGGCCCGTTTCACACGTCAGTGAAAAACACTGACGTTCTTCACTGATGTGTAAAACACGCATATGTCCCTACGTGTGCCGTGGATCACGGCACACGTGGGTTGTCTAAGTGCAATCCGGGCTCCGTTCTCCGTGGCCCGTGATTGCACTTAGAGAGTAACTCACCTGTGCGTGCTCCCGCTCTCCATGGTGCTGATAGCTCCCGCGGTGCAGCATCCGGCCGGCGCTGACCCCCGCAGCAGCTGCTTCCGGGTCGGCTGTGTCGTGCATCATGAATATGCGCGACAATAATGAGCCGGCTCAGAAGCAGCAAGCTGCACGGGCTGCAGAGAGCGTCGCTGGAGCCGGGTGAGTAAAAATGATTTTTATTTTAAAAGCACGTTTTTTTCTGGCATGTGTTTCATGGATCACACCACTGCGTGGTCCGTGGGACATCAGTGATGCCAGAAAAAAATTGACATGTCTCAGTGCGGCAATCACGGACACGCAGGTACGCCGCACGGAGACACGTGCAGTGAAAAATCACTGATGTGTGAGCAGACCCATTCATCATAATGGGTCTGCGTATGTCAGTGATTCTGGTACGTTTAAAAAAAAGCACAAACGTACCAGAATCACTGACGTGTGAAACAGGCCTTATGTAAAGTGTAGGCTCTTAAGATGAGTGTGGTTTGGTCTCTCTCTTTTGCCTGTAGTGTGTAGGCTCTCGTGATCAATGGACTCCTCTCTCCCCTGTAGAGTGTTAGTTCTCTTGGTCAACAGGGTTCTCTCTATTCTTTCACCTACATCAATTTTCCAAGAAATTACAAGCTTTCCAGTATTGAGATTCCCACAAATTTATATGCCGTGAATAAATTATTTTGAGAAAATTTACTGAAGCCATCAAATTCGAATGTCAAAAGATCCATATGTCTCGAAGAGAGATTGTGATCAGTGCTGTGGCATGACAGATATTGTATGCGATGCTGTTAGAGCATATCTTTATTAGAAGAACCTTCCCTGCTACTCCACAGCACTGGACTGTCCATGACTGTCACACTGATCTGTGCTCTGATTGGAGAGTTGTAACTCTTCTAATAAAGTAAAACTATCTCCTCACAGTAGCTCATACAATATCAGACATTTTCATTCTCACCTAACCGAACAATGAGATCTCACTGCTTAGTGCAGTGAGAAAGTAGATAGAATGATGGTATACGCAATACTGCCAGGAACATTGTTACCTTATTAGAAGAGCTTTCCCTGCTGCTCCATAGTGCTTCACTTTCCATTAGTGTTACACTGTTCTCTGCTCTGGTCAGTGTAAGGATACTCTGATTAGAGCATTGAGCATCGTGACTAGGAAGCACTGTGGAGTGGGAGTAAAAGCCACTTTCTATCCACTTTATCTTGATGTGCTGTCCTGGTACCTGATCCCAGAAAGTTTGACTATCCTGCTTTTCAATTGGTTCGAGTACCACGCTCTAAATTTGCATTGATGACAATGTGCATCATGACAGCTGGGTCTTCATTAGCCCTTTGATGTAATCTATCAACCCAATCCTCGATATGTCGAACTTAAAGGGAACCAATCACCAGGATTTTCATATATAACCTAAAGCCAGTGCTATACTGGCACTATCAGGCTGATTCTCTCCATACCTTTAGTGGTCAGCTCGGATGTTTAGGTTTTGAAATCCAAGAAAGTAAAGTTTATAAAATTGGCAGCTTCTTGAGTGACAGCAGCTGAGGATCAAATAATAGCTGGAGGATAATCATAGTTCTCCCCTCCCACTGTTAGAATTAGCATAAGTATTATACAAACTATTCACTTTGCCTCTTGCAGGGCCTGTGTGATGTCATACCCATGTGACCAGAAGAGGTGGGGCCTCAGCCAACAAAGCTGATACTACAAAGCAACATTTTTCTGTTGGCTGAGGCCCCGTCCCTTCTGGTCACATGGGTATGACCTCACACAGGTCCTGCAAGAAAAAAAGTGAATCGTTTGTATAATACTTATGCTAATTCTAACAGGGGAAGGGGATAACTATGAATACCCCCCAGATATTATCTGCTCCTCAGCTGCTGTCACTCAAGAAGCTGATGATTTTATAAACTTTACTTTCTTGGGTTTCAAAACCTAAACATCCGAACTGACCATTAAAGGTACGTATAGAATCAGCATGATAGTGCCAGTACTGTATAGCACTGGCTTTAGTTTTTATACAAAAATCCTGGTGATTGGTTCCCTTTATGTGCCAACACCATTGAACGATTCTGGTCTTTGTGACAGACTGCTCTGTTTGTGCCCCTAATTAGTAAATCGACTACCAAAAACTGTCTGGCTTTCCTATTGCCCTTTTTATTCTGGCTTTCAGAGGAAGTATCTTGGAGCAGTACTACCCGTTTAATGAAACCCCATCATCAGCCAACCTGGAAAACTTGGGGTGTGTCAGTTAAGTACTTCCCTTCCTGATAATTTGCCTTTCCGTCATCTTCTGTCACCCAGCTAACTGCCTCATTGTCCTGTACCTCAATGCCACCATCTTTTACCACATCTACACCAGCCACCATCTGTTTACTGAACATCAATCTCTATCCATGTTGTTAATAGATCTTAGTAATGCAAATTGCATATTTAGAGCAAATATCTGGGCTTCCAAATATTCAACATTCAGACATCTAACAGCTGTCAAGGATTGCATATTAGAAATCCATTGTACATTGCATGTTTTTTTCAATTATGGAAATAACTTTATTAAGGCTACATTCATATCACCTTTTACCTTACATTCTGTGGCTCCATCGGAGCTTATGGCCGAACCCCCACAAAATGGGGACATTGAGAATAATGATGCAGATTAAGTCACTGTGTTATCTGTCATACATTATTTTCGTCCATATATGCCTAATTGAGGATAGCAGCAAGATGTAGTTAAGGCCTAGTCAGTGCATAAGTCTGAATCCCATTTAGGAAAGGGTAAGACATAAGCCCCGATGGAGCAAGTATCTATCATCAATCTGGGGCTGCCCTTTCTATTTATATACTGTAAAACAGTGGACATCCCTTGATGATGATTTCTCTAAATATAATCTAGTAATGATATAGCGCAGAGAAAGCTCTAATATCCTCTAAACTGCCAAGTTGTGGGATCTTAGCATTCAGAGCAGGATTCCACAACCCTCTGCGGGTCCTCTCGCAGTTTAAGAGTGAGATCTCGAGAGATTTTGCTATTTCCACTAACTTAGCACTGCTGCATACTTTAGAAGTTATTTAACAGTAACAACTGCAATTATGTTAACATTTGGTAATAGCTCAATAAAATACATGGAAAGACCTTTATTAAAAGGAGAGTGCAAGATCTCACACCACCCAGACCACCCCATTTTACACTGACAAGCAACAGGGTAACAATGTTTTTGAACGTTTGAAGTTCAGGCTCCATATGTTAGCATCCACTACAGCTTCGAATGTGAGACTACCATAATTGTTTAGACAATCATCTTGGTTAACGCTACATATATTTGACTAATTATTTAGCATATGATTACTTATGCAGATTCTTGTCATGTCATTGTTACTGTTTTGCTCCTAAAATCAAAATTTTAATTTTACTTATTTTGTTAGTGTTTTCTAAATTCCCTAGGACTTTCAACACAATTTAAATCCTTCTGGGCATACTCTCGTCAGATTCAAGCATGTCTCAACTGAAATCTGATCCCAGCTCTCTTCTACACATTCTCAATGTTGGTGTATACTGGTCGACTCACTTGGGTATATTCACAGCTTGTTCTTCAACTCTACCCACAAGTGATTGATTGGATTGAAGTCTGGGGGCCAATCCAGCACCTCTACTTCATTGTTTTTTAACCAATTCTTCGCCCATCTCTACGTAGGCTTCGGGTCGCTGTCCTGCTGGAACACTATGTCGTCCTTTTCATACCCATAGTACTCGAGTGTACAAAGTAACTCATCTTGTATGATACTCACATATAGCTCACCATCAATCCTGGTGATGTACCAATGCCTTTGGCTGTGAAACAACCATATATCATCAGGCTTTCTCCACCAAACATGACAGTTCCTTCTATTTCTCAATCTGTTAGGCCATTTTTCCTTGTTTCTTCCTGACCCATTTGCACCCATCAGAGCCTAGTCTATTGAATTTTGTCTCATTGTTCCAAATCACCTGTTTCCAATCTTCTACTGTCCACGTTTCATACTTTTTTGCAAACATGAGCAAATGCTTCTTATGGCAATATTGAAGTCGATACTTTACCTTTTTTCGGGCCACCATTTAAGACTATGTGTATTGTATGCTTGTATGGATGGCTGTGATCTCTCTATTACGAAGCATACGAGACACCTCCAATGAATTGATAGACTTTGTGATGAGCCAACTTGCTGACTCCGATATTTTGTCTGGAGTGGACGTCCACCTCTTGGTTTTTGAATGGATAAACTGACTTAACTTTGTATTCTTTCAAAATACTAAATACATTTTTTATTCTTTCATGACACTGACATGATGCAGTTTGTTAATTTTCTTGGCTGAGAGACCACTCCTCAATGGGTTGGATAATGATGTTTCTCTTTTCTTGGGATATCTACTTCTTGGCTGCTCCTTGATTGAAACCAGTGACTTTTTGCTTGGGAATCAGCCTATCAACACACTGAGCTATTAGGTAATTTAAGAACAGTTTGTAATTTGTAGTATACAGGAAGAAAAAGATTTTTCCACCACCAGAAGCAAAACTGTAACAATGCAGTGACATGACAAGAATTTGCATGACTAATCATATGCTAAATAGTTGCAAGTCAAATTTATGTATGAGATAGCCAAGATGATTGTTTATAAAATTAAGGTATTATCACATTCAAAGCTGTTGTGGAAGGTGAAATATGGAGCCTGAAAGTAAAAAGTTCAAAACATTGTTAACCTTTTGCTCGTCTATTACATAAAAAGGGGCAGTCCCATATTGGCAAAAGTTATTCTTAACAACAAAACACAATTAGAGCAAAAAACTCACTTGCTTTTTTCACATGCCTTGAACCCCTTTATGACCTAGGACATATATATATATGTCCTAGGTCACCTCTGTTCAGTTACCGCGGGCTCCCCTGATCAGTAGACATGTGCTAGTAGACAATAGGCATGGCTGGAGCGGAGATGCACCTACATCTGTAAATCCCTTTGATTGTGCTGTCAAAAGAAAAACTAAAAAAACCCAACCCACCTATTAGATATTCTGTAGCTGCTATCAATCAAATAACAGTGCATTTCACAAACTTTACTTGCCTGTATTGCAAAAACTTTACATTCGCTCTCACAACTATAGGTATGTATAGAATAAGCTTGATAATGCCAGTAAAGCACTCGCTTTAGTTTATATAGAAAAATCCTGATGGTTGGTCATCTTTAAACCTAAAATCCTAGCTTTGGTTAAACAATTACTGTTTTATACAACATAAACAATCAGGCCTACTAAGACCCTATAATTAGAGATGAGCCACCCCCCTAGAGTTCGAGTTCGGTTTGTCGAACGGAGGCTCCGTTCGGCGAATGTTCGACGTATGTTCGACGAACCCCTTCGAACCCCATTGAAAACAATGGCAGGCAAACACAAACACATAAAAACACATTATAAATGTACACATACAGTTAATACATATTGCCATAACACTTACAGGTCCCCTCGACACGTCCTGCACTCAGTCTTCCGCCACTTTTCCTTCCGATAATCGCTGCATCCTCCCGGTAACCAGCACTGATGATAGGACCTTCCGTGACGTCAAAATAGCATGTGACCAGTCACGTGTGTATTATCTCATTGGCTACAGACTGGTCACATGGCTAGACGTCATGCTAGGTCCTGTCAGTGCATCTCTCCGGTACGCGGTGCTCATTTTTGCATCTCCGTGTACCGGCGAGATGCTCTGGCACATGGTCGGCTTCCCCGTTCCTGCATGTGGGCGCTCTTTACAGAGTCAGCCCACATGCAAGGACTGGCTGCCACAGCTGGTGAATTGCGGCACCGGGAATCATGTGATCGGAGCACCGTTGCTATAGTAACCTCCTGACAGATTACTTTAGCAAGGGTGGCAGCGGTGACGTCACCGCTTACAGCCCGCAGCCTCTGCTCACTCTCACTGAGTGATTAGACTGCACGGGGAGCAGCAGCGTCTTCCTCCCATGCAGTGCTGTCTGCTGTAGCAGAGCTGCATGGGTTGAAAGAGAAAGAAGACAGAAGACCAGGATCGTGGAGAGATGAGAGGGAGTAATAAACATGGAGTCTCTAAGTGTGTCTGTGTATTTATTTCTATTTAAGTAGTCTTTTTTTTTTAACCCTTTATTGGAGATTCTTAATGGCCGGGTCAAACTTGCCTGATATTAAGAATCTCTGGCTTAATACTAGCTAGTAAAACAAAGCTAGTATTAACTTATTATTACCCAACAAGCCACCCGGCTTCAGGGATGCTGGAAGAGTTGGATACAGCGCCAGATGAAGGTGCTTCTATGAAAGCGCCATTTTCTGGGGCGGCTGCGGACTGCAATTCGCAGCAGAGGGGCCCAGAAAGCTCGGGCCAACCTGTGCTGCAGATTCCAATCCCCAGCTGCCTAGTTGTACCTGGCTGGACATAAAAATGGGGCGAAGCACATGTCGATTTTATTTTTAATTACTTCATGAAATTCATGAAATAATTAAAAAAAGGGCTTCCCTATTTTTTTTAGTTCCCAGCTGGGTACAAATAGGCAGCTGGGGGTTGGGGGCAACCGTACCTGACTGCTGTACCTGGCTAGCATACAAAAATATGGCGAAGCCCACGTCATTTTGGGGGGGGACAAAAAACTCCTGCATACAGTCCTGGAAGGACTATGCTGAGCCTTGTAGTTCTGCAGCTGCTGTCTGCTCTCCTGCATACACTAGTGAATTGAGCATGCTGAGCCTTGTAGTTCTGCAGCTGTTGTCTGCATTCCTCCATACAGATAGACAGCAGTTGCAGAACTACAAGGCTCAGCATAGTCCATCCAGGACCAGGAGTCTTTTGCCCCCCCAAAAAAAATTATGTGGGCTTCACCATGTTTTTGTATGCTAGCCAGGTACAGCAGGCAGCTACGGGCTGCCTCCAACCCCCAGCTGCCTATTTGTACCCAGCTGGGAACCAAAAATATAGGGAAGCCCTTTTTTTTTTAATTATTTCATGAATTTCATGAAATAATTTTTTAAAAAAAATGACGTGGGCTTCGCCCAATTTTTGTGTCCAGCCAGGTACAACTAGGCAGCGGGGGATTGGAATCCGCAGTGCAGGGTGCCCAAGCTTTCTGGGCACCCCTGCTGCGAATTGCAGTCAGCAGCTGCCCCAGAAAATAACGCTTTCATAGAAGCGCCATCTTCTGGAGCTGTATCCAACTCTTCCAGCTGCCCTGGTGACGGGTGGCTCGCTGGGTAATAATGGGGTTAGGGCTAGCTGTATATTATCAACTGGCCCTAAGCCCGAAATTCATGGTGTCACGCCAATATTAGACATGGCCACCATGAATTTCTAGTACAGATAAAAAAAAAGCACAACACAGAAAAATATTTTTTATTAGAAATAAAACACAACACAATTAGTGACTCCATCTTTATTTAAATAAAAAAAAAACCTCCGCAGTAATCCTAGGGCAAGGGTCCCGCGCCGTCCAATCCGGATCCAATATCATCTGATCAGTTTACTGGAAGGCAAAGCGATCAGATGATGTGTCAGGTTCAAGGGCCTGAATTACATGACACAGCAGCTGATTGTAGAAAAGCCGTATATACAATCAGCTGATGCATCAGTGGAAAAAAACCCAACAAACTACACACTTCTGTGCAGACTCCTGTCCAACAGCAGCAGCTGATAGTTTGGCCGGCCGGGCGGTAAAAAGCCGGCCTCACCGCTCAACTTTTAGTGTCAGCTAATTCCGTCAGGTGACCGCATCAATTGATCATCGCCAGGTCTGAGAGAGAGAAAAGTGAGAGAGAAGAGGGAGAGAGAGAGAAGAGAAGAGGGAGAGAGAGAGAAGAGAAGAGGGAGAGAGAGAGAAGAGAAGAGGGAGAGAGAGAGAAGAGAAAAGGGAGGGAGAGAGAAGAGAAGAGGGAGAGAAGAGGAGAGAGAGGAGAGAAGAGGAGAGAAGAGGAGAGAAGAGGAGAGAAGAGGAGAGAAGAGGAGAGAAGAGGAGAGGAGAGGAGAGGAGAGGAGAGGAGAGAGGAGGAGAGAGGAGGAGAGAGAGGAGAGAGAGAGAGGAGAAGAGAGAAGAGAGAGAGAAGAGAGAGAGGAGAGAGAGAAGAGAGAGAGAGAAGAGAGAGAGAAGAGAGAGAACACAAGAGAGAGAACAAGAGAGAGAGAACAAGAGAGAGAGAACAAGAGAGAGAAAAGAGAGAGAAGAGAGAGGAGAGAGAACAATGCAGCCTCATTTCGTGAACTGCTCCAATTTTAAAGTGTGGCCCGCAGCTCACAGCTGATGTCCGGCTCCTCCCCTCAGTGCATAATTAAATTAAATTAAATAATCATAAATAAATAATAATTATAATTTAAAATTAAATGAAATTCTTTACCGGGATGGCCGGGACTTAAACTCGTGAAGTAATGCTCCCTAGGCAGTAGGTCTATCCATTGAACCACTGCCTCTAATGAGAAACATAGGAAGATTTGGTCATCTTGACGTCTGCATTGCAGAGTGAAGTCTCCAGTGACAGCGTGGCTCACTTTAGGTGCTGCGTGGAGAGGACACAGATCGCTCGTGTTCTACGGGGCTCCCTGTCATCTTCATGTAGCAGAGCTGACAGTGTCGTGTGGATTACTTCGGACCTGGATTGTTGGTCTGGGATTAATAAAGAGGTAAATTAGGGGTTTTTTTGTCTTTTATTCCAAATAAAGGATTTTTCGCTGTGTGTTTCTTTACTTTCACTTACAGGTTAATCATGGAATGTGTCTCGGGGAGACGCTTGTCATGATTAACCCAGTTATTACCTCGATTGCCACCGCACAAGGGCAATTTGGGATGAGCTGGGTAGAGTCCCGGGACTGCCGCATCTAATGGATGCGGCAATTCCAGGCGGCTGCCTGCTGATATTGTTATGGTGGTGGGTTCCCCATAACGTGGCACTCTCTATTCTGACAATACCAGCCTTCAGCCGTGTGGCTTTATGCTGCCTGGTATCAAAATTGGGGGGAACCGCATTTTTTTTTTTTAATTACTTATTTATTTATTTTACTTCACGATATAGACCTGCCCGCCGGCGGCTGTGATTGGTTGCAGTAAGACAGCTGTCACTCATCCTGGGGGCGTGTCTGACTGCAACCAATCATGGGCACCGGTGGGCAGATAAGGCACGGAATACCTGATTGAATAATGAAGCGGCAGCCATTTTCAAAAGAGGAGAAGCCGCTGGAGATTTGTGACAGCCGTGCAGCGAGGCGCCCGTGATCGGTGAGTAGGAAAGAGAGCGGGATTGTGCTGGGGACGCAGGACGCATGCAAATACACGACGTGCGCACATACTTACTGTGAAAAGCCACGTTTATGGTGATCGAACCGTTCTCGAACGTAACTCGAACTGCCAAACTTTAAGCAAATCGTTCGAGTTCGTCGACCGACTCGAACACCCCCCCAAAATCACTCGAACATGAAATTGGCGAACCGTTCCACTCGAACATCGCTCAACTCTACTTATAATCCATGGCGGAGGCCGGCATGACTTTCTCATCGATCATGACAAGCCTCTTCACATCTAGGGCATACCAGCCCTGCTCTCCACAATGCCGGGTATAAGGCACCACCTCTCCCGGTTCCAGGTTACGGCCCGGATGCCCCCTCGGGAGATGCTCCTCTACATCTCTCCGGGAGACAAACACCTCCTCTGTGAAGCCTGCTTCCATTATGAACGCCCATCCTCTATCGGGGTCAAAACGCCTCGCATGGCCCAGGTGCCGCGGCCCTCTAATGCGGAAGGTGGCTATCCTCAGATGCTCTTTTTTTCTCAGAGTACGGGCAGCAATCTCCTGTCGTCGCTGATCTCTTGTGGTCACTTCTAATTGCAATTTCTGTAGTTGCTTTTCTCTTTCCCAGTAAGAGGCATCAGCGTTCGGCCTCGCCTGCCTCACTGGTAGCTCTCGGAGACTGACTCCTGCGGGCCCAGTAGCCGCTGGGATGCCACACAGCGGCGGAGCTGGCAGCTCCTCAGGTTCCACCCCCTGCCACAAAGGGAAAAGGGACCGAATGCTCCGCAGCCGGGGGTGCAGAGTCCGGGTGCTCCATATCAAGGTACGGGCCCGGTGATGCGGCCGGGTCTGGTCAGGCTGATGCTAGGGGAACCGCTATCGTGGCCTGGTTGGGGGGTTGGATCGGAAGCTCTGCAGCTTGTTCTTGGCAAATGGGGGCTGAAGGTTTCGCTGCTGGTGTTGGGATTAGCAGCTCGGAGTCCGACGAGGACGAGGGTGGTGGTGGTGGAGCACTTGCATAGGAGGTTGCTTCAATCTCACGGGCTCGCATTGCCATTGCCAGGCTCCTCATCTCTTCCCTCCAGTGGTCCAGGCTATAGCGGAACTGCGTCCTCATCCTCCTGAAGACTTGTTCCGTCTCCTGCTCAATCCAGGTCGCGGTCCCAGGAGCAGCACGCTCTGGTGACCAGTCTCATGCAGCCGCCATCTTGCTTCTGCAGTACCCAGGAACATTATGGCAGAGTCCAGGCGTCCCTGCTCCACTTCCGCTGTTACATGCCGTCACGCCCCCTCGGTTTTCGCCAGCCACTCACTGCTGCGCTGGGGCCCTCTGGGAACTTCCGGTTCCAGGCAAACTCTCAGGACGAGGGGTGGGGCTTCGTCTTCATGCGCTTTTGGTTGAGAAGATGGCATTTGGTGCCAAAGATGGCAGAAAATGGCAGAAACAGGACTTTTGACACGCAGTTCTGGGATTTCAAGGTGCACGTCACCCAGGTTAGTGGGTCCTGTCCGAATCGTGACGCCAAGTTTTTAGAGGGTGTGCCGCCCCAGCAGCAGATCAAGCCGCTCAGATCCGAGGGTAGTGTCCGTTCGGGGCTCGAGGGTCTCCGGACATGGGGACTTAGGGGCCACACTCTAAAGTAAAAAGGGGTGATAATTACAAGGGAGTTATAGGGGAGTTATAGTTTGTGATGCCACCCATGGTGTGCAGTAACTGGGAGTACCACCGCTGACATTGGGAATACCCAGGGTGATGCAGTGGGGCAGCAAGGTGTCGTTGCCCTCCATGGGTAGGGGTAGGCCCCGGGACTCTGGATGATGCTACTGGGTGCCGTGAAGGGGAAATCACTCAGGTACTTACTCAGCCAATAAGCAGATGCTGACAACCAGGTAAACCAAGTCTCTGGGTGCCGCTGCCTCTCAAAGGGGAGCTTATCCGGTCCCGTCCCCTGCAGCGCTGCCTGGTGATACGTGACCTGCCTCCTGGCACAAAGTTTAAATTCACCGTAGTGGCCCAGTAGTCTGGAACTTGTCGGGCCCCACTCCCCACCGTGGCTAAGTGTTGGAGCCTGCACTCAGGGCTCACGCTTGGGATTTTAGTGGGCTACTTATATGGAAGGCCCTATCCCACTCGTTGCGCTAGTGCCCCGATTCTGGAGCTAGTGGGAACAGTCCATAAAGGCTCCGTTCTCCGCAGGTTAATTACCAGATTGCCTGAAGCTTCTCCCTGACCTAGGGTCCGTGTACCCTGCCGTGTCTTCGGTCCCGGACCGGTGACAGGACCAGGCTGCTGACCCCCCTTTTTGACAGGTCCAGGCACCTAGCCTCAATCCCCTGTTACCGGGGGTCCGACTCCTCTAGGCCCAGACCACCGTCTGTAACCTAGTCAGCTTCTCTTGGGAGCCACTACTCCCAGCCTCCTGCACTCTACTACTCCTTCACTTCACTCCTGCTTCACTCCTCACCTCCCCTTCCTGGCCTGGGCGACCCTATTCCGCTCAAGCCGCCCACTGGTGTGCCTGGTGGGTGTGGTGCAGGGTGTATCCAGGATTTGATTTGCTGTTGGAGGCAGCACTGTAAGATGGGGACCCAAAACCATGAGGGATTCGAATATTGCACTAAAAAGAAAGAGCGTGCAGTACCCTGTGACGACCTGATAGTCCAGGGGCGTCACACATGGACACTGCTTGTACTTAAATGGCCAACAGCTGAATAAAGGATCTGGTGGCCCACTTTGCAATTCAGTGCTTATTCCCAGCCAGCATTTGCAGATGTCCAATCCAAGGCTGCATAATACTCACTTTTCCTGATTTTGAGCAGAGGTTGTATTTGAGAAGCAACCTGTACAAAGGGTACTGTATATTGAGCATTGAAAAACATTGACCTATATACAGGTAGTCCCTGACTTACGTACAACTCATAATTACAAAGATAAAATATTAAAAATAAACATAATACCTAAACACTCAACTCTCTGGTCACCCCGATGTTTACTGTCTGGTCTTCTTTCTGCTACTGAGCGCAAAATCTCTTGCCTCTTCACTATGGGACTTTCAGCTATGGGTCACTATGTTGCCTGGATTTGGCCAGGAGTCCTGGCCTAAAGTAAAGGGGATAGCGGTGCAGTGTGATGAGGCATAAAGAAGAGCACTGGACAAAACCCATCAAGTTCGCAACTCATGGACTGTCAGAATCATATTAATAGTAATTTAATAAAACTTTTATGAGGATGTTGTTCTCTACTACTGTTCTCCTAATATTATCAAAATAGAATTGTCATTTTAATAAAAAAAAAAACTATGGAAAGTTGTTAAAGGTGCATTTATTTGTAAGGATGCTCAGAATGGTGAAAGCATAAAGTGCCTGCCAGCACTAAAAGACTATGTCCACAATCATAACTGATTTTAATGCTCCAATGCATCCTGCTAAAATGAAACAAAAAAAAAATGCAATTTAAACAGTAGAATATTTTTTATAAAAAGTGCTAGTTTTAATTTTTCAATTAGAAGATTAAGAAAGAAATTGCTGTGCAGAAAAAAATGTGCATTTTCTGTGTGTAGTGTTACTTTAAGCCCTGACTATATATGCAATAGTAATGCTGCTCTTTCCATTCTGCAAAAATTGATAGTTCTGTATCTGCTCCACATTATTACCTATACGTCCTTTAAAAGTTGTGTATTCCTCTTGTCAGAGGTGGAAGAAATGACCAAAATGCCTAGCTGATGCTTCTTGAAGTGGTACTGTTAGACTTTGTTGTACGAGCTCTGGAAAGCAACATGGTGGTGTATGAAAGTGTGCTACACCATGGACACATGGAGCAGCAATTATGACTAAGGACAATACATGTCTTCCATGATCCTCTGGGCAATGTTTTGAGGATCAGAGATGCACCATCTCAAACAAAACAGGTGATACCAACCTGCATGGTTGAACAATGGAACTGGAACTCAAGGTGGCACATATACAAATCCTCCACATACTTCTCCTTAGACATTTCCTCATCTCCAAAGGCAACAGTAAAGGATGTTGCATTTGCTCCTGCCATCAGCTTTTTCATCCTTGTACACTAATGTGCTGCTAAGCTTTTTTCGAGGTTATTGGCACAAAAGCCATACAGTGGAGGAGTTGTTCCTCAGTATTGAGCAGCAAATGTTAGGCTGAATGGATCCCCGTCAAATACAACTAGGCATGTAGAAAGCAACAATGCCAGGAACATAATGGCTGCTAATGGGCACTGTAACATATGGATCCTGCAAGGCACTCTCATTGTGCAAAATTTGTTAAAGAAATATTCCTGACTGAAGCATGTCTGGGCATGTTAACCGTTATTACGTGGTGAAGCATGGCCTCCAAGCTATGTAGAAGCAGAATGGTCTGCCTGAGCACTACCTGATTTCTAACGTTATGGAATTAATTGCTGCATGTGTTAAAGCATCTGTATGAGCAACGTAAGGCAGTTACTGATTATATAGTGCAGCAGACAAGCTGGAGCTTGGATTACTTCGAAATCTGCCGTTGGCAGAAACATGTCACCTACTAAAGCACTTCGAAGAGGCTATTAAAAGTCTGTCGGTATAGACAACTGCAGCATCATTATTTATATTGGAAAATACAATCACAAGGATGCAACAAGTGATGGAGGAAAAATAACAACTTCTATATGTTCATTGCTGCCCCTGGAACCTTCAAGGACAAAGTTTTGTGCAACAGGATATGATGGAGGAACAGCAGCTAATGGATGTTTAGAAAGATAATGAGTTATTCCAGGCACAGGCAGGGCATATGGTGACAGTCAGTGTGAAATTGATAACAATGACGACATTGGCTATACTGACTGACCCCAGTCATGCTGGCAAGCAAAATACTGGAGGAGAGAATGGAGGAGAGAGTGGCTTAGTTCCTGCTCTGCCAAAATGGAAAGTCGTGGACGGATGGAGCTTCTTAATAGAATACGAATTATTGTAAACTACATTCCTAGCATATTGACTATTTGACTTCAGCCATCCACGACTCTCCATTTTGGCAGGGCAGGAATTACAGCAACTCGTTCTCTCCTTCAGTGTTATCTTCCATTTTTGTGGGGCTGCAGCAGCCTTTTCCAAGCAATATTTGTGGTTGTGGATGTACAACCAAAACCAGGTGACCAATTTTATTGTCCCTCCATAAAATTTTGCTCAGAAAAGACCCTGTTGCGCTTGTCTTTCCAGTCTATGTCATTATGCTGGCAAAGAAATATAGAACGAAAGTTCTAGGACAACCAATAAGTAGCAGGGTAGCAATATAGAGGTGCTCAACAATGTATAATGAAATGAATCCAGCTAAAAAATAGAAAGTCACAAAAAGTAAAAAAAATATCATAAATGGCATGAAAAAATAATCTTAAGCTTAAAAAGTCTCATAGCCCAATGTGTAGTATGTAATAAAAAGCATATCACGTAAAGGTGGTTATAAATTAATCGATGTAAGTGTGGCTGTATGATATATGAAAGCAGGTGGAACAAAGAAAAAGAGAGCAATAATAGTGACTGTTGAAATATAGCAGAAAGGTAAGATAATAATGGCATGCTAAACAACCAGGGTATAATAGAGATGCTGTCAAGACCAGTGCCGTAAAGCAACTTGGAACATGCACAGAGCAGTGATATGCTGAAGGAGAATAGAGCACCTGTGGCTTCAGCATACTCTGATGTGCAGTGAACCAAAGAGCAGAGTGTGATACAGCAAAGAGAAAACATATGAGCGATACATGATGAAGAGAAAATACCTGGATAGAGAGGACCTGTGGGCACATATTACGCCAAACCCTGACGCGCACGTTTCGGCGTCACCTTCATCAGGGGCTCATGCTGGTTATGCTGGCAAGCATGGCAAGTTCAAGTTTGATTGCTTTTGGTTTAACATGCATATCATAAGTATCATGCAAAGAGATGACTGTTGGATAATCAGGCTTTTTTTCTCTCATCAAAGCAAAATAGATTAGTTCTTCAGTTACAAAAGGGAAGTCAAAATTGATTGCATTAGCAGGAAAAATCATGTTTCCTTTTCGGCAAAGCATTCACCAATTAGAGGCCTGTAGCATGCATATCTGACAAGGAGATGCCCTTTTGTACCCTAGAGAGACAACACCTGTGCCAGCACTATTGCTATAAGAACCAAAACCAGTAGCAGTAATTACTGTAAACAATATATTTTAAAAGTAAGTACACTCCTCACAGTTTTGTAAATATTTTCATGGGACAATATGACACTTTTATACAATGTACAGTAATCAGTGTACAGCTTGTATAACAGCGTAAATTTGGTGTGCCCTCTAAATAACTCAACATACAGCCATTAGTGTCTAAATTAATGTTGGAAACTAAAGTGAGTACACCCCTAAATGAAAATGACCAAACTGATTCCAATTAGCCATTTTCCCTCACCAGTGTCATGTGACTCATTAGTGTTACAACTCTAGATCTGGTTTATCGCTCACACAGGTTCTCATTCTGGTCAATACAAGTTCAACATGGCACCTTATGGCAAAGAATTCTCTGAGGATCTTAAAAAAAGAATTACTGCACTACATAAATATAGCCTAGGCTATAAGGAGATTGCCAACACCCTGAAACTGAGTTGCAGCATGGTGGCCAAGATCATACTGGGGATTAACAAGAGAGGTTCCACTCAGAACAGGCCTCGCCATGGTCGAACAAAGCAGTAGAGTGCACATGGTCAGCATCATATCCACAAGTTGTCTTTGTAAAGTAGACATATTTATTAAAAGTTCCCCCACAGACCCTTTTTTAAGAGTACCCCTATAAAGCCTGTTGCAGAGAGGCCACACAGACCTTTTTTTAAGAGTACCCGCACAGATCCTTTTTTTTTTTAGAAAAGAAAGCCACCCACACCTTATAACACCTAAGATCGCGCTGTCAAACTCTTGACAGCACACTCTAATGCGCTCCAGCAGGGATCGCATCGTTCCTCGCCGTCATCGGAGGCAGCATGACACGATCATGGGGCGTCAATGTGTTGGCATTGCAGCATGGGGTCAGATTATGACCCTTGTCACTCCCATAACTCACTTTCTGTGAATGCTGGCAGAGCACCAGCACTCACAGTAACACAGCATTTCTGCTGGTCAGACTGATGCAGAAGCATCGCTCTGCCTGGCACAAGTGATAAGACTGTGTAATCATAAAGTATACCAAAATTACATTTTTTGTTTGCCAGAACAATGTATTAAAATGCAACAACAGATGATCAAAACATTGCATCTATGCAAAAATGCAGAAAAATGGCAATAGTTTTATCCTGCCAAGACCACAGAATCAAATGCACTAAGAGAATGCAGCAAAACCCCTTAATAAAGATGGAGACAACAGGTGCAAAACACTGATGGAGCAACCACTCACACACTGCCATTCCATGGAGGAGGAGATTGCTTAGTATTAAAATTGCACACACAAATGGCTTGTATAGGGCGTCTTTCACACATGCTGTGAATTTTTGGAGGAAAATTTTATTCTTCTTTTTTGTGGTTTAGCTTTTAAATTTAGTGTAGGGACTTGCAAGCATATATAGTGTATATATCATATAGATTTTTTTTTACTTATATCTTTATACAGGACGCAGCCAGGCCTGTTAATGTAGGCCTTGTAAACTAGGGTCTCCGTTCGTGTGTGGTGCACTTATATAGTGATGGGCAAGCTGCCTTGTCTGATAGTATGGGCATCATCAATAGGCTGTAAGTCAGACACTGTGCACCTACATGTGTGAACGTCGCCCTATACAAGCCATTTTTGTGTAATTTTAATACTAAGCAATCACCCCCTCTATGAACTGGCCGTGCGTGAGTGGTTGCTCCACCAGTGTTTTACACCTGTTGCCTCCATCTTTATTAAGGGGTTTTGCTGCATCCTGTAAGTGCATTTGATTCTGTGGCCTGGGCAGGTAAACACTCTTGCCCTTTGTTGCTCTAAAATTTTTCGGAACTTATTTTGGAAAATTTAATTGCTCTTTTTATGGTTTAGCATCTATGCAAAAATGGTAATAATTGAAAACAACAGCTCAATAGGCAAAAAATAATCTATCACTGACCCCCAGATCCAAAAAAATGAGAACACTACGGGTCTCGGAAAACAGCGACCAAAGCGCTATTCCTCTTCTTTTTTTTTTTTTTTTTTTTTTTACAAACTTTTGAATTTTTTTCACCATTTAGATAAAAGTAAAACTATACGTTTGGTATCTACAAAGTCGTACTGACCTGGGGAATCATAATGCCAGGTAAGTTTTCAAAATAGTGAACACTATAAATAAAAAACCCGAAAATCATCGTGCAATTGCAATTATTTTTGTAATTTCATTGCACTTGGAATTTTTTTTCCCATTTTCCAGTATGGGGCAGAATGAATGGTGTCGTTAAAAAGTACAACTCATCCCGCAAAAAACAAGCCCTCAAATGGCAATATTGATGGAAAATAAAAAAAAGTTATAGCTCTTGGAAGAAGGAGAGGAAAAAACAAAAATGAAAAACATAAAAATCGCCAGGGCATGAAGGGGTTAATGACCACAGATAAAGGCCAGCAGAAAGAGGAGTACAGCATTAGGCCCCCTTCACATGCACGTGCCTCTGGTACGTGTTTGGCAGTTTTCTCACGTACCGGAGACCCGTACACACGTAGACCTAGGTATTCCTATGGTTTTAGACACACGTAAGTATTTGCGCACGGAACATGTGTCCGTTCCGTACTTACGTGTGTCCGTGTGTTTCTCACGCCATGTCCGTTTTTCTCTGGCATCACGGGTGTCACACGAAACGCAAACGTGTCACACGTCTGCAAACGGACCACACGGATGTGTTCCGTGTGACACGCACCGGAGAGAAGACATGTGTCTGTGAGAAAAAAAAAAAAAACCTTTACTCACCTTCTCCTGCCCTCCTGTCTCTGCCGTTGCTGTCACTTGCTTCCGACCACCGCTCATTATGCTCATTGAATATTCACTTCACTGCGGCCGGAAGCAGCAGCAGCGGGGAGTCTCAGGACCGGAGACCGAAGATCAGCACCACGGACAGCGACGCCAGGGACAAGTGAGTAGAAAGTTCCCGTTCTCCGTGTGTTATCACGGATAACACACGGAGAACACACGTAGCCCATAAACACGGGTCACGGAGGGCAAAACGCACCTCTGACACGTCCGTGAAAAACGTGCGTGGTTTTTCACGGACGTGTGAAGGGGGCCTTAGGCTGTGTGCCCACGTTGCGTCCTGTCCCTTCAGAAATTTCTGCAGCGATTTGAACAGTACATGTGCGCTTCAAATCGCTGCAGAAATACTGCGTATGAAAGCAGTGAAAAAGCCGATTTCATGCGCTCTGGATGCAGCCCCCACCATAGACAGAGTGGGACCTGCATCCAAAGCGCCGGAATAAGTGACATGTTGCTTTTTAGAATGCAGCGATTTGGCAGCTTGCAAATCGCTGCGTTCTAAAACGCAACGTGCGCCTGGATTATACACAATCTTCATAGATCGTGCTGGGGACGCAGGACGCATGCAGTTATGCTGCAGTGCAATATGCAGCGTAACTGCATGCAAATACGCAGCGTGGGCACATAGCCTTACTGTGATTGGCAAGCAATCCTCACATGTTTAGTGGCTGAACATCTGGGGCCAAACATGTGGAGA
This sequence comes from Anomaloglossus baeobatrachus, assembly GCF_048569485.1. Taxonomy (NCBI): domain Eukaryota; kingdom Metazoa; phylum Chordata; class Amphibia; order Anura; family Aromobatidae; genus Anomaloglossus; species Anomaloglossus baeobatrachus. The sequence continues at coordinate 158,942,377 of NC_134355.1, read as the reverse complement.
GGAGACTCGAGACTCACGAGGCGAATGCCAAAATACTCAACGAGTAACGGATATCACAAATAACGTAATATTCATAACGAATAGTGCCGAGTATATTCACTCATTACTAACCATGATTATTTTGTACTATTTTTTCAACTTTTACTGCTAGGCCTCATTCACAATTCCATGTCATCAGTGTTTTGGGTCAGTGTGTCATCAGTGTATGGTCCATGTGTCCATTTTTTGTCATCAGTATTTTTCACAGATGGATACGTAAATAAATAAATTATTACAAAGCTTCTCCTATCCTTTGCAATGTTAAATTCGTAGAGCACACGGATCGTACACAGATGCCATTGGTGTGTTGTTTTATTTTTTTCACGGACCCGTAGATTTGTATTGTCCTTTTTCATCAGTGATACTGCTAAATAACGAGCATTTCTCTGTGAGTTTTTGCATGGACACACGGTCTGTTAAAAAAGCATAGACATTTGAAGAGCCCCATAGACTATAACGGGTATAGGTTGTATCCGTGAAAAAAAAATCCGTACAACAACGTATGATAGAAAATATACGTACAACATGGCTTACCTGAAGTTCAGAATTGTATGAAAAAGAATATACAGTAAGAGTATTAGCTGAAAACAGAAATGTACCTGATCGTTTGCTTTGTTTTTGTCTTTTGATGTAACTTACGCCAATATAAAGTGTTTGTATTTTCTGTCTATGAAGATATGAATACCTGCCATTGAGCATTATGGAATATTAGTAAAAATATGCTGTGTGTCCTTGATAAAATTCATACTCTTCCATCTAGTGGAGAACAGGATAATGACAGATGAAAGTGTTTCATAATGAAAGATGAAAAAGTCACAGCTACCCTACTGTGTATAAATGAATCCAGTGAGATTGATAGATATATCCCATAGTTCATTCCGCGTATTTTGGATGAGTTTGATTCAATGAACCCAGAGGAGCCCGCACCATTCCTCAGATAACTAGTACAGATATCACAGTGGGTTACAATATTCTTTCTCCCAAATAACTATTTAGGATATTGGATACTGTGAAGTAAACCGCATCACCACAGTTTCTATTACATGGAAAGGAAATAATTGAAAACTGGATGAAACTATTCAAGCAGATAATGTAAAACAATTTCAAGATATTTACCTTTTATGTAATAATGCTATAAAGGAAAGGAAGTATAATCTTACCATTCATAAAATCAGAAATGTAACAGAGTGGCAGATCATTTCCAAAGCTGATGTCGGGCTTCCCCGAGTGATGACACCCATCAGCCAAGGTACTGCTCTGCCAACTAATGTCCTTACAAGACTGACCCTTCAGAGACATGGCTTGTGCAAGGTAGACTGAAGGAGAGATGTGTCAAGTGGCTAGTATAGTTATAGGGGAAGAGACTGGCACTATTAAAGTGATAAGTATCTGTCCTATAATGGTAAGAGGTGAGTATTACTTAAGGGACTAAACATAGGTTGTCCACCTCTTGGGACATTTTTTGTACTTAATTTACTTATTTGGGACTAAAAAAAATGTGCATGCTTCTCATACAGCTAGATCAGATCTCATACTTTGCAGTGATGAGTGGCACTCACCCCAAAATACTGGGTCTGCAAATTGAGGTTCTTCTGATCTGGCATAAATCCTAAGTCATATGACAAGGTTTGATAGAGGGTCACTTTTGACATTTAGGATAGCTACTTCCAATAGGTGGCACTAGAGTATGTCTCACGCTAGGTATGGGGAACTACCAAGCGACCAACGAAAGGGAAGGGGAGGGAAACCTGTGTCTAGGGCAAGGGAAGATTGTGACCCCTGACCAAATCTCCTGCTGGTCCCTGGGGTCTCTCACCACCTTGGATAGGTTGTGCACCTCTGCGCCGAGTCGGATATCTAACCCTAGGTATCTCTAGTGCTTGGCCCTAAATAGGGAATGGATGGGATGAGCTCTTCATCAACCCCACTAAACACTATAGAAAATACAAGGAGGACACACAGGGAAAATGCATGAACTACTTATCTACAGATGACACAGGTAGAAGTTCAGCAAAATTTGACATCAGAGAGGAGTACAAGCTACCTGTTTGCAACCAAGGCTTGAATGAACTGAAAAATATCACCAGCACCAGTCCAAGGAAGGAAGGGGTATTTAAGCACCAATACTGATGAATACTGATGATCAGCAGCTGGGAAGAAGTCAAGCTCATGCTGGGTCTAAAAGGAAGAGAGATGAATCCAGCAGGAAATCTACCTATCCCAATGAATATTGACAGCAGGAACAATGGAAATTCAGGGAGCATTCTGCTCAGCCAAATGCTGTGACCTTCTATGGCCAGAAACCACATGACTTTCTGTCACCCGTGCCCCATCCGTGACAATGGCTCCTATTTTCCTGAAAAGATAATTTGCATATTTCTCAGAGGAGCTTATCAGCTATAAATCTCCTCACTCGCATGCCAGATTGGTGTGTCAGTCTCCACAAGTTGAACTTAGACTGCATTTTGATCAAAATAGCAGAATCGCTTTGGTCACTTTGCCATTCAAAAAAAAAAAAATTTATCAGAAAGGCCTATGGAACCGTAAATGATAACAACAAAAATTACAATACATGCTGAAAAAAATGAGCTCTCATACAGCTCTATTGACTGAAAATAAAAAAAAGTTAAAGCTGTAGTGAAAGGCAGGAAAGAATAGCTGAAGGATGAAGAGAGGCAAAGATAATAGTGGAGCCCTCCTGAGGATCGGCCATAGAGCACGAGTAAGAGACATCCACAGTATACTATACTAGTTACATTCACAATGGACTAATAATACTGAAGATAGGCAGAATGATAGTGTGTCACCCAGGGAAGGGGGTACTCGGTCCCGGGTGGTTGCAAATGGGAATGTCACTCTGGTGGCCGTTGCCCGATCCCATGCCATTGGGACGCTTAATAAAAGGGAAGTGTTTACAGGGGATAATACAGTTAATGTTCATGACGCCACCTGCGGGTTGCAGTTAAGAATGGAAAACCACTGCTGCTCAATGTGGGTACTCCCAGGGATGGTGGTAGTGGCAGCTATGGTGGTAGGCCCTCTGCAGGTAGGGATGTGACTGGGAGATGTATGGTGTATAATGATGGAGACCACACCAGGTTAACTTTAACAGTCCCTACTCACATGGAGCCTCAGCCTGCTGGTTCCGGTCCCAGGAGTATCAGTGCCAATGTAGTGACCCAGGTTGCTCTGTCCCCGACACTCTCTGTAGATTGAATCCCGTAGCGTGGAGCGTTTTGGAACCCCAACTGTCCCTTTTGGGGTACAGTCTCCTTCTCTGTACAGCGGGCAGTGTGGCCCCTGCGGGAAGGTAAGTGTCCGAACCCCGATCCTAGTTTAGTGCTGATGCCCCCAGATTATTTGGTTCGATGAAGTGCATGAAGGTATCCTCACCGTGCAGGTATTTATCAAATCGTTTGAAACTTGACATTTGACATAGGGCCCTGTGCCCAATTTGTGCTCTGGCCCCAGCGATATCTCGGTACCCGTCCTGGCATCCTCTTTCCTGTGCCCCGGGGTCACTGTTACACGGACCCACCTCAGGCATGTCCGCACACCTCTCCTGTGTGCTCCCCACTTCTAACTCCTCTGACTGCCTCCTGACTGTCTTACCCCTCCCACCAGGCTGGCTATACCCAGGGACTCATTCCCATGGCGACTATCCCCTTACATGGTTAACCCTTTATGGCCAGTGTGGAGAGGAGAACTAGGATTTTAGATGTGTGTTGGTGGAATCGGCACTGGTACTCCAGGACCCAGGGGGTAGGTCCTGCATCCCCAAGAGGATGCAGTTCCTTGTAGTGCCCTGAGGCTCTCAGGGGCGCTACAATAGCTATTGAGGCTCCATAATGGTGAAAGATGCATGATGCTTACCTTCGTATCTTCGTTCATCTTCTTATGTTATCATGGCATTTACATTCTTCATACTTTCATATTTCTAAAGACAAAAACTATCAAGTTCCAACTGCTCAGTCATTTTCCACCCTGCGCAGTAGCAGTATACTTACAGCAGAAAAAAGGGCAACTAGCCAGTCAGCCGAGGCCAAGAAATCTAATGCACTGACAGGATTCAGCCAAACCCCTCAACATGATGGAGGCATCACAGGTGCAAGGTAAAGCAATCACTCACACGCTACCACTAGTGGAGGGGGTGATGCTAGATAATAAAATTGCACACTAGTAGCGTGCATAGGGCACTGTTCACACATATGTGTGCACGGTGTCCGGCTAGCAACCTATTAGTGACGCCCATACTATTCGATCAGGTGGGTTGCCCGGACACTACTCAAATGTAGCACACATCTGCTGTAATTATACTAAATTTATGGGGGAGTTATATCTCCTCTTTGTTGCTTTTTTTGAACCTGCGCAGTAGCAGTGTCACTATACTATTACAGAACACGGATGTTGTGAGATGACATGAGTTATTTCTGTATCATCATTGTGGATGCTAATAGTACAATATAGCTGAGACAAAATCTAATAGGTACGATCCCAATCCTGGTAATTTAACCCTTTTGAAGAAAAGAATAATCCTGACCTCAACATCTGGTTAGACAGAAAGAAGGGACTTCAATCTAAGTGACAATTTGTTGCCATGATAGGTATCTGTCATGAAGCCCCCAATGGAGTGGGGAGGAGAACATAGTCTGAACTTAACATTTAATAAGAGGTTGTCCAAATAAGTAATAAGTTATTCTTGAAACTTAAGCCCGCTTTACACGCTGCAATACATCTTACAATGTGTCGGCGGGGTCACGTCGTAAGTGACGCACATCCGGCATTGTAATTTACATTGCAGTGTGTGACAGGTACGTGCGATTGCGATTGAACGTTAAAACGTTCATCGCATGCACATCGTTCATTTCTCTAGGAGTGAACGTCAGATTGTTCAACGTTCCTGGGGTAGCACACATCGCAGTGTGTGACACCCCGGGAACGATGAACAGATCTCACCTGCGTCCTGCGGCTCCTGGCCGCCAATGTGGAAGGAAGGAGGTGGGCAGGATGTTTACGTCCCGCTTAGCTCCACCTCTCTGCTTCTATTGGCCGGCTGCCGCGTGACGTCGATGTGACGTCGAACGTCCCTTCCACTCCAGGAAGTGGATGTTCGCCGCCCACATCGAGGTCGTATGGAAGGTAAGTATGTGTGACGGGGGTTAATCGTTTGTGCGGCATGTTCAACAAATTGAACGTGCTGCACATACGATGGGATATCGTATGCAAAATTGCAACGTGTAAAGCAGGCTTTAGCTGTATAAATATTTAAACTAGTAACCACTAAAATATTATGAGCCATCAGTGGTATAAATGAGCATACAAAGTATCTTGACAATGTTTAAAGAGTAACTGAACTTTTTTTTTCTTCATACCTTCCAAACTCTGTAGGGAGATGCCTGAGCACTTTAGTTTCTAGTTAGTTTCTGTGCTTGCTTGTAATGTTGTCTTGCCCCTGTGTATCTGAACCCGCACTCCAGTGAACCTAAACCTTTACTCCCGTGAACTCAAATCCTTACTCCTGTGTACCTGAATCCGTACTCTTGAGACCCTGAACCTGAACACATGCTGTGATCCGGACCCTGTCCTGTAGCCTGGAACCAATCCTTTTACTAGAACCTGTCATGCCAGCCCGTTTCCAATACCTGAATCTGCCCTGCCTATTCGTGTCCCAAATCGGACCTGCCTGTCTCCAGTACCTGCCCATCCAGCCTGTCTCCTGTACAAACTCCGTGCAGTCAGACTCCCCTATCCACTGCGTCCTGCCTGTCCTCCATACCTGTGTACTTGACCTTTGGGTCAACCGCTTCAGTACCGGGGACTGCTCAGGAGTGGTAACTTAAATATAACAGCAGCCCAGTCCACCCTCACCATCAGAGGCTCTGGTGAAAACATGGTAGGAGTTTAGTCACACCCCTCCATGGGTAGCCTGCACCGTGATGCAGTGGGTCCACACTCGCTAACATGTCAAGCAGTCAAAAAATAGGCTGTGGACAATCAGGGGTTTGTAAGCTGCAAACAATTATTTGCAAGATTGAAGACAAATCCCCTACTAAAGTGATTTGAAAAGTTTCACAACTTTCCATAGGAAAAAAAAATATTAAAAAATAAAATAAAAGTTCCGTTATTCTTCAACCTTAAAGTATTAAGGTTTTGTTGGAGATTCCTGGTATTCATTCATATTGGTGTCTACAAGACGTGAATCCATATAAATATGTGAGCACGTGTACTTCCGAGGTTAGAGGAGCACTGATCAGTTTCCTGCCCCAACATGTAGTAGTTACTTCATGATAATGATGTCGCTGCTGCACAGTAAGATCATGTTATCATGCTGCAGATGCAAAAACCAGGAGCAGGTAGGAGCTCAGATATAGAGATTAAGATCCAAGAGGCTTTTATTACATATGGATGAGGCTCAGTATGGAGAGGGGTCAACATGGGGAAATCACAGCATTGAGAAGGGTCTTAATGTGGGTCTCAGCATGGAAAGGGGGCAAACTAGGGGACCTGAGTATAAAGAAGGGCAAGCATGGAAGGCTTAGTTTGGAGAGTGGGCAGCATGAGAGGCTCAGTATAGAGAAGGGGCAGTATAAGGCTCTCAGTATGAACAGGGGGAAACATGTGGTGCTCAGTATGAAGAAGGGGAAACATGGGATGCTCAGTATGGAACTTGTGAAAAATTCTGAGCTGTCACTGACTGACAGTAACCTATGGAGCTGCAATCTTAGAATGTTCTTGGAATGAAGCTCCATAGGAATCGATAGGCATCAATGGATATTACTACATTGGATTACGACAGGACTTCAAAGACTTCTGTTTAATTAATAAATTGGTGAACAAGTGAATTTAGGGGAGTGTTTATTCGCCATCTGAATTACGTCGGAACATCGAGGATTTTTTAATTCAACTAAATGGTGAAAAAGGGTGTGTCAAGGAGTGTTTGTTCAAAGAAACTTTTTTTCCCTGGCTGTGTGTTTTTTTTAACACTATACTTACAGGGTTAGTAATGAGCGATGATAGATGCCTATCCATTACTAACCCCTAAGCATCATGCCAGCTGTCAATTCACAGCTGACATGAACCTCAAAAGTATTACCCTGTTTGCCACCATACTGGGGCAATTGGGAAAAGCCGAGCAAAGTACCGGATTTGGTGCATCTAATGGCATCCACAATCTATTCTAGACAATATGGCACTCTAAAATTCAATTAGCGCTCCTTTCCTCTCGATTTAAGTCATGTGCCCAAAATGTAGTTTTCCCCCATATATGGGGAATCTCTTTACTCAGTAGAAATTGCACAACAAATTGTATTGTCCATTTTTTTCCTGTTACCCTTGTGAAAATGAAAATATTTGGGATTATAAAATTCTGTGTTGCACCTGTGGGTTCAAGGTGCTCAATACACCTCTAGATATATTCCTTGATGGTTGTAGTTTCCAAAATACAGTAACTTGTGTAGTGTTTCCACTATTTAGGAACATCGGGAGCTCAGCAAACATGGCATCTGTAATCTAAGCCAATGTTATACTCCAAAATACAAATACTGTAGCATTCCTTCCATTCTGAGCTCTTCTGTGAGCATTAACAGTAGTTTTACACCTTATATGGAGTATCCTTGTACTCTGGAACAATTGCACAACAAACTATATGGTCCATTTTCTCCTGTTACCCTTGTGAAAATGAAAAAACTGGGGCTAAAGCAATATTGTTGTGGGAGAAAGTAAAATGTTCATATTTGTCCTTCCACATTGCTTTAATTCCTTTGAAGCACCTAAAGGGTTAATAAACTTCTTGAATGTGGTTTGGAGTACTTTGAGGGATGCAGTTTTTAAAATGGTTTTACATTTGGGTATTTTTTTGGCACATAAGACCCTCAAAATCACTTCAAATGTGATGTAATCTCTAAAAAAAATGATTTTGTACATTTTGTTGGTAAAATGAGAAATTGCTGATAAATTTTAGCCATGCTAACTTCTTAACAAAAAAAATATGTTCCAAAAATGGCACCTTATGCAAAGTAGACATGTGGAAAATATTATTTATATATGATATTGTGTGATATAACTATCTGGTTTAAGAGCATAAAAACTCCAAGTTTGAAAATTGAGAGTTTCTAATTTTTTTGTCAAATTTTTGATATTTTAATAAACACATAGAATATTGCGCAAAATGTACCACTATCATTAAGTGCAATGTGCCACAAAAAAATTTCTTTGAATCACTAAGAAATGTTGAAATTGTCTCTCCAGTAAAGGAGACAAACTCTAGCACAGCGCCACCTATTGGAAGTAGCGATCCTAAAAGTCACAAGTGGATTTTCAACAATCCTTTGCAATATGACTCAGGATATATAAGCCAGATCAGAATCCCAATTTGCAGACACGGTGTTTCGGGGTGCTTGCCCCTCGTCAGTGCAAAGTATGGGGGTGTCTGATCTGGCTCATGAGAAAGCTATGTGGGGACCACGGGGGAACACTATTCTCCTTAAGGAGACTTTGCAAGCCAGTCTGGCTGCCAGGTAAGGGGACTTATAGCTGCCTCGCCCCTCTAAGAAATATTCAAATTGTCTCTCCAGTAAAGGAGACAAACTCTAGCACAGCGCCACCTATTGGAAGTAGCGATCCTAAAAGTCACAAGTGGATTTTCAACAATCCTTTACAATATGACTCAGGATATATAAGCCAGATCAGAATCCCAATTTGCAGACACGGTGTTTCGGGGTGCTTGCCCCTCGTCAGTGCAAAGTATGGGGGTGTCTGATCTGGCTCATGAGAAAGCTATGTGGGGACCACGGGGGAACACTATTCTCCTTAAGGAGACTTTGCAAGCCAGTCTGGCTGCCAGGTAAGGGGACTTATAGCTGCCACGCCCCTCTAAGAAATATTCAAATTGTCTCTCCAGTAAAGGAGACAAACTCTAGCACAGCGCCACCTATTGGAAGTAGCGATCCTAAAAGTCACAAGTGGATTTTCAACAATCCTTTGCAATATGACTCAGGATATATAAGCCAGATCAGAATACCAATCAGAATCCCAATCCCAAGAAATGTTGAAGCATTCAAGAATTATTATCACATACTGTAAACTAGCACTAGTCAAGGACACATATATAAGATCATCTCGGCACAGGAAGATTTTTTTTAATTACATCCAAGTGTATAAATTATTATTATTATTATTATTATTATTATTATTATTATTATTATTATTATTCTAAGATCTATAGATTAAAATCAACTTTAAAATGAATGTTGTTCTTGGGAAAAACCCTTTAAAAGGTAAATTTAGGTAGATGTGTTTTGTGTTTATTTATAATTTATTTATCAGAAATTTAACAAAAAATTCTAAGCTTTTGTAATTTTCAAGCTTTGATTATCCCTTTAATTCAGATTAAGAAAAACAAAAAAGTTAATAAATAACATTTACCTTATATCTGCTTTACATTAGCACCATTTCCGAAATGTTCTTTTATATTAGGATATTATTTGGTTTAAAAATGTAGCAGATATTTTTCATTCTTTTAAGGAAAGTTATAAAACTTATTTTTTGGGGGGACCTATTCAGTTTTGAAGTGACCATGGGGGACCTACAATGGCATGCAAAAGCTTGGGCACCCCTTCTCAAAATTACTGTTATTGTGAACAGTTAAGCGGGTTGAAGAGGAAATGATTAGTGATGAGCGAGCATGCTTGTCACTACTCGGTACTCGCACGAGTATCGCTGTACTCGGGCTGCTCGGCGGGGACCGAGTAATCTCGCGATACTCGTGCTTTACTCGTGGTCTTCATTTCTGCATGTTGGCGCTCTTTTGAGAGCCAGCCCTCATGCAGGGATTGGCTGGCAGACCACTGCAATGCCACAGCCCTGTTAGTTGTGGAATTGCAGTGATTGGCCGGCCTGCACAGCGTCACCGAGCCTTTATATAGGCCGGCGCGCTGTGCTCTGCTCACAGCTATTCTGACAGTGAGTGTAGGGAGAGTGTCGCTGATTCAGGGAAAGCTTTGCGGCCCTTTATAGATTTTTCAGTTGCAGGGCTGCAAACAGTGTGACCAAAAGTCCTTCTCAGGACTATTCTAGTTGTATACAGGCAGGCAGGGTATAGCCAGGTCGGAGTACAGTAGCAGAGTCCTTCTCAGGACTATTGTTGCTATATACAGGCAGGGTATAGCCAGGTCGGAATACAGGCTAGTGACCAGAAGAGTCCTTGTCAGGACTATTGTAGCAGTATACAGGCAGGCAGGCAGGCAGGGTAGTGGTGACCGTATACCAGCCTTCATCATATCTGGGGCTGGTGTACACAGTGTAAAACAGTCCAGATAGTGTCAGACTTCTCAGTAATTGTCGCTCCTAAAAACCAGTTAGGTTCTTATTGCGTCCGTGCTTGCATTTAAAAACAGCACGTGTGTGGCAGTCGGTGGCAGCGTACAGGTGCGCGTTTTGCACAAACTATTATATAACGCACAAGTCTAGTGTATAATACACGTCAGTCAGCAGTGTCTGATAGTGTCAGACTTCTCAGTAATTGTCGCTCCTAAAAACCAGTTAGGTTCTTATTGCGTCCGTGCTTGCATTTAAAAACAGCACGTGTGTGGCAGTCGGTGGCAGCGTACAGGTGCGCGTTTTGCACAAACTATTATATAACGCACAAGTCTAGTGTATAATACACGTCAGTCAGCAGTGTCTGATAGTGTCAGACTTCTCAGTAATTGTCGCTCCTAAAAACCAGTTAGGTTCTTATTGCGTCCGTGCTTGCATTTAAAAACAGCACGTGTGTGGCAGTCGGTGGCAGCGTACAGGTGCGCGTTTTGCACAAACTATTATATAACGCACAAGTCTAGTGTATAATACACGTCAGTCAGCAGTGTCTGATAGTGTCAGACTTCTCAGTAATTGTCGCTCCTAAAAACCAGTTAGGTTCTTATTGCGTCCGTGCTTGCATTTAAAAACAGCACGTGTGTGGCAGTCGGTGGCAGCGTACAGGTGCGCGTTTTGCACAAACTATTATATAACGCACAAGTCTAGTGTATAATACACGTCAGTCAGCAGTGTCTGATAGTGTCAGACTTCTCAGTAATTGTCGCTCCTAAAAACCAGTTAGGTTCTTATTGCGTCCGTGCTTGCATTTAAAAACAGCACGTGTGTGGCAGTCGGTGGCAGCGTACAGGTGCGCGTTTTGCACAAACTATTATATAACGCACAAGTCTAGTGTATAATACACGTCAGTCAGCAGTGTCTGATAGTGTCAGACTTCTCAGTAATTGTCGCTCCTAAAAACCAGTTAGGTTCTTATTGCGTCCGTGCTTGCATTTAAAAACAGCACGTGTGTGGCAGTCGGTGGCAGCGTACAGGTGCGCGTTTTGCACAAACTATTATATAACGCACAAGTCTAGTGTATAATACACGTCAGTCAGCAGTGTCTGATAGTGTCAGACTTCTCAGTAATTGTCGCTCCTAAAAACCAGTTAGGTTCTTATTGCGTCCGTGCTTGCATTTAAAAACAGCACGTGTGTGGCAGTCGGTGGCAGCGTACAGGTGCGCGTTTTGCACAAACTATTATATAACGCACAAGTCTAGTGTATAATACACGTCAGTCAGCAGTGTCTGATAGTGTCAGACTTCTCAGTAATTGTCGCTCCTAAAAACCAGTTAGGTTCTTATTGCGTCCGTGCTTGCATTTAAAAACAGCACGTGTGTGGCAGTCGGTGGCAGCGTACAGGTGCGCGTTTTGCACAAACTATTATATAACGCACAAGTCTAGTGTATAATACACGTCAGTCAGCAGTGTCTGATAGTGTCAGACTTCTCAGTAATTGTCGCTCCTAAAAACCAGTTAGGTTCTTATTGCGTCCGTGCTTGCATTTAAAAACAGCACGTGTGTGGCAGTCGGTGGCAGCGTACAGGTGCGCGTTTTGCACAAACTATTATATAACGCACAAGTCTAGTGTATAATACACGTCAGTCAGCAGTGTCTGATAGTGTCAGACTTCTCAGTAATTGTCGCTCCTAAAAACCAGTTAGGTTCTTATTGCGTCCGTGCTTGCATTTAAAAACAGCACGTGTGTGGCAGTCGGTGGCAGTGTACAGGTGCGCGTTTTGCACAAACTATTATATAACGCACAAGTCTAGTGTATAATACACGTCAGTCAGCAGTGTCTGATAGTGTCAGACTTCTCAGTAATTGTCGCTCCTAAAAACCAGTTAGGTTCTTATTGCGTCCGTGCTTGCATTTAAAAACAGCACGTGTGTGGCAGTCGGTGGCAGCGTACAGGTGCGCGTTTTGCACAAACTATTATATAACGCACAAGTCTAGTGTATAATACACGTCAGTCAGCAGTGTCTGATAGTGTCAGACTTCTCAGTAATTGTCGCTCCTAAAAACCAGTTAGGTTCTTATTGCGTCCGTGCTTGCATTTAAAAACAGCACGTGTGTGGCAGTCGGTGGCAGCGTACAGGTGCGCGTTTTGCACAAACTATTATATAACGCACAAGTCTAGTGTATAATACACGTCAGTCAGCAGTGTCTGATAGTGTCAGACTTCTCAGTAATTGTCGCTCCTAAAAACCAGTTAGGTTCTTATTGCGTCCGTGCTTGCATTTAAAAACAGCACGTGTGTGGCAGTCGGTGGCAGCGTCAGGCTCCACGTTGTCCCTGGATAGAGACGTGCATGAGGGCCTGTAAACCTGAAGTGCCCATTGGAAGGAAGTGGGTCTATTGTAGTATAGCCCTTAGGCAGGGCAGCCAAAAATTGGGAGGCTCCACGTTGTCCCTGGGTAGAGACGTGCATGAGGGCCTCAAAACATTGTTCCCATTGCAAAGGAGCGGGTCTCCTGTCGTTGTAATGTCCATTCTGCAAAGAATGGGCGAAAAAATTTACCACTGGGGGTATACCTGAAACAAAGGCCTAAGTATTGCAATTTGTAACGGTCATCATCATGGTGGCGCATGAGGAGAAGGAGGAGCAGTCCAGCGATTATCCAAAGTCCAGAAGTGTGTACCCATGGGTGAGTGGAGGTACATGGCAAACTTTAAATTCCGCTCTCATTTGCTGGTGGTGTGGTGAAGTCTGGCCCAATCCAACCCTTGTTCATCTTGATCAGAGTCAGCTTGTCAGCATTTTCAGTTGACAGGCGGGTGCGTTTATCTGTAATGATTCCACCTGCGGCACTAAAAACACGCTCTGACAAAACGCTAGCAGCAGGGCAGGCCAGGACTTCCAAGGCGTAGAGAGCCAATTCATGCCACGTGTCCAGCTTGGATACCCAATAATTGTAAGGCACAGAGGAATGTCGGAGTACAGTTGTTCGATCTGCAAGGTACTCCTTCAGCATCTGGGCAAACTTAGGATTTCTTGTGGCACTACCCCGCACCTCAGGGGCTGTGGTACGTGAGGGGCTGAGAAAACTGTCACACATCTTAAAGACTGTTCCCCTACCTCTGGCGGATTGGACTTGTGCCTCTCTCGGCTGTACGCCTCGGTTGTCCACTGATTCATGACCTATGCCGCTAGCGTTTTGTGAGGGGAATGCTTTGCCTACTTCCGTGACTATGGCCTTCTGGAACTGCTGCATTTTGCCTGACCTCTCCGCCTCGGGAATAAGAGACAAAAAGTTCTCCTTTTAGCGTGGGTCTAACAGTGTTACCAACCAGTAATGATTGTCGGCCAAGATGTTCTTAACGCGAGGGTCACGAGACAGGCAGCTTACCATAAAGTCAGCCATGTGTGCCAGACTCTTAACAGCCATCACTTCAGTATCCTGACCAACACGATGACTGAACATGCTGTCCTCCTCCTCCTCATCATCTACCCTGTCCTCTGGCCAGCCACGCTGAACCGAGGATATGACTGCATGTCATATCCTCAATTTGGCCAGAGAGTTGCTCCATGTCTTCATCCTCCTCCTCGTCATAGTCCTCCACTGCACGTTGTGATGAGACGAGGCTGGGCTGTGTGTTATCATTCATCACCCACACCCACTACTGTTTCTTGCTGAAACTCATCGCGCTCCGCCTGCAATGCATCATGTTTGTTTTCTGAGCAGAGACCATTTTAGAAGGCAGAGAAGCGGTATGGTGACGCTAATAATGTCGTCATCGCCGCTCACCATCTTGTTGTAGTCCTCAAAGTTTTGGCGGATGGTGCATAGGTCGGACATCCATCTCCACTCCTCAGGTGTTATGTGTGGAGTTTGACCCATTTCCCGACGGCTTAGGTGATGCAGGTACTCAACAACTGCCCTCTTCTGCTCACATATCCTGACCAACATGTGCAGAGTTGAATTCCAACGCGTGGGGACATCACACACCAGTCTGTGTGCCGGAAGATGCAAACGGCGTCTTAAGCCGGCAAGGCCGGCTGAAGCAGTAGGTGACTTTCGAAAATGTGCAGACAGGCGGCGAACTTTTACCAGCAGATCAGACAGCTCTGAGTATGACTTTAGAAACCGCTGAACCTCGAGGTTGAGCACATGGGCCACGCATGGAACATGTGTCAGCTGGCCTCGCCTCAAAGCCGCCACCAGGTTCCGGCCATTGTCACACACGACCTTTCCTGGCTTTAGGTTCAGAGTTGTGAGCCAGTGATCTGCCTGCTGTTTCAGAGCTGTCCACACCTCTTCTGCATTGTGGGGTTTGTCACCTATGCAGATTAGCTTCAGCACTGCCTGTTGCCGCTTCGCCGAGGCAGTGCTGCAGTGCTTCTGTGTCGCCCTGGACAAGCCAGGGGCCACAGAGCACAACACTTAAACACCCCACACTCCCTGCAGGCATATCATAGTCAAAACACAAAATCCTTGTTGCCTTCCCCAGGGGCTGTTGTCCACACCAGGGTGTGGAGCCAGGCGGTTGGTCTCCACCCACCGAGGAGGAGGGAAAACACAGGCAGTGAGAGTTAAGCTAAGGAACTGGAAGGAGGAAAGTAGTAGAGAGGAGAAAAGTGACAGCAAAGAGCCTGAAGTTGGTCCGGGTGTGTGGCCCGGACAGGACAGCAAGGTTGGCAGGATGTGGTGACCGTCTGCAGTGGAGGCCGATTGGAGTCTGCCGTAAGGACCGTGGACGGGTGGTGACCCGGCCGTACCGGACCGGTATACAAAGAGAAGCCAGCACCATTGGCAGAGGACTTTCGGATCCCGGCAAGGCTTGGTGTCGCCGTGAATTTGCCAAATCCGTTATTGAAGGGGACCTCAGGGTTTCCAAACAGCCAAGTCCAGATAGAAGGCAACCGTACAACCGTGAAGGGGAGACACAGCCACCGCCAAGGGCAACCGTCTCCCAGGGCCAGCGCCTGTGGGCAAAAGGGGCTCCTCCGGCCCATATCCAGGTCAGGGAGCGGGTTACCGTTGGGAAACCATCACTACCAACACTTAACTTAGGTGCAGGGAGAGACAGTCATCACTAACCTGCAGGGAGGAACAACCGCAGCCGTCCGAGTGACCCGTCCATCCAGCCACTTGTTTTACCCTGAACTGTGTCATCATCATTGGGCTGAGTGAGTACCTCCGTGCCGTGCGGCACAGCGCTGCCCCTGCGACCATGCACTTCATCAGGCCCCGCAACCCGCCTGTCATCCATCTCTACCCCATCACCAGGCCCCGGGACAACCAACCCCCCTACCCACGGAGGGGAGAAATAACAACAAAGCTGCTCCCTGTCACAGGCTCCTGGGATCCCCGTCCAGAGCAGCGGTGGTGTCCACACAATCACCACAACCGTGGGTGGCGTCACGGACAATATCCCCAAAACCCAAACCACCCCTTTTCACTCACGGGCGAGTAGCGCCGCTCGAGTCCCCGGGATCCGGCCATCGCTCGAGCCAACGAGCAGCAGCAGCCGTAGAGCTGCGTCAGCCGGACCCGAGCAGTGGGAGAGCGCACCGTCCCCTCCTCCGCCAGCGACACTTCCAGCTTGGGACTGGTGTGGAGGGTAAAGTGGATCAGGATGCGCAGGAGGAGGAGGAGGCTGAGGAGCATGACATTCCGGAGCTGTAAAGTGTGTGTGAAACCCTGACTGAGGTAGGGCCTGCAAAACTTGGTGTGTGAAGGACGTGTTCCGTCCCTCGCTCAGACTGGGTCCCAGCTTGCACAATATTAACCCAGTGTGACGTCAACGAGATGTAGCGTCCTTGCCCACATGCACTTGTCCACGTGTCTGTGGTTAGGTGGACTTTGGCTGAAACAGCGTTGTTCAGGGCACGTGTGATGTTTTGTGACACGTGGTTAGTTATGCAATGCGGGGACGGCACACAGGGAGAAATAGTGGCGTCTGTGGACCGAGTAACGTGGGACAGCTGCCACCATCAGTTCGCGGAATGCTTCTGTCTCAACCAGCCTAAAAGGCAACATTTCCAGCGCAAGCAGTCGCGAAATGTTAGCATTTAGAACTGTGGCATGTGGGGTGTTGGCAGTGTATTTGCGCCTGCGCTCAAAGGTTTGCTGAATGGATAACTGAACGTTGCGCTGGGACAAGGACGTGCTTGATGATGGTGTTCTTTCTGCGTAGGCAACTGCAGGTGCAGGAGTGGAGGAGGCTTGTTCGCAGGCAGCATGGACAGGGGATTGGCTCGCATGCACAACCAGCGAAGACGTAGCAGTGACATCAGCAAGCACTGCTCCTCGACTCTGTTGTACTTCCCACAAAGTCGGGTGCTTGGCTGACATGTGCCTGATCATGCTGGTGGTGGTCAGGCTGCTAGTTTTGGTACCCCTGCTGATGCTGGCATGGCAGGTGTTGCAAATGGCTTTTTTAGAATCATCTGGAGCCAACTTAAAAACTGCCAGTGTCAGAGTTCCGGGTTTTCCAGTTTTCTTTTGAAAGAGCTTGCCCTTTGTTAACATGGAGTTTTCTGTTCTGTTGCCCTACTTCCTGTCCATCTGTTTAAAAGCCGCCCCTAAAGCTTAGTCCAGTGCCTGAGTATACTGCTTCCTGTGTGCTCCTGCCCTGCTGCTTTTGGTTCCTGATTGTTATTCGGATCCTCTTGGAAAACAACCGACACCGACTCTGGACTTCATCTGGTATCATCTAGCTGTACCTGGACTCCGTTTGCCGTCTTTGGTCGGAACTTCTGCCCGGTTCCTTCCGTTTAATACCACTCTGGACTCACATCACGTACAGACATTTTTCGACTTACCTATTGCCCTTTTGTGTCCCGGCTGCTGCGCATTTAGGGCTTCTGGGGTGATTGCCAGACAGTCCCTGTATAGGGGTTTGCTGTTGGTGGTCTCCCTGGGGGAGTCCGGTGCGCGGTCCCGGGAATTCCCTTTCGCTCAGTCCCTGGAAGGTATTTCCTGTATTTATGTTCTACTGTGTTTTTGTTCCGTTTATGTACATATTTGCTGGTTGCATATTATAAATGTCTTGCACCAAGAACTCGTCTCTGGTTGTCATTGCCCTAACGCAATCGAAATCCTCAATACATACAATAGTATTACAGCCAGACTCGGGAAGACCTAACATTTGTACAGGCACCTTGTGTCGTGTTTTTCCGGGGAACAGTTGCCTGACGTCTGCCTGGGGCCACCACTCTGCTTCTTACTGCCTGTTGGGATGCTACGCCTCCCTCCCCCTGTGCACTGCTGTCCTCGCTCTGCATATCCTCCTGCCAGGTTTGGTCAGTTACTGGATCATCCACCACGTCGTCTTCCTCTTCCGCACCCTGCTCCTCCTCCTGACTTCCTGACAATTGTGTCTCATCATCGTCCACCCCTTGTTGAGACACGTTGCCAACTTCGTGAGAACGTGGCTGCTCAAATATTTGTGCATCTGTACATACAATCTCGTCATGGCCCACTTCAACAGGAGCTGGCGAGAGGCCAGAATTTGTGAATGGAAACGTGAACGAACAGCTATTCCGAGTGTCCAAGTGTGGGATCAGTAATGTCCGTGGACGTGTACTCGGCCTGGTGGTAGGAAGGAGGATCAGGTTCTGAAATGTGCGGTGCAGTATCACGGCTACTGACACTTGACCGTGTGGAAGACAGAGTGTTTGTGGTGGTGCCAATCTGACTGGAAGCATTATCCGCTATCCAACTAACAACCTGTTGACACTGGTCTTGGTTCAAGAGCGGTGTACTGCTGCGGTCCCCAAGAATTTGGGACAGGACGTGCGAGCGACTAGATGTGGCCCTTTGTTGTGGCGAAATTAGAGCTTGCACACAACCTCGGTGTCTGCCTGCACCACCATCACGTCCACTTCCTTGTTCGTTGACAACGCCCTTGCGCATTTTGCAATGCTGTGCTGATGTGTATTCACTAGACTTGTGTGTTATATCCAAGTTTTTGCAAAACTCACACAAATGCAGCGGAAAGCTGCCACCAACAGGCACACACGTGCGGTTTTTAAATGCAAGCACGGAGGCACTAAGAACCTAACAGGTCTCTATCCAGGGACAACGTGGAGCCTCTCAATTTTTGGCTGCCCTGCCTAAGGGCTATACTATAATACACCCACTTCCTTCCAATGGGCACTTCAGGTTTACAGGCCTTCATGCACGTCTCTATCCAGGGACAACGTGGAGCCTCCCAATGTTTGGCTTCCCTGCCTAATGGCTATACTATAATACACCCACTTCCTTCCAATGGGCACTTCAGGTTTACAGGCCTTCATGCACGTCTCTATCCAGGGACAACGTGGAGCCTCCCAATTTTTGGCTGCCCTGCCTAAGGGCTATACTATAATACACCCACTTCCTTCCAATGGGCACTTCAGGTTTACAGGCCTTCATGCACGTCTCTATCCAGGGACAACGTGGAGCCTCCCAATGTTTGGCTTCCCTGCCTAAGGGCTATACTATAATACACCCACTTCCTTCCAATGGGCACTTCAGGTTTACAGGCCTTCATGCACGTCTCTATCCAGGGACAACGTGGAGCCTCCCAATGTTTGGCTTCCCTGCCTAATGGCTATACTATAATACACCCACTTCCTTCCAATGGGCACTTCAGGTTTACAGGCCTTCATGCACGTCTCTATCCAGGGACAACGTGGAGCCTCCCAATTTTTGGCTGCCCTGCCTAAGGGCTATACTATAATACACCCACTTCCTTCCAATGGGCACTTCAGGTTTACAGGCCTTCATGCACGTCTCTATCCAGGGACAACGTGGAGCCTCCCAATTTTTGGCTGCCCTGCCTAAGGGCTATACTATAATACACCCACTTCCTTCCAATGGGCACTTCAGGTTTACAGGCCTTCATGCACGTCTCTATCCAGGGACAACGTGGAGCCTCCCAATGTTTGGCTTCCCTGCCTAAGGGCTATACTATAATACACCCACTTCCTTCCAATGGGCACTTCAGGTTTACAGGCCTTCATGCACGTCTCTATCCAGGGACAACGTGGAGCCTCCCAATTTTTGGCTGCCCTGCCTAAGGGCTATACTATAATACACCCACTTCCTTCCAATGGGCACTTCAGGTTTACAGGCCTTCATGCACGTCTCTATCCAGGGACAACGTGGAGCCTCCCAATGTTTGGCTTCCCTGCCTAAGGGCTATACTATAATACACCCACTTCCTTCCAATGGGCACTTCAGGTTTACAGGCCTTCATGCACGTCTCTATCCAGGGACAACGTGGAGCCTCCCAATGTTTGGCTTCCCTGCCTAATGGCTATACTATAATACACCCACTTCCTTCCAATGGGCACTTCAGGTTTACAGGCCTTCATGCACGTCTCTATCCAGGGACAACGTGGAGCCTCCCAATTTTTGGCTGCCCTGCCTAAGGGCTATACTATAATACACCCACTTCCTTCCAATGGGCACTTCAGGTTTACAGGCCTTCATGCACGTCTCTATCCAGGGACAACGTGGAGCCTCCCAATGTTTGGCTTCCCTGCCTAAGGGCTATACTATAATACACCCACTTCCTTCCAATGGGCACTTCAGGTTTACAGGCCTTCATGCACGTCTCTATCCAGGGACAACGTGGAGCCTCCCAATGTTTGGCTTCCCTGCCTAATGGCTATACTATAATACACCCACTTCCTTCCAATGGGCACTTCAGGTTTACAGGCCTTCATGCACGTCTCTATCCAGGGACAACGTGGAGCCTCCCAATTTTTGGCTGCCCTGCCTAAGGGCTATACTATAATACACCCACTTCCTTACAATGGGCACTTCAGGTTTACAGGCCCTCATGCACGTCTGTATGCAGGGGCATTGGTGAACCTCACAATTTAGGACTGCCCTGGCAAAGGAAAATACTACAAAGACTCACTTCCTCAAAATGGGCACATTAGACTCAAGAGGCCTTCATGTACGTCTCTTCTCAGGGACATCGGAGTGCCACACAATGTTTTCACGTAAAATCTTTCATGTATTAATCTCAAAAAGTAACATACACCAGCTCTATCTCACTATTGGGTATGTGCCCTTAACATTTCTGCCATGAAAAATCATTTTGGGGTCATTTTGGAAGGTTTTCTGGTGAGTCCGTAAAAATGGCGTAAAACGCGGACAAAATTGTTCACAGCTGTGACTTTTGAGTGATAAATGCTTCAAGGGGTCTTCCCCATGCTGTTGCCATGTCATTTGAGCACTCTTCTGAGACTTTTGTGCCATTTTTAGGGTTTCTCCATGCTGCCGGGAGGTCATTTCACAAAAATACTCGGGTCTCCCATAGGATAACATTGGGCTCGTTGCTCGGGCCGAGTACACGAGTATCTTGGGAGGCTCGGCCCGAGCTTCGAGCACCCGAGCTTTTTAGTACTCGCTCATCACTAGAAATGATTTCTAAAAGGCATAGAGTTAAAGATAACATTTCCTTTGTATTTTAGGCAAAAAAAATTTTGAATGATGTGCAGATCAGGGGACTGTGAGGTCAATTGTAAAACCTTCAGCTTGAGACTTTAGAAGTAGCATATTGTGGATTTTAACTTGTGTTTAGGATCATATCCATTTGTAGAAGTCATCCTCTTTTAGACGTCTTCTTTTTTACAGATGGTGTTAGGTTTGCATTAAGAATTTATTGACATTTCTTTCAATCTATTCTTCCCGCTACCCATGAATTGTTCTCTATGTCATTGGCTGCAACGCAACCCCAAAGCATGATTCACCCCCATGCTTCATAGTTGGCGATATCTTCTTTTCCAGAAATTCTGTTTCCTTTTTTTCCCTCCATATATAACTTTTTTATCATTATTTGCCCAAATAATTTCATTTTAATTAAAGAGGTTAAATAAATAAATCAATCTTTATAAAAATAAAGATTTTTTATTTATTTAAACCTCTTTGGTCCACAGGACTTATTTTCAAAATGAATCAGGCTGGTTTAGATGTTCTCTTGCATGCTTCTGACGCAGAATTTTATTTTGTAGGACACAGGAGAGGCTTTCTTCTGATGACGCTTCCATGAAGGCCATATTTATGCAGGTGTTTCTGAACAATGTACCACAACTCCAGAGTCTGCTAAATCTTCCTGAAGGTCTTTTGCAGTCATGCTGGGGATTCTTATTTGCCTTTCTAACAATCCTATGAGCAGCTCTCACAGAAATTTTGCTTGGTCTTCTAGACCTTACATTGACCCCCACTGTCCCTGTTCACTGTCATTTCTTAATTATTTGTCCCTAAACACTTTAACCCCTCACCTCCACATCCAATTTTCTTTTTTACAGTTTACATATTTTATGCCGCTTCTTCCCAATCATATTTTTTTATTTTTTCCACTTTCATATCCATATGATGGCTTGTCATTTGCTGGAAGAGTTGTCATTTTCAATGGCACCATTCATTCTACCATAAAGTCTACTGAAAAATGGAAAAAAAATCCAAAAATATGAAAAGCTAAAAAATAAATGCAATTCAGCCATTTTTTTTTGGCGTTGTGGTTTAAAGCACCACTCAAGCATTATTTTTATTCCACTGTTGGAGTGGTGCATTAAATCTAAGTCCCCTGACCCTTGTTATACTCACCTTCTGGTGGCTTCATCTTCTATCACAGCCAGTCTCCTGTGATTTGTGACCTGCCAGAACCTCCAGTGTTTCATGTAGAGATGAAGGTCATAACTCAATACAACTTTATGAGAGTCTCGTTCTGGCCCCGTTATGACTCTCATAGAGATGGACTGAGAGCTTGTGACATAACTTTTGACTTCCAGCCAGTTAGAAGCTACAGGCAAAAGATGGCGCTTCAGGACCGGATCGCCGTCGGTAAAAGTTGAAGCCGCCAGCAGTTGAATATATGAAAGGAGGCAGTGGGCTTAAATTAAAGCGCCACTCCAGTGCTAATAAAAAAAAAGCTGGAGTGGTGATTTAACAGTATTCATTCATCACTTTGTTACATTTTTATTATGTGTCGCTGGGAGGTTTTAATTATAAATGGGTGTTGCTAGAGATGTAGTTAATGGTATGGTCTAAAATGCTGCCGCACTATGTTGTTTGCACAGAATAATCCTTTTTCTCGTTTGCATTTTGGAAAGTTGGGAGGGATCATTAACCCCTTAATGACTTATGACGTACTGTCTACATCAAAAGTCGTTTCCCTGCCTTTGATGTGGGCTCGCACACTGAGCCCACGTTTTTCACAGCAGATGAAGGCTGACTTATTAAGTTTTCATCTACCTCTAACAGTCGAAAGTGGAGTGCGGCCAAGTTTGACCCAGCCATTAAGAATCTCCAATAAAGGGTTAAAAAAAAGACACCACACAGAGAAAAAATACTTTATTAGAAATAAATACACAGACACACTTAGGGACTCCATCTTTATTACTCCCTCTCACCCCTCCACGATCCTGATCCTCTGTCTTCTTCAACTGATGCAGCTCTACTATATAAGAAAGCACAGGGAGGGGAAGAATGCTTCTGCTCCCCGTGCTGTCTAATCACTCAATGAGGGAGAAGAGACTGCGGGTTGGTAAGCGGTGACATCACTGCTGCCACCGTTACCATAGTAACCTAACGAGTGGGTTACTATAGCAACAGTGATCTCCGATCAACTGATTCCCGTCACCGCTATTTACCTGCTCCTGCATAAGCCGGTGAATAGCAGCGCCAGTAAACAGTGAGTTAACGCCTGTGGCCTGCATGAGCCGGTGAATAGCGGCTTCGGTAAACAGGGAGTTAACTCCTGCGGCTCCTGCAGGAGCTGGTAAATAGCGGCGCCGGTAATCAAGTGATTGGAGATCACCATTGCTATAGTAACCTGCTTGTTAGGTTACTATGGCAACGGTGGCAGCAGTGATGTCACTGCTTACCAACCCGCAGTTTCTGCTCACTCATTGAGTGATTAGACAGCACGGGGATCAGAATCATTCTTCCTCACCCCGAGCTTTCTGACACACTAAATCTGTCCCTAGCTCAGCAGCACCTCTCCCTCCACTAGCTGATTGTGGATCAGAGTGACGAGCACAGAGCCATCAGGTCTTATATAGACCTGATAATGCTGTGCGGCCAGCCAATCACTGTAGTGCCACAACCAACATGGCTGTAGTATTAAGCGGACTTTACACGCTGCGACATCGCTAGCAATGTCGCGAGCGATAGCACCCGCCCACGTCGGTGGCGCGTCACGGTGTGATCGCTGCCGTAGCAAACAATATCGCTACGGCAGCGTCACATGCAATTACCAGTTCACCGACGTCGCTGTGGCCGCTGAACAATCTCTCCTTTAAGGGGAGATTCGTTCAGCGTCACAGCGGCGTCACTAAGCGGCTGCCCAATAGAAGCGGAAGGGCGGAGATGAGCGGCCGGAACATCCCGCCCACTTCCTTCATTCCTCATTGCCAGCGGCCGCAGGTACAATGTTGTTCCTCGTTCCTGCGGTGTCACACATAGCGATGTGTGCTGCCGCAGGAACGACAAACAACCTGCGTTTCAAACGAAGAATGATTTTTTAAAAATGAACGACGTGTACACGACGAACGATTTGACACCTTTTTGCGATCACCCTTAGAGACACAGAAAATCGGAAAACATGAAGCTGATGTCAAAATCCTTTTCTTTTTATTTTGTGGTGAAAATGTGCCAAAAAGTGCTGTACAATAGTCCGCCAATCACAACGTTTCGGCCAATATGGCCTTCTTCAGGTCGGACAGGCTGAATATAATATATACAAGAAACAAAACAAAAATACAGGACATCCATCAGTATAGAAAATTGGAACACATGAGGATATCATGACATATACATTGGGATAACAGGAAATAAAAATAGGAGACAATGATACAGAGTCATGGTTACATTGAAATATACAAATGCGTCAGCATCAATGATTCAGAGTGAAGTAGGGAAAACCATTGAAGAAATGTTGAAAAAATATATAACCAACCAAAAATGGATAATCCCATGAATCCATAGTGGTATGTGCGCGTTTGTGTGATGTCAATATTATGTGACGTACATGGTAAAGAGGCTCACCTTAAGAATAGAAGGACACAAAATGGATGAATATGCACAGGACACTATTGTTAGACCTATGGTATAATAGAATTGGTCAAATTATTAAAATAATGGCGTCAGGATGTCATTTCTGAAAGATTATTGTGTAATCATACCAATTCCGGGATGCTATAAGGATCAAGGTATGCAAGATAGTCAGTTTCGGAATGCACTATAGGTGAAAGGTAGCACTGGGGAAAGATAACAAGTGTATAAATAAAAGGAAATCACAGCTATGTGTGGTTAAACGTGTAATGGTTACCTGTTATCAGAACATATGGATCCCAGACATTGTATTAAATCAATGGTATGGTGGCGTATGGTCATGCACACAGGGGGTCTGGATTATATCGAAGCCAACACCTATAGCAGATGACATATCTTGGTAAATATGATTCATAAGAGAAATGTCATAGGGGATGACCTCTCTTTCTCCCTCTCTTTCTCCCTCTCTTTCTCCCTCTCTTTCTCCCTATCTTTCTCCCTCTCTTTCTCCCTCTCTTTCTCCCTCTCTTTCTCCCTCTCTTTCTCCCTCTCTTTCTCCCTCTCTTTCTCCCTATCTTTCTCCCTATCTTTCTCCCTCTCTTTCTCCCTCTCTTTCTCCCTATCTTTCTCCCTCTCTTTCTCCCTCTCTCTCTCTCCTTCTCTCCCCCTCTCTCTCCCCCTCTCTCCCCCTCTCTCTCTCCCTCTCTTTCCCTCTCTTCTCTCTCTCCCTCTCTCTCCCTCCTTTTTCTTTCCCTCTCTCTTTCTTCCTTTATCTCTCCCTCTTTCTCTCTTTCTTTTCTCCTATCCTTCTCCTTCTTTCTCTCCAGTCCTCAATAGAAATCACCGCATTTCACAGGCCATCTTAGACTTCTGATCACGTCAGAGACCTATCCACATTCTATGGATCACTGAGGTAATTTACGAATTTTTTGGTCATCCCCTATGACATTTCTCTTATGAATCATATTTACCAAGATATGTCATCTGCTATAGGTGTTGGCTTCGATATAATCCAGACCCCCTGTGTGCATGACCATACGCCACCATACCATTGATTTAATACAATGTCTGGGATCCATATGTTCTGATAACAGGTAACCATTACACGTTTAACCACACATAGCTGTGATTTCCTTTTATTTATACACTTGTTATCTTTCCCCAGTGCTACCTTTCACCTATAGTGCATTCCGAAACTGACTATCTTGCATACCTTGATCCTTATAGCATCCCGGAATTGGTATGATTACACAATAATCTTTCAGAAATGACATCCTGACGCCATTATTTTAATAATTTGACCAATTCTATTATACCATAGGTCTAACAATAGTGTCCTGTGCATATTCATCCATTTTGTGTCCTTCTATTCTTAAGGTGAGCCTCTTTACCATGTACGTCACATAATATTGACATCACACAAACGCGCACATACCACTATGGATTCATGGGATTATCCATTTTTGGTTGGTTATATATTTTTTCAACATTTCTTCAATGGTTTTCCCTACTTCACTCTGAATCATTGATGCTGACGCATTTGTATATTTCAATGTAACCATGACTCTGTATCATTGTCTCCTATTTTTATTTCCTGTTATCCCAATGTATATGTCATGATATCCTCATGTGTTCCAATTTTCTATACTGATGGATGTCCTGTATTTTTGTTTTGTTTCTTGTATATATTATATTCAGCCTGTCCGACCTGAAGAAGGCCATATTGGCCGAAACGTTGTGATTGGCGGACTATTGTACAGCACTTTTTGGCACATTTTCACCACAAAATAAAAAGAAAAGGATTTTGACATCAGCTTCATGTTTTCCGATTTTCTGTGTCTCTAAGGGTGATAGTGAGTGTGCCGGAGTTCCCATATTGTCTGACTTATCTTTCTCCTGAGCACCCACAAGAGGTGATGCGAGGTTTTCTCTGCATCAGTACGTTATTTTTGACCTAGCTCCCTCATCTCCCCACGAGACACTATTTATTCCTTTCGTTTTTGGGTTTGCCCATGTCGCAAACAAATTTTTCCACGTTTTCCTACAACGAGACAGAGACAAATGATATAGTCTCAAAGGTTACCACGTCAAACACTTTCCTCAATATACCAGCAGAAGACATCAGAAGGAGGGATTTTGAGAGAGCATTACAGAGACACGCCTCCTTGGATCTCCATCTAGCAACCCTCGCAGAATATCACAGAACTAAACGAATTCCAAGGGGTTTACGTGTCCCACTCAGACCTACAATTTTTGCTGATAATAACGATTTTTGTGATAAATTCGAGGCCATCCTGAACAAATGTTCTATGGACATCATAACCCTTACGATTGATTTTTTACAAAAGGAGGTGAACCAACTATCTGACAACATTCAAACAACTGAAGTCCAACTTAAACAAGTTTTATCCACAACAGACCTTGAGAAACTCAAGAAGACCACTGAAGAATACATTGCGGACTTCAGGAGGACCTTGGAGGCAAAAAAAACGCAATAAATTCCTACGAGACCAGGAGGACTACGCCCAGGGAACCGTCTACAGATGGCGCTCAGGGGAATCCTCCTCCTTCTCACGACGCACTCCAAGGTTCACAGACTATTCCTCCTCCGGAAGTTCAGATGTGGACTCGCGACCACAACGCCATCAACCCAATTTTTTAGGGCAGCGCCGTCCTCCCACAAAAAGACGAGGAGGGGGCAGAGGCGGAGATCACCATTATCGGGAGAACAGAGTGTGGACGAGATCACAGGTAAAGAGAATTTAGTTTACAACATTTCCTCATACAGCCTATCTCCCTCCGAACACTCAGTCCTTCAGAAGGGCTTATCGTACAGCCCTACTCCCCAATATGACACTTTTATGGTCCAACAAGAATTAGATAGGTTCTACAGGTCGGTTCGGCTAAAAACACACTTTAGTAACACCGATTACACAAACCCAGTAGGTGATGATCCATCGACCTCTTCTTTTTGTTTTTCACCTAGAAATTTACAACTCAAAACAAATAGCTCTTACATGCCTCCCAGGACCTACCATCCAGTTTAAACCTTTATTTCATTAGTTTCACATGATATTGAGACACTAAACAAACAGATTCATACAGGTGAATTTAATATAAAAAACAACCTATCTGTTGAGGAGTCTAGAGCCCTAAAAAGTCTTAAAGACAACCAGTCAATCATAATCAAACCAGCTGACAAGGGGGGCGCTATAGTCATCCTAGAACGGCAGTACTACATTACTGAGATTATGGGACAATTGTCCGATAGATCAACCTACGAACCAGTTCCTTATAATCCCACCGCGGATATTGCCTCCTTGATCAGATCCATGGCCCAACAACATTTTGAACATGGCACAATAGATCAAAAACTAAGAGATTTCCTGAATAATCCACATCCCATCACTCCTGTTTTTTATACCCTTCCAAAGATCCACAAACATTTATCTCGACCCCCCCGGCAGACCCATAGTGGCTTCCACTGATTCAGTTCTCTCGCCTCTGGCTAAAACTATTGAAAAAATCTTATCACCATTTGTCCCTCTAACACCATCTTATCTCAAGGACACATCTCACTTTTTAGAGATACTCACTGACTTACGTCAAGTCCCGACCACAGCTTTATTTGTCACACTGGACGTCAATTCATTATATACCAGCATTAACCATCACGACGGCTTACTGGCCGTACACTGGTTCCTGGATCAATTCACTACCTTACCGGCCGATAATAAGGAATTCTGTATGGATCTCCTTAAAATTATCCTTGAAAAAAACTTCTTTCTATTCCAGGACCAGTTTTACATGCAGCGTAGGGGGACCGCGATGGGCTCTAATGTCGCGCCCCCCTACGCAAACATCTTTATGGCGTCCTTTGAAGACAAACATATACATTCTCATCCCTTAATCATACGTCATGCTTTATTATGGCGTCGATTTATCGACGACATTTTTCTGATTTGGGACGGCCCCCTTGAGACCTTGTTGACATTTTTCAGTGAGATCAACACAATTTTACCAGGTTTAACGTTTACCATTCATTACAGTACCAAAGAGATTAATTTCCTGGACTGTATGATCATTAAAAACAGCGATGGCACTATTTCAACTGACATATACACAAAACCGACAGATAGGAATAGCCTTCTCCATTTTACAAGTAGTCATCCCAAACACACCAAGAACTCTCTTCCGATTAGCCAACACACTAGAGTTGACCGCATAGTGAGTTGTAGTGAGGCCCGCACAGTGAGACACAGGGAGATGGGTAACAAATTCATACAGCGAGGTTATCCTGCCAATATAGCCAACAATAAGACATCTCGTCCATCTGATCCATCAACACAATCCAACCGCATCCCTTTGGTGAATACTTTCCATCCTTTTTCTCCATTAGTGAAGAAAATAATACTGAAACACTGGCCACTTTTAGGCCTCGCCTATCCACAGATTAATGAATTTCAGGCATCCCCATTATTCTGTTATAAGAAGTCCCCCAACATCAGAGACAAACTTGTCCGAGCCGACATAGGCTCTTCCACCCAGGTCCCTAAACAGAGATTTCTACACAACCCACAATTTGGCACTTTTCCCTGTCTCAGGTGTGCACAGTGCTCTAATGTCACCAAGGGCAGCTCCTTTACTCATCCCAGAACAGGTGCATCTTTCCAAATCAGGGATTTTTTTACATGTGACAGCTCCTACGTGGTCTACTATATAAAGTGTCCTTGCGGTCTCGGATATGTTGGGGAGACTACCCAGCATGTCCGAGACCGCATAAACAAACACAAGTCCGACATCAGATGTGGACGCACTTTATTGCCTATCCCTTCCCATTTCATTTCAGCAGGACATAGGATTTCTCAACTCAAATTCCAGGTCATTGATCAGGTGGGCTTGCACCGTAGGGGTGGGGATAGGGTTAAACTACTCCGCGAAAGGGAGGCACGATGGATTCATACCCTGGGGACTCTTGAACCCCACGGTCTGAACCGCAAATATGAATCAGGTTTTTGAAGGATCTTTTGATGATTTTTACATACCTGTGATCTCGTTTATTCATCATACAATGTACTAATATGCTTTCTCCCCCTATATATATTTGCATGCCATCTCCTGCATAGGATCTCTCAGAGTCCTTTATCTGGTAATGACATTGATACTGTCACTCAATTGTTGCACTATTATGACATTTGATTATACAGTGGATAATATATCACAATTTCACAACAACAGGAACGTACCTATAATAGATGTCATTCACTGGTTCAATGTTATGCGTGCTTTCCATTACATTTTATGTCTTCTAATTTTATTCTCTTTTTTGCTCCTTTACAGAACTAACAACATTTCTGTGGTGGGGCACCCTATATGTGATCCTGGGCCACCACTTGTCTTTCACTTGCCCCTGCACTTATGTCCGGTTTTCATCTGAGACCACCGGCCGAAATCACTGTGTGCCCTGAAAACACGCCCTCATAGGCACATGAGCGCGTTAACACGTCTAACCTACGCTCCACCCAATGGCATGACGCCTATTGCCAGGCAACCACCGTCCACAACAACGATCTTGTGTATTCTTTCTTCCGCGCATGCGCAGTAATGCATTTCCGGCTCCATGCTTGATTGACAGCCCAAAACCGGAAGTGACGTCGCGATACCGTTCTTGTTAAATAGATCACTCACAGCCAGGTCTCACTACCCATAGGACGTGCGGTTCACCCCTGACACCACGCAGGCACATGGTAAGTGGCTCATCTTGATGATTGGGACACGCACACCAGGCCATTAGAACTTACTGAGCGATCCCTCTTCCCTCTTACTCTTTATCCACTAGCTACCCGGACTCCCACCACTGTACCTCAAGGACCCCTATCCAGACTAGATACCAGTGGAGTCTCAGGTATAGATTCTTTTTCTACTATGCTCTTCCATCTTTCATGGTTCTAAGCTTTTTTTCAATACCCTTTCTTTCTCTCACACAGTCAGGTAGTTACCTGAACCAACATCCATTTTCTTCCAAATTGCTGACAAGTGTGACCACATTGTGGCATTTTACTCATGGTCTCCATATATTACCAAAGGTATACTGTAACTATCTGTTTGTTGATCCTCAATGTTTATTCATATCTGGCATTTACCTTATCTCATATCTACTCTATTTTACTTTCTTTTCTTCTCTCCTCTTTCCTTCACTTCTTTTTCCTTTTTTCCCTCTTTTTTTCTCTCTTTCTCTTTCTTTCTCCCTTTCTCTCTCCTCTTTTCTTTTGTTCTCTTATTCTCTCTCCTTCTCCCTTTCTCTCTCTTCTTTTCTTTTGTTCTCTCTTTCTCTCCTTCTCCCTCCCCTTCTCCCTCTCTTTCTCCCTCTCTTTCTCCCTCTCTTTCTCCCTCTCTTTCTCCCTCTTTCTCCCTCTCTCTCTCTCCTTCTCTCCCCCTCTCTTTCTCCCTCTCTCCCCCTCTCTCTCCCCCTCTCTCCCCCTCTCTCTCTCCCTCTCTTTCCCTCTCTTCTCTCTCTCCCTCTCTCTCCCTCCTTTTTCTTTCCCTCTCTCTTTCTTCCTTTATCTCTCCCTCTTTCTCTCTTTCTTTTCTCCTATCCTTCTCCTTCTTTCTCTCCAGTCCTCAATAGAAATCACCGCATTTCACAGGCCATCTTAGACTTCTGATCACGTCAGAGACCTATCCACATTCTATGGATCACTGAGGTAATTTACGAATTTTTTGGTCATCCCCTATGACATTTCTCTTATGAATCATATTTACCAAGATATGTCATCTGCTATAGGTGTTGGCTTCGATATAATCCAGACCCCCTGTGTGCATGACCATACGCCACCATACCATTGATTTAATACAATGTCTGGGATCCATATGTTCTGATAACAGGTAACCATTACACGTTTAACCACACATAGCTGTGATTTACTTCTATTTATACACTTGTTATCTTTCCCCAGTGCTACCTTTCACCTATAGTGCATTCCGAAACTGACTATCTTGCATACCTTGATCCTTATAGCATCCCGGAATTGGTATGATTACACAATAATCTTTCAGAAATGACATCCTGACGCCATTATTTTAATAATTTGACCAATTCTATTATACCATAGGTCTAACAATAGTGTCCTGTGCATATTCATCAATTTTGTGTCCTTCTATTCTTAAGGTGAGCCTCTTTACCATGTACGTCACATAATATTGACATCACACAAACGCGCACATACCACTATGGATTCATGGGATTATCCATTTTTGGTTGGTTATATATTTTTTCAACATTTCTTCAATGGTTTTCCCTACTTCACTCTGAATCATTGATGCTGACGCATTTGTATATTTCAATGTAACCATGACTCTGTATCATTGTCTCCTATTTTTATTTCCTGTTATCCCAATGTATATGTCATGATATCCTCATGTGTTCCAATTTTCTATACTGATGGATGTCCTGTATTTTTGTTTTGTTTCTTGTATATATTATATTCAGCCTGTCCGACCTGAAGAAGGCCATATTGGCCGAAAGGTTGTGATTGGCGGACTATTGTACAGCACTTTTTGGCACATTTTCACCACAAAATAAAAAGAAAAGGATTTTGACATCAGCTTCATGTTTTCCGATTTTCTGTGTCTCTAAGGGTGATAGTGAGTGTGCCGGAGTTCCCATATTGTCTGACTTATCTTTCTCCTGAGCACCCACAAGAGGTGATGCGAGGTTTTCTCTGCATCAACCCCTACATGTGGGCTGACTCTGTAAAGAGCGCCAACATGCAGGGAGGGGAGCTGAGCATGTGCCCGAGCATCTCACCAGTACTCTGCGCTCGCCGAGTATCTCGAGTACTGAGATTCTTGGATGAGCACCGAGTACCGGCGAGCATGCTTGCCCATCCCTACTCCTGACACATATGTTGTTGTCTTACCATTAGATCTGATGATAAAATGGATGTTTTAGTTCAAAAATGTACACCTCGTCCCACAAAAAACAAACCTTCACATGGCTATTTCAACTGAAAAAATAAAAAAAAGTTGTGGCTCTTGGAATAAGGTGAGGGAAAAATGAAAACGTAAAAATGACATCACCCAATCCTTAAAAATAAAAATGAGTGAAGCTGAAGTTTGGTTTTCGAACTGAACACCAAATTGTAAAATCATGGTTCGGGTACGTGGTTCGGATCTTGTACATGCGAACAAAACTCGTGCAAGCAGCGCTGTGCTCAGGTACGATTGGTGTGCAGTGTACCGCTCCGTGCTCGGCCGTAGCCAAGCCACTCGGATCCGGGCTCACTGGTGGGTGGCTCGAGCGTCTCCGGACCCGGGGCCCTGTGGTCACTCCGATCTGAAAGGGGCTGGCGTTTTGGGGGACGTAGGTTTACGGCCGGAGCCGTGGTTAAGTTCGTGATGCCACCCACGGGTTGTGCTGAAGGTAGACACAACCGCTGCGGTTACGGGGCACCTGGGGACATTTTGCGCAGCAAGATGTTAACCCCTCCGTGGGTAGGGATGGTGGCACCGGGACCCGTTGGGGGGTGTTTGGCGGTGCAGGAAGATGGGTGGCCGTAGGGCACAGGTGTACTCATGATTAGAAACACACACAAGTCTCTGGTAAACCAAGATGAGAGTGGTTGGTGCCCGCAGCCAGCTGAGGTCTGGTCCCCCACCCGGTTGGTGGTCTCTGCCTTTTTTACATAGTTACATAGTTACTAAGGTTGAAAAAAGACCTAGGTCCATCTAGTTCAACCTTCCTCCACCAGTTCTACATTTGGTCACTAAGTCATTTATAACCAACAATGTTGTGTGTACTGAGGAAATCATCCAGCCCTTTTTTGAAAGCTGTTATAGTATCTGCCATTACTACCTCTTGTAGTAGGGCATTCCACAGTCTGACTGATCTAACTATAAAGAACCCTTTCCTATTTAGCTGTCGGAATCGCTTTTCTTCCACTCGCAGTGAATGCCCCCTGGTCCTTAGTATTGTCTTCGGAAGAAATAAGTCATGTGCCAGTCCTTTATATTGACCACACACGTATTTATACATATAAATGAGATCTCCTCTGAGACGTCTTTTTTCTAAGCTAAACATATCTAACTTTTTCAACCTGTCATCATATGGGAGGCCTTCCATTCCTTGTAGTAGTCTAGTTGCCTGCCTTTGAACTGACTCTAACTTCTGAATGTCCTTTTTAAAATGTGGAGCCCAAAACTGAATCCCATATTCCAGATGTGGCCTTACAAGTGATTTATAGAGGGGTAACAATACGTTGGGATCACGGGATCTAATCTCTGTTTTTATACACCCTAGAATCTTGTTTGCTTTTGCAGCTGCTGCTTGACATTGAGTGCTGCTGCTCAGCTTATTTGTAATGAGAATACCCAAGTCCTTCTCTTGTTCTGTAGTCCCGAGTTTACTTCCATTTAATGTATACGCAGTTATAGGATTACTACGTCCTAGGTGCATTACTTTACATTTATCAACATTAAATCTCATTTGCCAAGTATCTGCCCATTCTGACATCTTATCCAGATCTTTTTGTAATATTATACTATCAAGGTCAGTTTTTAATATCCTACATAGGTTGGTGTCATCAGCAAAGACTGACACTTTACTATCAATCCCATCCACAAGGTCATTAATAAAGAGATTAAAAAGAATTGGTCCTAGCACAGATCCCTGTGTCACCCCACTGCTGACCATAGCCCATTTAGAGAATGTTCCATTTATGACTATTCTTAGTTTCATATCTTTTAGCCAATTCCTTACCCAGTTGCATATTGTGTCCCCTAGTCCTTGCTTCTAGAGCTTTAGTATAAGGCTATTATGTGGTACAGTATCAAATGCCTTTGCAAAGTCCAAATAAATCACATCAGCTGCATTACCAATATCCAGGTTTGCACTTACCCCCTCATAGAACCCCAACAGGTTGGTTAGACACGACTTATCTTTCATGAATCCATGCTGTCTGTCAGTTATTATATTATTTTCTGCAACATATTTTTGCATGTCATCCCTTAAAATGCCCTCAAAAACTTTGCATACTACTGATGTCAGGCTTACTGGACGGTAGTTGCCTGGATCTACCCTCTTACCTTTCTTAAATATTGGTACCACATCAGCAATCCTCCAATCCTGAGGCACCAACCCTGTTACAAGCGAGTCTAAAAAGATAAGATACAGCGGTCTGTCAATTACGGAGCTCAATTCCCTTAATATTCGTGGATGAATGCCATCTGGCCCTGGGGATTTGTCAATGTTTAATTTACTCAGACGTAGGCGTACTTCTTCTTGTGTTAAATTAATTATCCTTTCTCCTGCACCTTTTAAGTGTTGATGGACTAGCTGAACTTGCAATACAGGAGTCCGCTCCCCGGCTTGTGTATGTCGGAGGAGCCCTTTTGCCCGCAGACGCTGGCCCGAGGGATCTCTCTGAATGACCGATGGCTTTCTATCCCCCTCGTTGGGCTGTTGTCTTCAGTCGGGACTTTGGGTGGGAAAGGACCTGTAGTCCTGGCCGCAATCAGTTAATTAACTCAGTCCATTAGCTTCTGGACCACGTTTCAGGGTCTGAGTACCCCCCTCCTCTGTGCTCCGGTTTCCGAGTCGGTTCCCCAGGTTGGTACCGGCGGGCCACTACCCTGTCCCGATCCACCACGGTTCCACCGAGCCATCTTCCCAGCTCCTGCAGGCAGAGGCCTCCGTATGCCTCCTAGTCAAAGGTGCCCGGGCTCCAACCATGGCACCTGTCAGACTGCTGCAGACCTGGGCACAGGCCTGCTTCCACTCTCCACTCCTCTACTCAACTCACTAGCAACTACTACTCACTTTTTCCCGCCTCAGGCTCTTTGAACTCCTCGGTGGGCATGGCCAACCGCCTGGCTCCGCCCCCTGGTGTGCCCATCAAGCCCTGAGGGGGGTGAATAGGGTTTTTATAGTTGGTTGGTGACACCTTATTAGGGGACAGGTGTTGTGCGGGGCTCTAACTGTGACTACCTGGCTAGTCCAGGGCGTCACACTCAGCCCTGTGCAAGCCGCTTGCATTGTTTGAACGACGCACACTGGGGGTAACAACAGCGTGCTCGGATGTAGTGTGCAACAAAAAAAAAAGTTTAAAAAATCCCGCCCACCTTCCCCAGAGGTATTCTGTTTATGGCTGGCTGTATGTGGGTGGAGACTCAAGTTGCCAATCAATGACTTGATCCAGAGTTCGGGTCAAGTTCGAGCCTGTGGAGCTAGGCTCATTTGCTACCATGAACCGAGCCTTGATGGAACCACTCATCTCTACTTAAGAGTTTAAAATAATAAATAAACAGAACTTACCTACTACTCCCTAGAGTCATTTGTTGACAAGGCTGCAGCAGTAATGTCCAAATACAGCTGGTGACGATTGCCGCCAACCACTGGACTCAGCAATGACGTGTTGTAGATCGAATGTCACAGCATTACCCCTTTAAACATGGACCAGTTTGGAGCAAAAGAGAGGTGGCTCTGTAGTGAAGAGCCTTCAGCAAATAAGTCCAAATTAGCCTAATCCTGTAAACAAATTTCACTGGCAGTCCTGTAGAAAATAAATGGAGCAGAGTTTGAGCAAGTGCTCCTTCAGTTTAAGACTGTGCTTTGTAAAAATATTTTTGTACCATGTAGATATTTTTTTGTTTGTAAAACTGGACGGTGGAGTAAAGTGAGAGCTCAGGAAATTTTTCCTTAACCATAAGCTCCTATTTATCTAGTAAATGTAAATGCATAGGGGAAGAGGATGGGATCACTGCAGAAACCCATGTCCTCGCCCTGAAATCATGTTTAATTAAGCTTAACTAGTGACGTCGGTTTCAGGGGCTGAACTAGTCTCCATTCTACCAAGCATGCATCGGTTATCAATTCTGATGTATGCTCAGTAAAGCTCTTTTGTCAATGTGCATATTATTTGTAATGCACAGTGGCAGTGCACTCCCTTGCCAGCTCTAATAAGAAGTGACAAGATGGCAAGAGAGTGCACTGTCAATGCGTATCGTAAGGAGAGAAACCGGCAAGCAGAAAAAGTAGAGACCAGGCCACCACTACAGGGGATGTAAGATTTCTTGTCAGCTGTGATAGGGAAGGAGAATGGAAGATCTACTACACAAACATATTCACCCATGGTAAGTACGCTTACCTACACCTTCCCACACAGAGTGCAACACATTTTCTCCACTTCCCTGCTTCAGTATTTTTGCATCATCATGGCACCATGACTGTGTTTATAATGACACTGCTGTTCGGAGGTGGGCCACTCACTCTCTAAGGCGGGCTTTGCACACTATGACATCGCAGGTGCGATGTCGGTGGGGTCAAATTGAAAATGACGCACTTCCGGCATCGCATGCGACATCGTAGTGTCTAAAGGCTCGATGATACGATTAACGAGCGCAAAAGCGTCGTAATCGTATCATCGGTGCAGCGTCGGCTTAATCCATAATTACGCTGACGCGACAGTCCGATGTTGTTCCTCGCTCCTGTGGCAGCACACATCGCTGTGTGTGAAGCCGCAGGAGCGAGGAACATCTCCTACCGGCGTCACTGCGGCTTCCGTAGGATATGCGGAAGGAAAGAGGTGGGCGGGATGTTTACATCCTGCTCATCTCCGCCCCTCCACTCCTATTGTCCGCCTGCCGTGTGACGTCGCAGTGACGCCGCACAACCCGCCCCCTTAACAAGGAGGCGGGTCGCCGGCCAGAGCGACGGTTGCAGGACAGGTGAGTCCATGTGAAGCTGCCGTAGCGATAATGTTCGCTACGGCAGCTATCACAAGGATATCGCTGCTGCGACGGGGGCGGGGACTATCGCGCTCGGCATCGCAGCATCGGCCTGCGATATCGCAGTGTGCAAAGTACCCCTAAGTGCCATGGATCTGTTTCTAGCATGCTGTGCTATTTTGTCTGCTAAGTTGTGTGGCTGTTTGTGCCTATCAGATCCAGTCCCTGCATGGATTATATTTTTCTCTATTAGACCAGACAAGCAAAAGAGAAGAAAAAGTCAATACGGTAATCAGCAATTTGGTGCAATCATTTGATGGATTCATTCCTTGCATATATTTTTTGTGTTCCTACAACAGAACGAAAATATGGAATTCCCAAACAACAGCTATGAACCCAGCCTGAGTTAAACATTATTTACTAATCTCTCCACTGCATTCGAGCTTGCTGTTGCTTTAGCTCTTGTAGAGGTGAGTGCTGCTAACGTGGGGCACTCAACAATTGTGCCAAAAAGAACTTGAGGCTATTTCTTGAAAACAGCAGGAAGAGAAAAGAATCTGAATAGCACTTTAAAATTAAATAATTACTTTGATTAATATAACAAACATATTAGGGCTAAGACTTTAGTTATTTTGACAGCCTTTTTGCCTAGTTCACACTTGGTTACTACAAAACGTTTGCACTCATTCAAACAAGACAAATTAGTAATATTTTGTCTTTGAAATACTAGCTTGGAATCCGCTATAAAGTTTTTAAGACATGTTTGCTTATGTAGAAGTAGACATGATTTTCCCAAGCTCTGACAAGCTTAGGTTTTGTCCTCTTTCTGCACATGTTCCCAAGATGCTTAAAGGACACAAGCATTTCCGACAGCTGTAGGAACAGCGGCAGTCATGTCAGCTTGATGCTCCTTTATTTCCCACAGTAATTTTTAGCTCTGGGCAAAATAAAATACAGCTACAAACAAAACCAATAAACGTAGGTGTTGACTAGAAATGAAGTCTTAAACGGAAAAGATGTGGAGTTGTGTAAGAAAAATAGGACATTTTGGTTGCATGAATAATGTTATTTCTTAATATCAAAAACTTTGAAAAGACTATAAATTTTTGTCTGCACATTAAAGAGATGAAAAGATGATATTCATTCAATATAAAGGAGAGCATCTGTTCAATGTGAATTAAATTTGTGTAAAATTGCATTCAATTCATAGTTACTGGCATATGTGAACAATTTGGGTTTCAACTTATGGCATTGCCAAAAAAAAGTGCCTAACACGCAGTTTTACACATTGCAGAAGATTGTATCAACTACAGAATGTGCACTCAACCTTAAGGGCACTTTTGCACACAACGACATCGCAAGCCGATGCTTGCGATGCCGAGCACGATAGTCCCCGTCCCCGTCGCAGCAGCGATATCTTGTGATAGCAGCCGTAGCGAACATTATCGCTACGGCAGCTTCACATGGACTCACCTGCCTTGCGACGTCGATCTGGCCGGCGACCCGCCTCCTTATTAAGGGGGCGGGTCGTGCGGCGTCATAGTGACGTCACACTGCAGGCGGACAATAGAAGCGGAGGGGCGGAGATGAGCGGCACGTAAACATCCCGCCCACCTCTGTCCTTCCGCATAGCCGGCGTGAGCTGCAGGACGCAGGTAGGAGAAGTTCCTCGCTCCTGCGGCTTCACACACAGAGATTTGTGCTGCCGCAGGAACGAGGAACAACATCGTACCTGTCGCAGTCGCGTAATTATGGAATTCCCAGACACTACACCGATGACATGATTACGACGATTTTGCGCTCATTAATAGTATCATCTAGGATTTACACACTACGATGTCGAGTGCGACGCCGGAAGTGCGTCACTTTCGACATGACCCCTCCGACATCGCACCTGCTAGTGTGCAAAGTGCCCCTTAGGGATGACTGTCAGGCCATCCCCATAATGCCTTGCAGCTATGACATCCCTTAATATAGTGAAGCTAATTAGAAGGGGCCATGCATAAAAGCCAAGGCAGAAAATTCAGCATACATTTTAGAGTTGTTTTGGATTGTTAGAGGATATCAGCGCTTATTGGTCAGTAGTGATGAGCGAGTACTAAAAAGCTCGGGTGCTCGAAGCTCGGGCCGAGCCTCCCAAGATACTCGTGTACTCGGCCCGAGCACCGAGCCCAATGTTATCCTATGGGAGACCCGAGTATTTTTGTGAAATGACCCCCCGGCAGCATGTAGAAACCCTAAAAATGTCACAAAAGTCTCAGAAGAGTGCTCAAATGACATGGCATCAGCATGGGGAAGACCCCTTGAAGCATTTATCACTCAAAAGTCACAGCTGTGAACAATTTTGTCCAAGTTTTACGCCATTTTTACGGACTCACCAGAAAACCTTCCAAAATGACACCAAAATGAATTTTCATGGCGGAAATGTTAAGGGCACATACCCAATAGTGAGATAGAGCTGGTGTATGTTACTTTTTGAGATTAATACATGAAAGATTTTACGTGAAAACCTTGTGTGGCACTCCGATGTCCAAAACGCACGTTTTGTGCTTTTTACTAACGATGTCGGTCATTTTTTTTTTCATTCTATCTCCCGTCGGTCTGTCTCTCTCTGTCTTGTCTGTCCCCCTCTCACAGTCTGTCGGTCAGTTCCCCCCCCTCTCTCTTACTTACCGTTCCCCGATCACTGCCGCGGCGCTGCACTGCTGTTCAAACTCCGGTGGCTTTTCCTCTTTTGAAAAAGCCGGCCGCTCATTAATCAATCTCGTATTCTCTGCTTTCCTGCTTTTCGGCGCCTATGATTGGTTGCAGTGAGACACGCTCCCACACTGAGTGACAGCTGTCTCACTGCACCCAATCACAGCAGCCGGTGTGTGTATACTGTGCAGTGAAATAAATAATTAAATAATTAAAAAAAACGGCGTGCGGTCCCCCCAATTTTAATACCAGCCAGATAAAGCCATACGGCTGAAGGCTGGTATTCTCAGGATGGGGAGCTCCACGTTATGGGGAGCCCCCCACCCTAACAATATCAGTCAGCAGCCGCCCAGAATTGCCGCATACATTATATGCGACAGTTCTGGGACTGTACCCGGCTCTTCCCGATTTACCCTAGTGCGTTGGCAAATCGGGGTAATAAGGAGTTAATGGCAGCCCATAGCTGCCACTAAATCCT
This sequence comes from Anomaloglossus baeobatrachus, assembly GCF_048569485.1. Classification (NCBI taxonomy): domain Eukaryota; kingdom Metazoa; phylum Chordata; class Amphibia; order Anura; family Aromobatidae; genus Anomaloglossus; species Anomaloglossus baeobatrachus. The sequence goes on along the minus strand of NC_134355.1, from coordinate 158,902,089 downwards.
AGATTAATCATGTCAGGTGTCTCCCCGAGATTCCTTCCATGATTAATCTGTAAATTACAGTTAAAAAACACACACACCCGAAAAATCCTTTATTAGAAATAAAAAACACTAACAAAGTCCCTCATTACCAATTTATTAACCCCGACAAACCCTCCATGTCCGGCGTACTCCACAGTCCTCCAGCGTCGCGTCCAGCTCTGCTGCATGGAAGTGACAGGAGCTGCAGAATACACCGCCGCTCCGGTCACCTCCACGCAGCTAATGAGATGAGTATAGCGATCAGCTGAGCTGTCACTGAGGTTACCTGGATCCAGCGGTGGATGCAGCGGTGGCCGCGGGTAACCTCAGTGACAGCTCAGCTGATCGCGCTACTCACCGCCGCTCCAGTCAGCTCCATGCACCAACTGAGGTGAGTATAGCGATCAGCTGCTGTCGCTGAGGTTAATCGCGGCCACCGCTGGATCCAGCGGTGGCCGGGAGTTACCTGACTGACAGCAGCTGATCGCGCTATTCCCTTCATTAGCTGCGTGGAGGTGACCGGAGCAGCGGTGTCTTCTGCAGCTCCTGTCACTTCCATGCAGCAGAGCTGGACGCGACGCCGGAGTCCATGGAGTACGCCGGACATGGAGGGTTTGTCGGGGTTAATAAATTGGTAATGAGGGACTTTGTTAGTGTTTTTTATTTCTAATAAAGGATTTTTCGGGTGTGTGTGTTTTTTAACTGTAATTTACAGATTAATCATGGAAGGAATCTCGGGGAGACACCTGACATGATTAATCTAGGATTTAGTGGCAGCTATATGCTGCTATTACCCCGATTTGCCAACGCACTAGGGTAAATCGGGAAGAGCCGGGTACAGCCCCAGAACTGTCGCATATAATGTATGCGGCAATTCTGGGCAGCTGCTGACTGATATTGTTAGGGTGGGGGGCTCCCCATAACGTGGAGCTCCCCATCCTGAGAATACCAGCCTTCAGCTGTATGGCTTTATCTGGCTGGTATTAAAATTGGGGGGACCGCACGCCGTTTTTTTTAATTATTTATTTATTTATTTTACTGCACAGTATAGACCCGCCCACCGGCTGCTGTGATTGGGTGCAGTGTGACACCTGTCACTCAGCGTGGGGGCGTGTCTCACTGCAACCAATCATAGGCACCTGTGGGCGTGGAAAGCAGGGAATATGAGATGGCTGTGTACAGAGCACAGCGCGCCCGCCGGTATAAAGGCTCGGTCACGCTGTGCGGGCCGGCCAATCACTGCAATTCCACAACTAACAGGGCTGTGGCATTGCAGTGGTCTGCCAGCCAATCCCTGCATGAGGGCTGGCTCTCAAAAGAGCGCCAACATGCAGGGATGAAGACCACGAGTAAAGCACGAGTATTGCAAAATTACTCGGTACCCGCCGAGTAGCCCGAGTACAGTGATACTCGTGCGAGTACCGAGTAGTAACAAGCATACTCGCTCATCACTATTGGTCAGCAATAAAGATTACAAGTGAAAGCCACAGAACTTGTCAAATACACCAAACAGTTTGGGTTCTGTGGCCTACTGTCACCTTCACCTTTTGCTTTCTGTATATGCACCTACCAATCTAGCATTTCTTGTTACATTCTTCTTGGCAAGGGTTCAATAATTGGGTTTTAAAAGATTATTAAAAATGAATTACAGTGGTGTGCGTACAAATAATATGGTAAAACAAAAATGGCAATTGACAGAATAAATTTGGTGAATAAATTTCAGCACCAAATCTGCATCTCCTGGCAAAATGAATCAAGTTTTGACGTTTTTTTTGCCAGGAGATGCATTTTTAGTGCAGAAATGTGATGCATAAATTTCAGGACAATATCTGCATATCTTGTCAAAAAATAAAGGTTTTCTACTAGGAGATGCAGGTCTCATTGAACAGAATGCGTTCACCTGAGGTGAGGTCACTGAGTTCAATTAGGTCACCTGAGGTCAATTTACCTGCGGTCACAGATGTAAGTACTGTAGGACCCTTGAGCTGTGACCGCAGATAAACTAAATGTTGTCATCGCTCACAGCTGGGGCTCAATCAGTCTCTGTCTGAAGCCGCAGGCGAAGAACATATTATGTAATGTGCCCAAGCACTGCGACTTCATTATGTAGCAGAACTGGGATCATCATGGGACCTCATATGGATTACGTCAGAACTGGGTGTTTGGGGTTAATACATTGAAGAAAGAGGGTGTTTTTTTGTATTGCATTTCAAATAAAGGATTTTTTTCAGTGTTTGTGTTTATTTATTTTCCCTTACAGTATTAGTAATGGGGGGTTCTTATAGACTCCTTCCATTACTAATCTACAGTTTAGTGTCAGCTGCGAGCTGTCATCAACCTTTTATAATATCCCGATTGCTACCTCATCAGGGCAATAAGGATAAGCCAGGTAATGTGCCAGAATTGTCACATCTAATGGATGTGTCTAGTGATGGGCAAACCCGCAAATATTTGGGATCGGCGTGTCCATCAGGATTTAAAAAAAAAAAAAAAAACAGTTCAGGACCAGAATTAATCCTGAATATCTGCCCAGATGCCAATCCCTATATAAGTCTGTGGGGAACCAAATATTGTGCTTTAAAATGGTGGTAGAAAGGGTTAGGAGCAGGACCATTAGACTTACCAAGTCTCCCGCTTAGCAGTAACACTACTTCTGGGGCCCCTCATTGCCCTCATACATATTCACTGATTCCCTCGTCTACCAGCAGTCCCAGTGTCTCTGATCGGTTTCAGTCAGATCGTGCCCTCATCCTGTGTGACAGCGTGTTTGACTGCTTGGAATCACACATGCTGTCTGCTTCCTATAGTGGTGTAAAAATAAATAAATTGGTGTAGGGCCCCCCATATTGTGATACTCAGCGCAGATAAAGCATATTGCTATAGGTTGCAGCCCCCAGCCATGTGCTTATCTTGCTTGTGTATTAAAATAAGAGGGACCTCATGTGGCTTTATTTTATTTTAATAATTTTAAAAAACAGAGTTTGGTCCCCCCCAATTTTGATACCCAGCCATGATTCATGGTTATTGGGCATCCCCATCCTACAAATAGCAGAATGCAGCCACCTAGAATTGTTACATCCATTAGATGCAATAATCTTGGCACTTTACCTGGCTGATCCCGATTGACCTGGTGCAATGGAAATCTGGGTAATATAAGTTGTTAATGACAGCTCACAACTGCCACTAAGCCCTAGTTTAGTAATCGGAGGCATCTATGTGACCCCTCCATTACTAATATGTAAGTGAAAAGAAATAAACACAAACTCTGAAAAAGTCCTTTATTTGAAATAAAATACAAAAACAACATCCTCTTTCACTCCTTTATTAACTCAAAACACTTAGTTCCGGTGTAATCCACACGATCCCGGCCCTGCTACATATATACTGAAGTTACAACGAGCGGGCACATAACATGTATACATGCTGTGGCTTCAGGCAAAGACTGACAAAGCCACAGCTGTGAGCAGTGACATCACTCAGTTTATCTGCGGTCACAGCTGGAGGTTCACACAGTATCCCACCTTTGACCACAGATAAAACTGACCTCTGGTGTCCACAATGAACTCAGTGACTGCATAACACAGCATAACAGCATGTATTATACTCACTGTCAGGATTCAGCTCTGCTTGCTAGTTCCAGCAGTCACCACATGGTGACTCCACTCATGTTTGATTTTCATACTGTGAGATAGCGACCACCAATGTGGAAAATGGTCGCTATATGTCGCAGTGGAGAAGGTCGCTGCGATATTAAACTGAAGAGGTTGCTATGGGACTTGTAGTTCCACAAAGGCTTGTTTCTGCATATAAGGGTCAGATTCCCTTTAATAATGCCTGTGTGCTGTGCAGGTCTGGGAATCACAGACCTCCACCTGTGGGTGTGTCCAGTCTGATTTAGGAGACTCCGTGTGTGTTCTGCAGAGAGTGTGAGAGCAGAGCAGGGAGCTCTGGGTGTATCAGCCTGTTGGAGGCTGAACACAGGGTTCTGGAATTCAGTCTGGGTTTAGACTGGAAGTAGTGTGCAAGCCAGGCTGGTTAGTGCTGTGGCTACTGGACCAAAGCTCTCCTGGAGTGGAGAGACAGACAGGAGTCTACAGTGTGTCTCTGGGTTCTTGGAAGGAGCCACAGCAAGTGTTGTTCCCTGGCAGGAGCCAGTGTGTACAGGCGCCACACTTCCAATAGAGACTGTATTGGACTGGAAGCCCACGGTATGTGGTTGTGCTATGTTTTTGCCTTAAGCCAGGAGAGGCCTGTTATGTTTAATGTTTGCCGTTTATGACAAGTTTTTAATAAACGGCTGGATATTTTATAAAAAAACTGTAGATATGTTGCTGAAGCTACCTCACCCCGCTGCAAGCGAGTTGAACCCCCAGGTTGCGGGGTGCAACCTTACAATACTAACGGTCATGTGACAATGGGCTTTTCTTCCTGGTTCTTTCAGTTTTTCACTGAACATTGAGAAAATTAGGAAGAGCAGCTAGTCAGCACGTGACTGTAAGGCTATGTCCGCACGTTGCTTTTTACCTGCTTTTTACCTGCTTTTTTGCTGCTTTTTCAACTGCAGCGTTTAATGCCAAAATGGTTGTGTTCTGCTTTTCAAGCAAAGTCTATGGGAATTTGGGTTTCTTGTCCGCACTATGCAGTTCAAACTGCAGCCTTTTTGTTGCAGAACTTTGATCAAAAACTCAGCTTTGCAGGGCAAAATCCAAATGGCAAAAACAATTGACATGTCAGGCAAAAAAGCAGGTAAAAAGCAACGTGCGGACATAGCCTCAGTGTGCAAATTGCATATGAATGATTGGACACATTATAACTACTGCTTGAAGGGGTGGATACCAAACTGGATTCTTGCCCCTGGTGCTAGAAAGCCTAGATCTGCCTTTGTCTGAGGTCTAGCTGTGGATGGACTGCGGAGGTGACAGCTTAAGAATTTTTAGCTTAAAACTTTGCAGTTGTAATATGGCTGAGGTGGGTAAATGGTTTACGAGGTACTCATGTTCCACATTCCGGCATGCTACAGAAAGATGGGGGTTCTGGGTGTGTGATGGTACTGTTGCTGCAGTGGACACCTTCAGATTTAGCCCTGCCCCGCTCTGAATGGTGCCAGACCCTTTTATCTCCCAGATGAGGAAGACATATACGGTAAGTTTAAAATTAGTCTTTTTTACTAAAGAATAAACTTTTGTACAAAGGGTAGCAGATATTACATTATAGTTTTCTTTTCCATAATACAGAGGAACATGCATAGTGATTCTGGATGGCAGCACAATACTAGTGAATATTTCAGATGAAAATGGCAATAGGAGTGACTCCATTCTTAAATGAAAGACAGGGCGGCTCTTGCTAGCTGTTACTATCTCGCTTGGGCAAGGGAATGTCCATCACATGGACTAAGACAGAGCATTTAATGAGTATGCAAAGGGTGGGAATGCCCTAATGGAGATGGTCATCTCCTGACACTAACCTGTGTGTGAACCCTGAGCTCCCTAACATCCCTATCTCTCCACTGTCTCTACACTCACCCTGAGTAGTGCAAAGGCTGGTGAGTGCAATAGATTTCACCACTGCAATAGTCAAATTCAGGGCAAAGAAGACAGACAGGGGAACACAGATAAAAGGATATACACCAACACTAAAGTTGCAGCCAAACAACAGCGCTGCAAACAACAGGACTCCGGCAGCTTCCAGAGACTTCTTCCCTCCACAGTGGTCAATTCATAAATGAGTTCTATATTATGCATCAGGTGATGGAATATGTGGCTATTTAAAGGGAATGGGAGTGGTCACAAACCAGCTGCACCTAAGATTGGTGTAACAAGGAACTACCAGCATGAATAGATTCCTTAACTCTTGCTCCACCAAAAGAAAGCAACTACATTTAAAACTCAGAGTTTCACAAGTCAATATAAACCTTAGATCTCAGTCCTGTCAAAGGTCTCGCAATGATGGAAGACACTTCTGAAAACCACCCTATTAAATGCACCACTGGTCTGACCGAATACACCTTCTCTTCAAGCCTGTTCCCCAGTGTCCAGTACACAACTGCTGCAATGCATTAACTGTTTCAGTCCCAGAGTAGCCCCACTCGCCTGCTTACTACCATTACTGTAGGTTCCTTGCTGATACTTGCTCTTTTCTTCTTCACAGACAACTACTACTCATTCTGCCATAATGTTCTCAATTTTCCACTAACAAAATGGTGCTAACCTGTTTAACCCTTGGTGGGCAGTTGTACAGCTTCACCTTGAGCATTGTGGGGTCTCTTTCGAATGGCCATCCCATTTTCACCTATTCAACACTGTCAATGGGCTCATAATTTAAATTCCCTATCAGTATGTCTTTAGAGTGTGGGAGGAAACCAGCAAACTGAGAGGAAACCCATGCATACACATGGAGAACAAACTCCTTGCAAATGTTGTCCTTGGTGCAATTTGAACCCAGGACCCCAGCACTGCAAGACTGCAGTGCTAACAACTGAGCCACCATGCTGCCCAATGCCCATGACTAACGTAGTCCTCTTTTGCAACTGTGCCACTGTTTGCCATCTTAAAGACTATTCACAGTGCCATCTTCAACCATGCAATGTTTGGTCGCTTTTTTCAATGTTCCACACACCTTGTATGTAACACTCAGATTTTCTGATAGTAAAGTTTGATCCTGCCCTCCAGAAGATAGACCTGTGTTGAGTGTGAGGACCGTTTTAAGAGAGGGACTGTTTTATTGCCCTAATAGATGAGAGGCCTGAACTTTATTATTGGTTTAATTTTAGTTGCAACCATTGCGCCCTTTTCTACATATTTCAGCGTGTTTGAAGGGATTTGTCACCTTTAAATGACTTTGCCCCATCCAACTCTAGGCTTAGCCCATTTTGGACTGTGTCCATCTTCTAAGGACTGTTGGTAAAAGTAGGGGGAAATGGAGAAAACGTTGCCTTTGCGAGTTTTAAGAAAAATGACTTTATGTTCTTTATGTTTATGTCACAGAACCAGTATGGGAGATATGGAATAGGGGTGTCACGGAACAGCTTGGGGATATAGGATATGGGGTGCAACGGAACTGGTAGGGGATATGGGGATAGGGGCTCCTAGTCTGACCCTCAAACTAGGGGGGCCCTCCCTATCCCTGTTCCCAGAATTACCTCTAGAGGTGAGGACATCTGGGCTGCCAGCCTGGACCTGCTCCTGGCCAGCCCTGATCTCATACCCCCCCACTTCCACTATCCCTCAGGAGGGCCGCGACCGGAGTGGTAACCCCAAAAATCGAGCAACAGGGGACACAGAACTAAATCACATGGCACTCTCAGATGGGGCCTTAACAGACAAGTGTGGACAACAAAAAGATAATCAACACAGTAGTCAAACACCATACAGAAAACAGCAAGGTTATTATCAGCAAGACCTGCTACCTTCCTCACTCCTCAGGCGGTCAGCATATAGTGAAACTATATCCGGCATCACAAGACGGATCATGTGAGTATTTAAAAAGGAGGGTAGTGCTCAGAAACTCGCTGCAGCTGAGAACTACTGGTATGCAGCAACCTACAAGGGAAAAACCGTGCCGAAAGAAAGAAAATGCATGTAGTATTCTGAGCCAGAAAACAACACGTGAGACTCAGATCACAAAATCATCACAAATCTCTCAACAGTAACAGGGACTCATGACACTACCTCCATTTCTTGGACTTCTGCGCTACAGGGCCCCTTATTTTAAAGAATTTGGACATTATGTTTACGGGGTCCTAACCAAGTAGGACTGGGTTGGCATATTAGTCAGGATGTGAGTTCCTCGCAGGGAGAAAACGTGGTAGTGAAGACCCGTGGCGCAAGTGGAATAGCGCTGATGTTGGGCAACCCAAGATGGTGGCCAGAAGCATAGGCTCTAAGATGGTGATGGCTCATGAACAGAATAGAGGATCCACATTTCATGGGAGAGGACAGTGCTTGGAGGCATGAAAAAGTGTCCTGCCCATCAGAGTGTTAGCCTTAAAAAAGGTATGCCTTGTGGCCGGAACCTGGCCCAAGCGGGTGTGCCCCAATGCATAGATCTAGCCCCATAGGGGATGTGCACACCAAAGGAGGGCATGGGGAAAACTGAAGATCTGCACATTGGGCAATGAATGGCTACTGCAGTAGGTTTGGCCAAAGGTGGAGTCATCGAAAGTGACAATTGACACTGTGCACATCTCCGAAACACGGCCCCTGGAAAAGATCTCCAGAAAGCTGGTGCTGGTGCCATTTTCTTTGTCACCTGAAGTGGGACCTGTGTGTCGGTGTGTGGTGATACTGTTGCTGCTGTGGACACCTTCAGATTCAGCCCTGCTCTCAGCACCACCAGATCCCTTTATCCCCAAGATGAGGAAGCCAGACTTATGTGCAAAGGGTGGCTGGTATTCTTCTGCGCAATACAGAGGCACATGAAGTGTGGATCCAGACGGCTTCCACTCATCGACATGGGCTGGTATTTCCAAGGCATGGCCTCTCCAGGGCAGGACAGATCTTTGCACCCTTCCACTTCTCCAATGCCCACAACTGAAGAAGTCCCCTTTTGGAGCGGCATCATCATCCACTATTTTAGAGTCTATGCTAAGCACCATCCTCGACGACACAACGGTCACCATCTTCACTGTTCTCCACATCTTCCCTGCAGCACTCAAATCTCCTGATGGCAAGGTCTGATACAGCCAACTGCTGCTCAGAGACATTTTACACAGTGGTCAAGAGAATTTGTCTCTTTACAGCTTAATTGACAAGTAATTGATAGAATTCCCCTTATTAAATGGATGTATCCCCTTACACAGTTTAATAAAGTTGAATATGACTAGACAGTGTCAGACTGTGAAGGCAAACAATAACACCCAGATTTGTCCACATAAGGAGAACAAGAGCAAACCATTCAACTATATTAACATGTACCAGGAGTGGTAGGTGATGTTTCACTATCGCAGGGTGGGGAAGAGAGAAGCCCAAATTTGGGGATACAGTCCAGAATCTATCTTGTACTTAAAGGGGTATTCCTGGGGGAAAAAAAGTTATTCTAATGGCCATGCTCTCATAAACTATAATGATCAGATCCATAGTTTTTTTTCCCCATCCTTACAGATTCAGAGTGATGATGGATTAACTCCTTAGTGCTCCCCCTTCCTTCTGGTAATTTATTTTACACTTGAGAGGGTGTGGCCTGCTCCCTACTGCTAGTAGTTGCCAGCCCTCTGATAATATATGTTTCTGTTTAGTCAAAAGCAGGGGTTGTGAAAAAGTAATGTGGACAGCTCCCTGATAATATCTCCTCTTCAGTCTGAAAGCAGGGTATATGGTGGTGGGTGTGGACCGCTCCCAGATTTAGGACTGCAGGGAAGAGATAATATGAAGGGGTGGCAGCAACTAGTGGCCAGTGGCAGGCCATGCCCCCTGAGCTCAGAGTTAACAGAAGCAGATATTATCCGCGAGATTGCTGTTACCAACAGTATGGAGCAGGCCACACCCCCTGATGTGTGATGTAACATCCCAAAAGGGAGGGGGAGCACTAAGGAGCAAATGCAGTATCACACTGAACTGCATGTACTGTGAAGATGGGAAACAACACTGTGGATTTATTTTTTATCATTTATGAGGGCATGGTCATTAGAATCATTTTTTATCTGCCTCGAGTATCCCTTTAATAGGTCACTGAACCCTTAGGATGACAAAAATTATTTAACTTTAAAAAATCTAACACTAAAATACTTTTCTTATTCTAAATCTTGAATCCCTAGAATATTTTTTTGACAACTGAATAAAAATTAAACTAGTTAAAGTTTGATGCATAATTCATACTTGAGATTAAGAAAATACAGCTGAAGAATGTTTTAACAGCAGTCTGATCACAATAAATATACCATTGCTTCCTAAATTTACAGGATGTAGAGGACGCATGCTGAGCAAGTGAACATCTGCAACCACATTTTACATGGCTACAAAGTAAATTGTCAACATGTCATTTAGACTCAAGCAGGGAAAGTGATTCATGCTGTGCTTAATCATATACAGATTCATATTACAGCTCCAACAAGAAGAGCTTACAATCTACTAATGGTTTTTGAAGAGCTAGGAAGGTTAGATGGGTAAAAAGTGGGAGAACTTGCGCAATTGGTGGCTGACTAAATCTTTTTTTTTCCCCACTGTAGATATGGAAACAGGCAAACTTCTCCAAAGGACAGCACATTTGAGATCATACCTGATAAAGGCCAGATTTTTTGGTTATGGATTTTCATCTAAATTATATCTTATATGCATTCGCCCTTGTCTCTAAGGGAATTATCAAAGAGAAAGGCCAATCTTTGCTGCAATGTTCAATAGATGTCACATTATATAGATGTCTTAGGGTTCTCTTACACTGGCATATAAAATGGAGAGTGCAATGTGAGAGAAAAAAAATCACATTGCACTGAGACCAATGCGAAATCGCTAGCCGATTGTAGCGATGCCGAGCGCGATAGTCCCCGCCCCCGTCGCAGATGCGATCCCTTGTGATAGCTGCCGTAGCGAACATTATCGCTACGGCAGCTTCACACGCACTTACCTGCCCTGCGACGTCGCTCTGGCCGGCGACCCGCCTCCTTCCTAAGGGGGCGGGTCGTGCAGCGTCACACGGCAGGCGGCCAATAGAAGCGGAGGGGCGGAGATGAGCGGGACGTAAACATCCCGCCTACCTGCTTCCTTCCTCATTGCAGGCGGGACGCAGGTAAGGAGATGTTCCTTCGCTCCTACGGCTTCATACACAGTGATGTGTGCTGCCGCAGGAACGAGGAACAACATCGTACCTGTCACTGCAGCGAAATTATGGAAATGACCGACACTACACAGATCACCGATTTTCGACGCTTTTGCGATTGTTTATCGGTGCTTCTAGGCTTTACACGCTGCGACGTCGTTACCGGCGCCAGATGTGCGTCACTTTTGATTTTACCCCAATGATATCTCAGTAGCGATGTCACAACGTGCAAAGTACCCCTTAGTCAATAAGTCAGAGCAGATCTGTCGCACATTTCTGCATGCTGCGACTACACTCGGCTATAGGACATAACTTGTCAATGCAAGTCAATGGATGCGAGAAAAAAATGGACGCCACAGGTGTGTCTGTGTGATATCCATGTGGCGTGTGATTTTTAAAGCTACATTACCATTCTGAAACAACACAAATCCCAAGGGATGTATAAGACCTGCACAATCTAATTACTAACAACCAGAAGTCCAGTTGTGGACTACTGAAAAAAGGTCACCATCAAAATAAATAGAATTAAAATGATATTTATTATTGAAAATTCACCAATATAATAATAAGTAAATAAAACAGGAAAAATTTCCTCCAATAGAACAAACTAAGGGGGCAGGCACATAAATATAATATAAACACAAGATATATATATATATATATATATATATATATATATATATACATATATATATATATATATATATATATATATATATATATCTTAATATATAATTGATTTCAGCACATATACCGGTAAGTAAAAATATTGAAAATATAGAATCTTTCAGATTATAAGAAAAAAATAAATTTGTCATATATTGCGTATATATTTATATTTTTTTCTCATAATCTGAAGGATTCCACATTTTCAATATTTTTACTTATATAGTGATATGAAAAAGTTTGGGCACTTCTATTAATGTTAACCTTTTTTCTTTATAAAAATTTGTGTTTTTGCAACAGCTATTTCAGTTTCATATATCTAATAACTGATGGACTGAGTAATATTTCTGCATTGAAATGAGGTTTATTGTACTAACAGAAAATGTGCAATCCGCATTTAAACAAAATTTGACCGATGCAAAAGTATGGTCACCCTTATCAATTTCTTGATTTGAACACTCCTAACTACTTTTTACTGAGTTACTAAAGCACTAAATTGGTTTTGTAACCTCATTGAGCTTTGAACTTCATAGGCAGATGTATCAAATCATGAGAAAAGGTATTTAAGTTGGCCACTTGCAAGTTGTTCTCCTATTTGAATCTCCTATGAAGAGTGGCATCATGGGCTCCTCAAAACAACTCTCAAATGATCTGAAAACAAAGATTATTCAACATAGTTGTTCAGGGGAAGGATACAAAAAGTTGTCTCAGAGATTTAAACTGTCAGTTTCCACTGTGAGGAACATAGTAAGGAAATGGAAGAACACAGGTACAGTTCTTGTTAAGCCCAGAAGTGGCAGGCCAAGAAAAATATCAGAAAGGCAGAGAAGAAGAATGGTGAGAACAGTCAAGGACAATCCACAGACCACCTCCAAAGACCTGCAGCATCATCTTGCTGCAGATGGTGTCAATGTGCATCAGTCAACAATACAGCGCACGTTGCACAAGGAGAAGCTGTATGGGAGAGTGAAGCGAAAGAAGCCTTTTCTGCAAGCACGCCACAGAGTCGCCTGAGGTATGCAAAAGCACATTTGGAAAAGCCAGTTAAATTTTGGAAGAAGGTCCTGTGGACTGATGAAACAAAGATTGAGTTGTTTGGTCATACAAAAAGGCGTTATGCATGGAGGCAAAAAACACGGCATTCCAAGAAAAGCACTTGCTACCCACAGTAAAATTTGGTGGAGGTTCCATCATGCTTTGGGGCTGTGTGGCCAAGGCCGACACCGGGAATCTTGTTAAAGTTAAGGGTCGCATGGATTCAACTCAGTATCAGCAGATTCTTGACAATAATGTGCAAGAATCAGTGACGAGGTTGAAGTTAGGCAGGGGATGGATATTTCAGCAAGACAATGATCCAAAACACCGCTCCAAATCTACTGAGGCATTCATGCAGAGGAACAATTAAAATGTTCTGGAATGGCCATCCCAGTCCCCAGACCTGAATATCATTGAAAATCTGTGGGATGATTTGAAGCGTGCTGTCCATGCTCGGCGACCATCAAACTTAACTGAACTGGAACTGTTTTGTAAACAGGAATGGTCAAATATACCTTCATCCAGGATCCAGGAACTCATTAAAAGCTACAGGAAGCGACTAGAGGCTGTTATTTTTGCAAAAGGAGGATCTACAAAATATTAATGTCACTTTTATGTTGAGGTGCCCATACTTTTGCACCGGTCAAATTTTGTTAAAATACGGATTACACATTTTCTGTTATTACAATAAACCTCATTTCAATCCAGAAATGTTACTCAGTCCATCAGTTATTAGATATATGAAACTGAAATAGCTGTTGCAAAAACCCAAATTGTTATAAAGAAAAAAGGTTAACATTAATAGGGGTATATGTTATATGTATGTATATATATATACATATATGTATATATATATCTTGTATTTATATTATATTTATGTGTCTGCCCCCTTAGTTTGTTCTATTGGAGGAAATTTTTCCTGTTTTATTTACTTATTATTATATTGGTGAATTTTCAATAAAAAATATCATTTTAATTCTATTTATTTTGAGAGTGACCTTTTTTCAGTAGTCCACAAATTGGACTTCTGGTTGTTGGTAATTACATTACCATTCTGTAGCATAGAGCATTTCACATGGTCCTGTAAATTTACTGTAGAATAATAGTTGGTGAGAAAAAAAACACGTCATATGGATGTTAGGTGAGAAAACAATCATACACTTGCATGACTTATGGAATACCAAACAGATTTCACTCATTCCACTTTTCTGGATGAGAATGGAACCAATTTTTTATATGCTAGTGTGAGAGAAACCATAATGTGGTTTAACATTATATACAATGTAGATTTGAAATACTGTATAGAAAAGTAATGATTTTGTTAAAAGCAATTTGTCACCAGTAGTGATAAGCGAGCACTGCTATGCTTGGGTACTCAGTATTTGTAACGAGCAGCTAGATGCCTGGATGGGCAAATTTTATGGAAATTAATGGAGGACTCAAGCATTTTTCCAGAAGATTTCCCAGAAAAATGCGTTCATTGGCTTCCATTATATTCGGGTACATGAGTAGTGCCCATTTGAGCAACCAACCGCTCGTTATAAGTATCAAGCACCTGAGCATGGTAGTGCTCACTCATCACTAGTCACCAGTAGAGATGGGCGAGCACTAAAATGCTCGGGTGCTTGGTCCTCGTGTCGAGCAAGTCAGATGCTCAACTCGAGTAATGAGCAGGGCCGGATTAAGGTTGGTGGGGGCCCCTGGGCAGAAAATCTGGTGGGGGCCCCATAACGTTAACATTTTTAGCCATAACAGTAGAGCGCGAACTGTAGCATTTAGATATAAATCCAATGAACATTTATCCTGTTCTGCCACATTCAGATTTACAGTACTACAATACAGACACAGTCCAGGATCACTCACAGCCGTCACTTATACACACAGTACAATACAGACACAGTCCAGGATCACTCACAGCCGTCACTTATACACACAGTACAATACAGACACAGTCCAGGATCACTCACAGCCGTCACTTATACACGGAAAGTAGAGTTAAGGCTGCTTTACACATTTCGATCTCGTATGCGATCACACACGCCCCCATCGTATGTGCGGAACAGGCAATTTGTTGCCTGTGTCGCACAAACGATTACCCCCATCACACGTACCTTCCAAACAACCTCGCTGTGGGCAGCGAACATCCACTTCCTGGAGTGGGAGGGACATTCGGCGTCACAGCAACCTCACACAGCGGCCGGCCAATAGAAGCGGAGGGGCGGAGATGAGCGGGGCGTAAACATCCCGCCCACCTCCTTCCTTCCGCATTGCCGGCAGTACGCAGGTAAGCTGCAGTTCATTGTTCCCGGGGTATCACACGGAGCGATGTGTGCTGCCTTAAGAACGATGAACAACGAGACGTTCAATTTTTAGAAAATGAACGACGTGTCAGCGATCAACGTTTTAACGCACAATCAGGGTGGCACGTAGCTGTCACACACTACAATATCACTAACGATGCCGGATGTGCGTCACTTACGACGTGACACATCGTTAGATATATTATAGCGTGTAAAGCTTTACTCACATTTTTTACTGATCCCAATGTTAAGGCAGCCAGGGCCGGCTTCAGGTTTTTGTGGCCTCCGGGTGAAAGAGTCTCAGTGGACCCCATCCACACACAGACACGCATATACACATACAGGCATACATATACATATTTGAAGACAAATTCATAAAAATACATACACAAACAGACAAATATATGCACAGTCATATACACTGACATATATGCAGACACAGACACATTAGGGCTCGTGCGCACGTTGTGTAATTCCATGCATTTACACTGCGTATAGCACTGCAGTGTAAATGCATGCGTCCTGCGTCCCCTATACAATCTATTTAGATTGTGCATGATACGTGCGCACGTAGCTTTTATGAACGCAGTGATTTGGGTGCTAAAATGTTGACCCAAATCTGTGCGTTCATAAAATGAGCATGTCAATTATTCCGTGCGCTATGGATGCAGCTCCCACTCTGTCTATGGCGGGGGAAGCAGCCATAGCGCATGAAATCGGATTTTCTGTACAGAAAAACTGCATCCATTATGCAGTGTTTCTGCAGCGATTTGACGCGCACATGTGCTGTCAAATCGCTGCAGAATATTCAGCAGTCACGTGCGCATGAGCCCTTACAGGTATTAATATGGGGAAATCGCCAGCAGCCTCACTCACCTCTCCCGCTTGTTTCCGTCCAGCTCCTTCAGGACATGTGGCTGTGTTTCACGATGGCTGTCACTAACAGACATGACTGCACACTGACAGCACTGCTGTATATACATCACAGGAGGGGCAGGGGGCATAGACGTTACTGGAGTGGCAAACAGCTCTGGTGGTGTACTCATTACTGCGATGGGTGACATAGCGCTCTGGGGGACCCATATAGTTCTGGGGGGGGCCGCACAGACTGCTCTAATTCATATATACACACACACAGTACTGCTTCTTTCACACACAGCTCTGACACACACACACACACACTCACACTACAATGCACCCTCTACACACACACAATGCACCCCACATCACCACACACTACAATGCACCCCACACACACACACACACACTGCACCCCACATCACCTCCTACACACACACACACACACACACACACAATGCACCCCACATCACCACACACACACACACACACACACACACACAATGCACCCCACATCACCTCACACACACACACACAATGCACCCAACATCACCTCACAAACACACACAATGCACCCCACATCACCTCACACACACACACACACACACACACACACACACAGAATACAATGCACCCCCCCATTACCCCTCCCCCCACATACAATACAATGCACCCCCCCATTAACCCTCCCCCACACACAATACAATGCACCCCCCCACACACACACACACTGCACCCCACATCACCTCCTACACACACACACACACACACAATGCACCCCACATCACCTCACACACACACACACACACACACACAATGCACCCCACATCACCTCACACACACACAATGCACCCCACATCACCTCACACACACACACACAATGCACCCCACATCACCTCACACACACACACACACACACACAATGCACCCCACATCACCTCACAAACACACACACAATGCACCCCACATCACCTCACAAACACACACAATGCACCCCACATCACCTCACACACACACACACACAATACAATGCACCCCCCCATTACCCCTCCCCCCACATACAATACAATGCACCCCTCATTACCCTTTCCACACAGAATACAATGCACCCTCCATTACCCTTCCCCACACACACGATACAATGCACCCTCCATTACCCCTCTCCCCACACACAATACAACCCTCATCACCCCCTACACACACAAATTACATTGCCCCATCACTACACACTCCTGCCTCCCCCCCTCCCTTGGAATACAGTGCTCCTCCTCTGCCTGTCACAGAGCTGTGTTCCTTCACAAATGTTCCCCGTTGTGTCCTCAGCCCCTCCTCACTCATCCCCATTAATTACACCTGTCTCTTCAGCTCCTTCATGGAGCGCTCGCTTCCTCTTGTCCCCTGTGTGGCGCCTGCAGCACTGTGATGACGTCAGCAAGGTGCTGATCTCATCACGTTGCTGCACGTCGGGGGCGGGGCCGGGTCCCGGCGCGCTGTTCAAATGTATTTACATCTGAAAGATGCAAATACATTTGAATAGGAACGGAAAGAGGAAGCTGCGGTCATCGGCTCTGCTGCGCTCCTCTACACTGGGTGCATGCCGAGCACAGCACACAGCAGAGCCGACAGAGCACAGCGCGCTGCCTCCTTCTAGTGTGCCTGGCATGCACACAGTGTAGAGGAGCGCAGCGGGGACAGCAGATACAGCGGCGCACTACACCGTGCCCCTGCTTCTAGGGAGGGGGAGGGGGGGAAGCTGCCCGCCCCTCGCTGGGTACGGCCGCAGCACATAGCAGGGAGCATTAGCACACCTGACCCCGGAAGTACAAGCGGCCGCTGGTACTTCCGGTGTCAATCAGCGTCATGTGCCCGCAGTTTGTTTTTGCGTCTTAAAGACGCAGATACAAATAAATAGCGGTGCTTCAACACCCCGCGCCTCCCCCCCCCCCCCCCGAAAACACAGCTGATTTATTAGACTGTCTTTACGGAGGGGGAGAGGGTGGGAAGAAAAAAAAAATGCTGACAGGTGCCAAGTATGGTGGGGGCCCCCTTAGAAGCTCTTTTGGTGGGGGCCCCTGGGCTGGAGCCCCGTCTGCCCCGCCTATAATCCGGCCCTGGTAATGAGTATAAAGGAAGTCAGTGATTGGTCAGTTCGTCTCTCTGCCCATATACAGACAGCCATAAACAGAGCATTTCCAGGGCAGGGAGGGCAAATTATTTTTCATTTTATCACACTACATTAAAAAATGTTGCGTTAACCCCAGTGAGAGCCTTTCGGAGACTGTAAATGGCTCTCCATGGTCTGCCTGCACACATCATACAGTGAAGCATGCCTGTGGGTTGTGGTCGTTGTTTCACAGATTAAACATCTTCTTAGCATCACTGATTCTCAGCCGAGCTGCACAAGTACTCGAGCACCCCGATCAATCAAGTAAAGAGCAGTGGTGAACATACTCGCCCATCACTAGTCCCCATGTTTCTGCAACCTAATCTGAGAGCAGCATAATCTAAAAGCTGAGACCCTGATTCCAGTGTGTTTTACTTACTGTGCTGCTTGCCATAGATTTGATGATCATTGTTTTATCAGTAGGAGATTGCTCAGTAGAGGACTAGTAATTCTGCTGCAATGTAGTCCTCCATAATCCATAGCTCTGTATAATCACATCCTCACCACTGATTGGCAGCTTTCTGCCTATGCACAGTGTACTAAGAAAGCTGACAATCACTGGTGTGGGCGAGGTTATACAGAGCTCAGCAGTCAGAGAACTGGTAGATGTGCAGCAGATAATACAGTGATTTCATTAAAACTACTGCAAGCAATCCAGTAAGTGACACATCGCTGGAATCAGGATCTCTGTCTCTATATTATGCTGCTCTCAGATGAGGTAGCGAAACCTGATGATAGATTTGCTTCAAGTGCTCGAAAACACTGCCTCCTTGATATAAATATGTAATAAGCCAATCATGTGGCTGAAGCATAGTGCATAAAAGCATGAATGCCTTGCCAAATATTTTTCAGTGAAAACAGAATGGGGAACATTTGATTTGAGTTATTTTAACTTTGAGCTGACTGCTTGTGCCAGATGAGGAGGTATATCAGAGAGGTATACTGGAATGATCTAACTATGAACTGACAATATCCCATTTTGACAAACGCATTCCCATTAGACTGAACCTATGAGATCTTGCAGGTTTAGTATATGCTACAAAGGTGTGCATTAAAATTTCCTCAGTGACACTGGGCATGATAGGAGGCATCAGAAAGAATGCACATGCTGAGCTTGTAGGTGAGAGTTCACTGGATAACAGGCATGCACCTTAAATTACTTCTTTTTATATTTAGAAAATATTGTTACCGTATTTTTCGGACTATAAGACGCACCGGACCATAAGACGCACCCTGGTTTTAGAGGAGGAAAATAGGAAAATAAAATTTTTAAGCAAAAAATGTGGCCATGACACACTGTTATGAGGCGAGGATCTGCTGCTGACACTGTATGGGAGTAATTTAAAAAAACAAAAAAAACAAAAACGGCGTGCGGTTCCCCCAATTTTGATAACCAGCCAAGATAAAGTCTCACAGCTGGGGGCTGATATTCTCAGGCTGGGGAGACTCACGTTATTGGAAACCCTCCGAGCCTAAAAATATCAGCCATCAGCTGCCCAGAATTGCGACAGTCCTGGGACTTTTCCCAGCTCATCCCGATTGCCCTGATGCGGTGGCAATCGGGGTAATAAGGAGTTAATGGCAGCAGCCAATAGCTGCCACTAAGTCCTAGCTTAGTGATGGCAGGCATCTATGAGACACCCCCTCATCACTAAACTGTAGTGAAAGTAAATAAACACACACACACACACGCATAAAAATCCTTTATTTGAAATAAAAGACAAAAAAAACACCCTCTTTCGCCACTTTATTAACCCTTAAAATACCCAGGTCCGATGTAATCCAAACGATGTCCCACGATGCATCCAGCTCTGCTACATCTGACAATCACAGAGAGCAGCCATAGAACACAACCGCTCTCTGTGAGGGTCAGGCTACAAGTGAAGTGAGCCGCCGGGATCCGCGGTGACTCCAGCTGTCACTGCATATCACCTGACTGAAGTCACCGCGGATCTCGCGGTCACTTCAGCTGCAGCCGGATTTGCGGTAATTTCAGTAACAGCTGGAGGACTCCCGCTGTATACTCACCTCTCCTCACTCTATGCAGCATCGCTCGCTTCCTGTCTGTGTGCCAGCTGACCTGTGTTGAGCCATGTGTACAGCGATGGCGTCATCACTGTGCTCACCACTTTCCACACACATCTGTAGGCCGGCAAACAGGAGGACATTGCGATGCTGTAGGGGAACAGTGCATATACTGTACTCGTTCACTGCCCCCCCCACGCTGATAATGGTGCACAGGGGGCAGTGAATACAGCCGCATATGATCACTCCAGACTGCAGTTGCCTGGGGTGATCACACGGGCCGGCTCTTTAGTATGCGCGTATCCCCCGCCCACCTGTTAGCGCCGGCTTCAGGGCTGAGAGATGATGGGCGGGATGATGGGCGTGCATATCAAATGAGCGGGCCCACTCGGTCAGGGTTGCGCTGCTAAGGCCTGCTCCTGCCTCTGATGACCTACTCCACCACCACCGCACCCGCCTTCACCCGCTCCACCTCCACCGCACCGCAGCCATTAGACTATAAGACGCACCCCCCACTTTCCCCCAAAATTTGAGGGGAAAAATTGCATCTTATAGTCTGAAAAATACAGTAATTCTTGCATGTACAGTGAAAAAAATAATTATTTGATCCCTTTCTGATTTTGTAAGTTTGCCCACTAACAAAGACATGAACAGTCTATAATTTTAAGGGCAGGTTAATTTTAACAGAGAGATATAGAGTATCCAAAATAAAATCCAGAAAATCATATTGTATAACTTATATAAGTTTTTTTGTATTTTGCAGAGAGAAATAAGTATTTGATCCCCTACCAACCATTAAGAGTTCTGGCTCCTAAAGACCAGTTAGACGCTCCTAATAAACTCATTACCTGCATTAAGGACAGCTGTCTTAAATTGTCATCTGTATAAAAGACTCCTGTCCACACACTCAATCAGTCAGACTCTAACCTCTACAACATGGGCAATACCAAAGACCTTTCTATGGCTGACAGGAACAAGATCATAGACCTGCACAAGTGTGGAATTGACTACAACACCATAAGTACAATGCTAGGCGAGAAGGAGATAACTGTTGGTGCAATAGTAAGAAAATGGAAGAAATATAAAATGAGTGACAATTTATATAAATCTAGGGCTCCATGCAAAATCTCACCTCGTGAGGTATCCAGGATCATGAAGAAGGTGAGAAATCAGCCTAAATCTACACGGGGAAAACTTGTTAATGATCTCAAGGCAACTGGGACCCCTTTCACCAAGAAAACCATTGGTAACACATTATGCCATAATGGCTTAAAATCCTGCTGTGCCCGCAAAGTTCCACTGCTCAAGAAGACACATGTACAAGCCCATCTGAACTTTGCCAATGGACACCGAAATCATTCTGAGAGTGATTGGGAGAAGATGCTGTGGTCAGATGAGATAAAAATTAGCTCTTTGGACTGAACGGAACTCACCGTGCCTGGAGGAAGAGAAATGCTACCTATGAACACCACCTACCAAAAAACTCCATTCCCACTGTCAAGCATGGAGATGGAAACATGTTTTGGGGTTTTTCTCTGCTAAGGGCACAGTACTACTTAACTGCATTAATGGGATAATGGATGGAGCCATGTACTGTAAAATCCTGAGTGACAACCTCCTTCCTCCGCCAGGACATTAAAAATGAGTGGTGGCTGGGTCTTCCAGCATGAAAATGACCCAAAACATACAGTCAAGGCCACAAGCAGTGGCTCAAAATGAAGCACATTAAGGTTATGGAGTGGACGAGCCAGTCCCCAGACCTTAATCTCATAGAAAACGTATGGAAGAGCTGAAGCCCTGGGTTGTCAAGTGACAACTTAAAAATCTTAGTGATTTAGAGATGATCTGCAAAGAGGAGTGGACCAAAATTCCTCCTGACATATGCACAAACCTCATCATCAACTACAAAAAACATCTGACTGCTGTGCCTGCCAACAAGGGTTTTGCCACCAAGTATTAAGTCTTGTTTGCCAGATAGATTAAATACTTATTTCTCTCTGTAAAATGCAAATAATTTGATATAATTTACCATGTGATTTTTTTGGATTTCCTTTTGGACATTCCATCTCTCACTGTTAAAATTAAACTACCCTTAACATTTTATACTGTTCATGTCTTTGTCAGTGGGCAAACTTACAAAATCAGCAAGGGATCAAACAATTATTTCCTTAACTGTATGCCTTGTGTTACCTACTCCAGTTATTGTGCAATATACATGACAGTCATCATGGTGGCTACTGTCACTTTATGTGAAACCCAAGTGTAATGCTTCTAGGTTCTAAACTTCAAGAAAAGTGTAACATTGTTGTAAGTTTTTGGCTCCTGCTCCAACCACCTGTTTAAAGATGCTCTGGCATTTCTTGCTATTGCCTATAAAGCTCTACATTCACATGACCACAACCAATGTGAGATTTGTACTGTGCATGTGTAAAGCAGGCAGTCGGATGCAACGGCAATTGCCCAGACAATGAGGAGGTAGTGGTAACTTAACCAAAACTGGGTTTATTAAACAAATTAAGGATTATGAAAGATAATGATATGACACAAGTCTGGTCTTCCTCAGGTACTTCTACTGACGTAGGTCACAGGTTTCCTCTGGATTTTATCACTGGCTTCTACTGGCACAATTCAGGGTCTTCTACTTAGCTTAAGTGACCGATCTCTCATCTCAGATCACAGATCTTTCTCTCAGCTTAGGTCACCGATCTTCCTCTTAGCTTAGGTCACCGATCTTCCTCTCAGCTCAGGACATTTCTGGGATTTGACTGCTCTAGGACCTTTTGTGGTGAAAAGGCTGTAAGTTCATTTCACTGCCACACAATCTTCCTGGAAAAACATTCTGAATCCAACTCCACCCTTCTTGGCCCTGCTAGGCCTTTTATATTTAGTATCTGCAACACAACTGTCAACTGACCTGGTGTCTCCTCTAAATTCTTCCCCTGGGAGACGTATGCTCTTTGGTTCCTCTTTCTGATATTCCCGGCAATTGTTCTTGTTTTACCATTTTCAGCCAGCAGATGGTAACATTTACTTGCAGATGTGTCTGAATCTCCTTACATAGCCCTTTCACCCTTGCAGTTTTTACATTCCATTGGCATTTTTTGCAAGGCTCAAGCTCAGAGTGCATAAAGGAGATACCACCTTTAGAAGTACCACAATATTGTGATTTAAAGGAGTTGTACACAATCCTTCCTCATTCCACATGTTTGGTGCCATTAAAATAAAAAAAACTTAAACTCACCTCCCATGTCAGCAAACGGCGCCGGCGCTCACATTACCAAAGCTAATTGTCTTTAGACAATTGATTAATCAACAGGAAGTAAGAACTATGGCTGGCCATTAACATCCTCTTGATTTTTTTTATATTTAATGGGGTAAAAGGAGGGTGATTTGAACTTTTGTGTGGCTTTTTTAACTTTTTTTTATATTTTTTTTTTCAAGTTTTATTGTATTTAATAGTCCCTTTTGGGGACTTAAATGTGGGATCATCTGATCATTTGTGCTATACACAGCAACGCATCAGCACTGCTATGTATAGCAGAAATCACAATCTCCTATGAACGTTGGCCATAGGCCAATGTTCACAGGAGGATTGCAATGAAAGCATGGGGGTCATTAGCAGACCCCCAACTGTCATGGAAACCCATCGGTGCCCTGCATTCTCATCACAGGCACACTAATGGGCAGAAGGAATAATGCACTCTCCCTGTAGTTTCATCATAAATGCCACTGTCAGAGATTGAAAGCGGTATTTAATTGGTTAACAGCTGTTGGCAGAACTAGAATCCACACGTGGCTCTTAGAAGAACATGTTGGCTGATTAAATCAGCCATATTGTGCATAGAAATAGTCAAATTTGGCGTGGGAGCCTGCATCAAGGCAGGGACGCGGCTTTTGACATACCAGTTTATAAAAGGTCATGAAGTGGTTAACTTGAAACAATTGAGATGCAATTGTAGTGTAGACTTTCAGGTTTAATTAAGAGGGTTGAACAAAAATATTGTTCTTCACTTAAATGGATCGTTGTGAACGGGTTTTTCTTCACCATAGAAAGGATTTTGCAATAATTTACCACTGTTGTGGTCTGTTAATATACAGGCCTTTTTGAGTTCCAAAGCTCACCAAATTGATGATATGGACACTCCTAACATTTCTGCCGTCTCTCTGGTGGGTTTGTTTCTCTTTCTTTGAGAGCTTTTTTGACCGCATGTTGTGGGTTCACAGCAACAGCTTCCAAATGTAAATGCCACAAAAGGAATCAGCTCCAGGCCTTTTACCTGCTGAATTGATGAGGGATTAATGTGGGAATAGCATATCTAGCCCATTAAAGAGCTTTTGAGATAATTGCTCAATTGCTTTGGTCTCTTTAAAAAGAGGCAGCTAAATATTAATGAGCTGTAATTCCTAAACCCCTACTCCAATTAGGATGTGATTACCCTCAAATTAAAGCAGAAAGTCTCCACTTTAAGCCCATATTGATAACTGCATCTTGAATATGTTTTGGTAAACAGCTAAAATATCAAAATTTGTGTCACTGTCCAAATTTGTGTTGACCTAACTGTAAAATAGAGAACTAAACCATCGAACAATTAACAAAGATAGACTGGTATGGTGAATAACATGTTATTCCTTATGTGAATAACTGTGGTCTTCTGTATATCTTAGGCTGCTTTCACACCTCCGGTTTTTGCTATGCGGCACAATCCGGCACTTTGCAGGAAAAACGCAACCGTTTTTTTTTTTTTTGCTGCCGGTTGCGTTTTTCCTGCATAGACTTTAATTAGTGCCGCATTGTGCCGCATGGCCTTGCGTTCGGTCCGGGTTTTGCCGCATGCAGCAGATTTAGCCGATGCGGCGGCCGGATGGAACGTTGCCTGGCACGTTTTTTGTGCGGCAAAAAAAACCGCATCGCGCCACATCCGGCCGATGCGGCGCTTTTCTCAATGCATCCCTATGGATGCCGGATGCGGCGCGATGCGGCATGATTTTTGCCACTGCGCATGCTCAGTAGCATGCCGCAAGCAGCAAAAACCGGATGGGCCGCATGTAAAAAACGTATGCAAAGGATGCGGTGTTTTCACCGCATCCGTTGCATAGGTCTCACAGCCGGATTGAGCCGCACGGCTCAAACCGGATGTGTGAAAGCAGCCTTACCTGAGCAGATGATCACAGAAAACAGTATAGGAAGAAGGCAAGTAAGCAGCTAGTGAAAGCAGTATGACGCTCTGGACAATGTGTTTGCAGAAATGCTTGGGTCATGACATTCATGTGAATATTAGGCTGACATGTACCTTCTACTTAAACAGTGAGGTAAACCAAATAAATATGAGTTCAAGCCAACAGTTTTACTTAACTGACCATACCGACATTTACTGTCCACTTTGTTATCATTTAGTAATTAAAATACTTGTCGGTCACTATTTTTGGACGTTTTCAACATTGCCTTTACTGTATCATGTGACTGCAGCTGTTTCTTGCTGGCTCACACTGAAGACAATTGGTTCCTTTCTTAATGTAAATCTCCCTTGTTCTGAGTGTCATAGATTCACATTCAGAAAGTGACCTCTGGTCCAAATGTGCCGCCCCCGTGCCAGCAGCCGGGCTGCTGCTGCTCGGATCCGGATCCGCGGTGGCTCGAGGGGTCTCCGGACCTGAGGGTCATGCGGCTACTCAGAAAAAGGAGGGGTTTATTTACAGGGGGATTGGAAAGTCCGCGACGCCACCCACGGTGTGTGGTAATGTGAGGGACCACCGCTGCCGTTGGGGAGCCCAGTGACGATGGTGTGGCAGCCTGATGTTTAACCCCTCCGTGGGTGGGGGGTTTTTGTCCCGGGGCCTGTTGGATGGTTGGTGCTCAGGTGCCGTGGGGGATAAGAACTGGGGTTTTCAGTGTACTCACTCAGTCGAGAAAATAACAACACCGACAGTTTGTAAACCAGAAATCTGAGCACCACTGCAGCTTGTAGGGAGCATGCTTGGGTCCGTGCCCTTGGTGTTGCTGTTAGCCTATGGCCCTGTCCTTGGCACCTCTGTCTCTGTTGGACACTTGGGTATAAAACTCGTATGGCTAACGAAGTGAGCTTGCTCTCAGGGTTCACGTGTAGGATTTCTTTGGACTGTATTGGGAAAGTTCTATCCCATCGGTGCGCTAGTACCCCGATTTTGGAGCGGATTGGGGATGAATCTTGAAGTCTTCACCCCCGTCGGGTAAATTACCAGAACGTGTGAAACTACTTTCCGGCCTGGGGTCCACGTACCCCGTCATGCTCTGGCCCCTGCCCGATGATAGCTCAAGGCCGCCGGCTGCCCTCCTTGGCTGTCCATGCCCCTTGACACTATCCCCTGCGACCGGGGTTTCAGCTCCTACCAGGCCCAGACCAACATCTGCCACCTAGTACTACAGGAGCCCTGCTCCCAGCCAGTAACCTCTCTCTCTCAGAGAGTCACCGCTTCACACTCCTCTCCCATGCTCCTCTCCTTTCCCTTGCTCAACTTCAGCTCAACTCTAGCTCAACCGTCACTTTCCCCTCACCAACCCCCCCATGTGGGCGGCCCTATTCCCTTCAGGCCCCCCAATGGTGTGTCTGGTGGGTAAAGTGCAAAGTGTTCCTAGGATTTTTATTGGCTAAACTGTTAGCAACACCAAAAAAACAGTACCCGTAACCAAGGAGGGTGGATACTGTGCAGAAGGGCAGATTGCACAATACCCTGTGACGACCTGATAGGCCAGGGCGTCACACAAACAGAGACACTGTGTGAGCAATCAGGTCGTAAAGCAGGCGCTGATCAGAGCAGCACTGGAAATGGCAAAAGACGGCAACCGGTACATTTTTTTTTAAAGGACTCATTATACGCTTTACTAATTGAAAACAGAAAAGGCAATTTAAATAAAATGGCAGAGTGGTCCAAAATGATTGTTTTAGTGGCCTTTATTTTATTTGTGAATCATTTGAAGAACACAATAAAAACAAGGCAAATCAATGGAGGCCACATCAAGCTAAAGAACGTGAATAATCTGCTGCTAACATCTTGGTGCCAGATATCACAGGATCTCTGCAGAGGTCTTACTGAGTCCATGATTTACAAGTGAGATGTGTTTTGGTTGCACAAGGAGGATTGTCTAAAGAACGGATGGACTTTTTAATATATAGTTTACTCTCTAGTTTATTTTCTAGTTTATTTTCTAGTTTATTGACCATCTCTACAACCTTTTATCCTAGGCAAAGATTCTACGCTTGCAAGCTATTTGCTATTGGAACAGCTTCAGTGTCCCTGCGCTCTTCAAGTGCTGTAAAGACATATCTGTGTCAGCCTGCAGTACCGGAGAACTCCCTGTTTGGACAATTGATGCAGCCATGCTGCTCGTCCGGACTGTCACTCTTCCCGAGGCCACTGCCCCCACAATATTCAGGAAACCAGGAGACAGTGGTGCAGTAGACAACCACTTTAAAGAAGTTTTTTCCCTTTCAACTTTACTACGGCATTACAGTCACTTGCAGAATACTTTATGATTCACTATGAAGAACTGCTGGATAGCTTACAGGTTGTTTGATCGCTTGTCAGCATGCTTACATGATCTCATTTTTTAGGCACCGTACACCAGTTATTTAGTTGATGTATGCAGGGTCTGATAATGTGGTGTTATTATTTACTGTAGGTAATGTATGATAATATTAGTGGATCATTCTCAAAGAAATCGAGGCTAACTTAAATTGGTTTTCCCAAGTGCTTGACCCAGGGCTGATTACAGTGCTTGGAGTTTCCAAAGTGCATTCACATTTAGACATACACTACTCATAAAAGACATAAGGGAATGGTTGCTGATAAAAATGGTAGTAAGAAAATAACCATTTTTTCTAGTTCACAGCTGAAAGTTATGTAAGCTCTCAAACTGTAAAAGCGCTCTGCTTTACATATATAACACTCAGCATACAACTTAATTGGATTAAGATACAGTACTTTAAATTTATTGCAATTTATAATAATTGGATTGTGCAGCCTATAATAAATGCGAATATGTTTTGACCAACAACTATAACATAGACTTAGCTAAAAAAAAAGTCAGAAACACAATACACAATGCTTAACGCATGAGACACAATTCTTGAAATAAAATTAAATAAATCAATAAATAGACAAAAAAATAATGATATTATGTTTAATGATCATGAGGTCAATTATTTGGAACAAAAGTGTTTGAAATACATCTTAAAGCTATGAACTTCACATATTGGTGCAGCTCTTAGCACCAAGCATGTTATATGTTTGTACAACTTTGTTTTTTTCTTGATTGCAATACAAATTAACCACTAAACAATGGTGGTAGTATAGCCAAAGGTACAAATACAGTATTAATAACAATTGGTCATATAATTAAGGATGGTATGACGGTAAAATGCAAATCAACAGTAAGAAGTGATCAAACTGGACAGATATGAGAGTCGGCTCTACAAGGGTTTTGCATTATTTAGTATTCTAGGCTGAAAAATACATCATGAGAAAATATGTAGTATAATTGTAATAGTATGTAAATACTGACAGTAAACTTTTGGTAGCCAATATATATATAAAAAATCATACCTTCTTAATACAATTGTGTCATAATCTACATAGTAATTGTTATTTATTTGCCTCAACTTGCAAAATGATGTTTCATAAGTCCAACAAAAACACAATTTTAACCTTCAGGAGGGCTTCACCTTATAGGATTACTGGGGGCTCCAGTTACATATAGGTATACAAAAAAGGAGATAAGATCAACATAAGCACACTAAGAACTAGCCATTCAAGTAATCTAAAATATAATAAAACTAATGGTAAACACTAGGGATGATCGAATACCTCAAATATTCGGCTTCGCAAATATCCGACAAATAGGTTGCCACTGTGCGAATATTCGATGCGCAATGTAAGTCTATGGGAACCCCGAATAGTTCCGAATAGTTGTTATTCAGGTTTCCCATAGACTTACATTGCGCATCAAATATTCTCGAGTAGTCGAATAGGGGCTACCTATTCGTCAAATATTTGCGAAGCCAAATATTTGAGGTATTCGATCATCCCTAGTAAACACCAAATAACAGGTTGTATCAACAAAACATGATTCACAAGAGTGTAAAACTACAAAATTGGAGCATATGGAGTAGTGATAGTATGAAAGCATTGCTATGTACACCATAAAAGCTTACTCCAGTAATGATCATAACATCGGTAATACAATTGTGTTGAGAGTTACCTATGTTTCGAGTGTTTAGAAATATAAGATAAATAACCTAACCAACAAAGGCTAATAGAAACCTATTCCAGTCAATGGGGTTATGACAGCAACCCCTCTTTATACCAATTAGTGCAATACGGAGTCTCAACAGTATGGGCTTATGGATGCCAATATTATATCCCTGAAAATGCCTACAAAATCTATAAATGCTAATACTCTTCACCTAGTCTATCATACTTGAAAGAGTATAAAATAATAAAGGTCATCTTATTTAGATCCTGGAATCCAGCAGTAATAAATGGCCATCACATCCTATTCTTGTATCCATTTGTTGTATTGTATTATTGCAAGAATAAAAATAAAGGATCTTTAAGGTGATGTTTTTACAGCCATAATTAACTTTGCGAGAATACTACATCATCTTCAAGAAGAACCATCAAATAAACAAGAACGTAATATGGATGTACTCAAAGTTGTTTGGGGAAAAAAGTAAAACACTCTCCCCCAGAATTAAAGGGGTTTTGAAGGAATAAAGAAAAAAGAATAAATTTGTTTGTTTTTTTTTTCCATAGAAACAGCACTTTTCCTGTCTATGGGTTATGTCTGATCTATGTAGTTTTTACTACAGTTGAGCTTCAATAGCAGGAACAAGCCATGCAAAGGAATGGCACTATTTCTGCAGAAATAAAAAAAAATAATTTTAATCCTGGACAACCCCTTTAAGAAAGCTATTTCACGAGTTCCATCACCTGGATACACCATAAAGACAATGTCTAATCCAAGATTAACAAGATATGAAGTCATGTAAATGTTCCGTTTTGGCAAAAAAGAGTAAATAAAGTAATTAAAATGAGGCAAAATACAGTATTACTCCTGGAAAGGTCCATTTTAAAGTCAAATAATATACAACAAATAAAGGAATATACTATTTCTTGCTCCCAAGCACACTTTACACTGACAATAATGTTATGAGCATTATTATATGTGCACATTTCCAGCACAATCTGCTTTTATCTCACAAAGTGTAGAGCAGGATTTTGAGATAAGGAGGAGGATGGTATTTGCTGGTTTGTAATAATATTTTTTGTTTTTTTATTTGCTGATAACATTACATTATATCTTATAATAAAATTGTACCCATCAAGGTTTTGTTACTACACATTACCAAAGGATTTCACCACTATATGAATGTCAAAACACAGCAGAGCAGCTAGATCTTACAAATCAAATCTTCAGTAGCCAATGATCATCAAAAAGCAAAATATTATGGAAAAAATACAATAAATCACTGGGACCATCAGTGAAGATATAGGAATGAGGACTTCAGTCCCTATTTTACTCTTTAGAAATGACAATATTACCAACATTGGGTCAATATCTTCACTCTGAAAACTTGTAAAAAATAAATTCAACTTAAGGCATGTTTGCTACTACAAGGTAATAAAAGATTCATGGGTTAGTTTCCTATTAGAAAAAAATGTACAGAAGGAAAGATTCACCCTGAGGGTATCACATCAACAGGGGAAAAGGCAAAGTAAACAATTGCATAAAGTACATGAAGCCAAAAGTATAATCTGTACTGTGCAATAACAAATATATAATAATAGTACAATAGACAAAGTATAATATAAAGATCTAAGCCCATGTTCTTTATAACTTTCTGCATTGTAATACATATGAAGATGTTTAGACTCACTGATCTTACAACCATCTATTATTTGTGATTATTATTGGGGGTTTTTTTAATTAGTTTTGCTTCACAATCATCTTACCTTCTGTATGGACAGCAGATACATAAGTCCAGTTATATCTTTTTACAATGTCCAGCATAGCCCTGGCTTGAAGAATGTCAGAAGGAACCACTCGAAGAAAGTACTTATATAAAGTTTTGTCACTAAGATCAATACTTGTTGCAGAGTAAGCAATTTGTGGTATATCAAAAAGTTGCAGTAGGTTTTGAACTTGGATAGCCACAGAACTAGACCCTGGTCCGATCACACCAGCAATAGGTTTTTTAATTCTGCCCTGAGGGGTTGGAGTGGCATCTAAACACTTACTGATGCCATCTTTGTCATCTCTCATTGAAATAAGGGAATCTCGAATAAATTCTATGCTTTGCTCCAGGGCGACCGATGAATGCCAACAGGAGTCTCGTATTTCTGTTCCCAGAGTAATGTTGGGTAGTAAGGTCTGATCCATGTTAATCTGATCCAGAGTGTGAAACATAGCTTCTACTCTTTGGATGCCATACTGTTCTCTGATTTCCCCACATTTCCTCTCTGGTACCCTGTCAGCTGGAGGTTGGTGGTGTACAGAAAACAAGGCTCCTATAATAATATCTCCATCCATCCTTGCTACTGACCTTGGGCTAGTAGCACCTGCTCTACCAACACTTCCATCAAAGCTGTCCAGTGTCATCATCATCATCAAGAAGATCAAGCAAAATTCAAGCATTTTACAAAACGACGCCATGCAGATCCTTGGGAAAAGTAAAGGAGTTGCTAGGAAAAAAATGCCTGATCACTCTGTATTGTTCCTAATCACAATCCAATGCTTCCAGATCCTGCCTTAGTAACTCTACATTATGCAGACTGAGTCTGTAGCCAGGGACATCTCTCCAGACACTGTGACCCTGTTATAAAGAAAGAGAAAGAATACTTAGAGCGATATAGCGATATGAAATAGTATATAGTCATATTGCTAGGTATGGTGTAAGTTTGTGTACTAGCAAAAAGACAGAACATATATATATACACACACACACATTAAAAAGGCAGCACTCCAAAACTCTGAATATGAAGAGTAAGGGCTTTATTGGCCCAATGCAGTTCAGACTGAAACCTTCCATTGGCCCAATGAAATCCTCACCCTTTATATTTGGAATCTTGGAGTTCGGCCTTTCTTTCTTTTTTTTATGGACTTACCTGATAACTTATAAGGATTACTAATCTGCCTCAAGATAGATAGATAGATAAATAGACGATGGATAGTAGAATAGATATATGATAGATAGTAGTATAGATAGAGAGGTGATAGTAGGATAGTAGGATAGATAGATAGATAGATAGGTAGATAGATGATAGTAGAATAGATAGATAGAGGATAGATAGTAGGATAAATAGATAACTAAATAGATAGATAACAGGTAGTAGAATAGATAGAGAGATGATAGATTGTAGAATAGATATGTATATATCTACCTATCTATACATACACACATATATGTATATATGAGACGTATATATATATATATATATATATATATATATTTATACATACACACACACACACACTTCTCAGGCCACCATATGGGTATTGCTGGTATGTATCTTGTTGCATGTCAACTCCGGTTCCCCTCATGGAAGGTTGTCATTTCATTGCTCCAGGCAAACGATAGGATAGAAAACAGCCCTACATCATTCTTTCTCAATTTATGTTAAAAAATGCAACTTGTTTATCTTGTCCTTTTGGCAAGGTCAGAACTGGTGTATTGAGAGCAGCTGACAAATACAGAACCATTGTTGGATATACTGAAGTCTATATCATCCAATATCAAGTCGTAAACTTTAATGGTCTGACCTAGTCATCTAGATATGGTTCTGTGCATATAGCATGACACTAAGTGATGACTGGATATCAGTCTCAAAGTTTTAATATGTAAATGATTAATAGCATATTAAGTGTGAACCATTGCAAAAGGGGGGGAATTTCTGCCCCTAGTCTGTGCTCTGCTTATTATCTATTACATCACAATAGCATGAATAAAAAAGAATAAACTGTAATACAAAGCACAAGGCACCAAGCTTCAATACTATGTGTATAGTATAGTATAGAGCAGCAGTTAGTCTGTGCATGCTGTACACTCAGATTAATGTATGTGCTGCTCAGCCTATACCGATGTGTATTATTGATGCACAGTGCATATATACTGTGCTGGTATGTGCTTTCTCTGGGATCTGTAGTTCTCTGTCCCTGTGCTCTGCCCTCTCAGATGTGGACTCATCTTGTACTTTCAGCACTGTGGACAGCGCTCCAGCCAAGGTGTTCTGCATTGTACTTGAGATTTGGTGTGCCTTCTATATTAGCTCCTGGTTCCCCCACCAAGGACAATGCTCTGGCTATACCTATGTAATATATATAGCGGTATAACTTCCATTCATTGCCACTTACCGTGATAGTGCTCTGAAGCAGTGGTCCACTCAGGTCCATAGCCACAGTTGCTTTCTTATCTAGCTTTGTCTGTAACTCTCTCCCACAATCACAGAGCTCCCACACACATTCAGCAGCCCACACACAAGCAAATGCAACCAGCAGTGCCTTCTGTCGCTGTGGGCTCAGTGCATTGCCCACTCCATGCAGGGCTGTCACTAAGGCTGGCACCTACTGACCATTGACAGCCACTCAATAATCAATAGGGATTACATCCAGATTATCAGTAAATGCAGAGCTGTCATCAAGAAACCAGCAAAAATAATGAGCTTCCAGAGTGTAAAGTGGTAACATGGATACAATCATGGATGGAATATGAGATTCCCTGATCTGTGGTGACAATGCTGAGTTAGGGGATTAAAGTTAAAGACTTACCTGGGTGCGATCTGGAGACCTGGCTCTGATGGAATCGTTGCTCTGAGCACAAGACGCTGCACTGACACAATGAGCTGCGGATCCAAGGTTTTGTCTGTACTCTGGTGCCCTCTTCCTTCAATACTATTTCATCACAAGGAAACAAAACTTTTTTTTCTCTCCTATGTCATTGTGCTCTAGAATTGTTAGCATCAATTATTTCCTCATGATATATCGCATACACCTTAATATAGCATGAATTTGGGGGATTATTCACTATTTCTAATGACATTAAGACTCAAAAGATTGCTAATGGTGTCAGAAAACATTTTACTCTTTTCCCTTCTATAGCATTTCATTTTTTTTTTATTTTTTTTTTAATTAAATAGGTTCAACGTTTTGTGCAGCCGCCACTGGATGGAGTTTGGGAGCTTTCTACATATTGTTATATATTAAATTTTGTATTAACTTTAAAGGGAATGTGTAAGATTTTCCGGAAAAATGCTTGGTTCTCCATTGACTTCCATTATACTCTGTAAACGAGACCCGAGCATCAAAAGGCTTGTTAGGCTTACACAGCAACAGAGAACCAAGCAGTTCACTCATGCCTAAAAATGACCTATTGTGTAAATCAGTTTTTTGTGTTATATATATTTTAAAATAAAAATTGCTAATTTTTTTTTCCGCATCATGCATTTAGAAACTTTTTTTTTTGCAATTTTCACACTATTATTATATAGATTCTTCTTTACTGTCCTGTCAGGGATTTTTCAGCATGTCCTTTATCATTAGAGAGACAGGATTACAATGACAGGTAATATTTCTACATACAGCTAACACAGGATCCACAAATCAAGATAGGTGATATCACATCTCCCCCTGTTCTCACTCCCTTCATAATGATGTTTGTGTCTGTTCATGAAATGGTGCAATACAAAAGTTAGCGTCTGAAACAATCTATTGTTGTTACTGTATGGATTTCCTGAAAATTAGCCCCCAATGGCCAATGTGAAAATTGCAAGATTTCAAGTTCCATTTTAACAAATCAAATTGTGAAATAGAATATATATTCCATTCCACACTTTGCATCCACATTACATAATGTGTATATATATGTACTGAATATATATATATATACAGTACAGACCAAAAGTTTGGACACACCTACTCATTCAAAGAGTTTTCTTTATTTTCATGACTCTAAAAATTGTAGATTCACTTTGAAGGCATCAAAACTATGAATTAAAACATGTGGAATGAAATACTTAAAAGTGTGAGACAACTGAAAATATGTCTTATATTCTAGGTTCTTCAAAGTAGCCACCTTTTGGTTTGATTACTGCTTTACACAATCTTGGCATTCTCTTGATGAGCTTCAAGAAGTAGTCACCGGAAATGGTCTTCCAACAGTCTTGAAGGAGTTCCCAGAGATGCTTAGCACTTGTTTGCCCTTTTGTATTCACTCCGTGGTCCAGCTCACCCCAAACCATCTCAATTGGGTTCAGGTCTGGTGACTGTGGAGGCCAGGTCATCTGGCATAGCACCCCATCACTCTCCTTCTTAGTCAAATAGCCCTTACACAGCCTGGAGGTGTGTTTGGGGTCACTGTCCTGTTGAAAAAGAAATGATGGTCCAACTAATCTACAATCTAAACTACATCTGTCACTGTGTCTCTGTTTCTGTGTGCCTCTGTGTCTTTGTCTCTGTGTGTCTATGTCTCTGTGTTTCTGTGTGTCTCTGTCTCTGTGTCTCTGTCTCTGTGTGTCTATATCTCTGCATCTATGTGTGTCTCTGTCTTTGTGTCTGTCTCTGTGTATCTCTGTGTGTCTCTGTCTCTGTGTGTCTGTCTCTAAGTGTCTCTGTTTCTGTGTGTGTGTCTGTGTGTCTCTGTCTCTGTGTGTTTTTGTCTCTATCAGTCTCTATGTATCTCTGTCTCTGTGTGTGTGTCTGTGTGTCTCTATATCAGTCTCTGTGTGTCTGTCTCTGTGTGTGTCTGTGTATATGTCTCTGTGTGTGTGTCTCTGTCTCTGTATCTGCCTCTATGTGTCTCTATATGTCTGTCTGTGTGTCTGTCTCTGTGTGTGTGTCTCTGTCTCTGTGAATCTCTGTGTGTGTCAGTCTCTGCGTGTCTCTATGTGTCTCTGTATGTTTGTTTAAGAGTATCCCTGTCTCTGTGTCTCTGTTTCTGTGTGTGTTTCTGTCTCTGTGTGTCTGTTCGTGTGTGTGTGTCTTTGTCTCTGTGTGTCTGTCTCTGTGTGTCTCTGCCTCTGCGTGTCTCTGTTTGTCTCTGTCTCTGTGTGTCTCTGTCTGTCTCTACCGATATATTATCTCACACATAAGCTTCTTACGCTAAGAATGAGCTTCTTTGCCTTTAGCAACCAATCAAAGCTCCTATTAATGAACTGTAGCTCCCTGCTCCATTGACTTTAATGTAACCTGGATTTTTGGCGATAACTGTAAAGTGCAGAGTTAAATTTTCCCCTCAAAACATAGCCTATGACGTTCCCTGAGTAAAGTGAGGCATTTGTGCAAAATTTTGTGATTGTAAATGCGACAGTGCGGATTCCTTTAGCGGACACACACACACACACACACACACACACACACATATTTATACATACACTAGCTGTAATACCCGGCATTGCCCGGGATAGTAACTGTTTCTCTGTCTCTCTCCCAGTCTCTGTGTGCCGCTGTCTGTCTGTCTCTCTGTCTGTCTCTTTCCTTGTCTGTCTGTCTCTATGTGTGTGTCTGTCTGTTTCTCTCTTTCCCCGCTGTCTCTTTGCCCGGCTGTCTCTTTGCCTGGCTGTCTCTTTCCAGGGCTGTCTCTTTGCCCGGTCTGTCTCTTTGCCTGGTCTGTATTTTGCCCAGTCTGTCTCTTTGCCCAGTCTGTCTCATTGACCGGTCTGTCTCTTTGCCCGGCTGCCGCTTTCCAGGGCTATGTCTTTCCAGGTCTCTCTTTGGCCGTCTATCTCTCTGTCTTTTTCCCCGTCTGTCTCTGTCTGTGTGTGTCTGTCTGTCTTTTTCTGTCTCTCTCTATATCCGTATCCCCACCGACATCCTATTACCTCACACATAAGTTTATAATACTAACAGTGTATTTTGTTCCTATAGCAACCACTGACGGCTGTTTTTTATAGCCAGTAGCTCCCACCTCCATTCAGTTTAATAGAGGCAGGATTTTTGGAGAGTAAGTGTAAAGCGTGGGGTTAAATTATCCCACCAAACATAGTCTATGACGCTCCCTGAGTCACATGGGTTCTCTGTGCAAAATTTCGTGATTGTAAATGCGACGGTGCGGATTCCTTTAGCGGACATATTTACACACACACACACACACACACATACATACACACATACACTCAGCTTTATATATTTTATATATATATATATATATATATATATAAAAAAATATATATATACAGTATATATATGGTAAGGTTTGGACACTGGCAGAATCTTCATGAATTCAGCTCTGCAGGTCACAATTTTTCTATACATTCTGTGAAACGTTTTGTGATTGCAAATATTTTTCTTCAAAACCTCCTCATTTCAGGGGCTTAAAAGTAAATAGAATGTTCATTTTTAATACGTTGCAGAGAATGCTTTGCAGGCAATGACTGTCTGAAGTCTGAAAGCCATGGATATCACCAAACGCTGGGTTTACTCCTTTGTGATGCCTTGCTAGATTTTTACTGTAGCTGACTTCATTTGTTGGTTGCTTGTGGGTCTTTCTACCTTAAGTTTTGTCTTAGTCATGTGAAATACATGTTCAATGTGGTTGAGATCTTATGATTTCAATTATCCACTGCAGAATATTCCACTTCTTTGCCTTAAAAGGAACCAATCACCAGGATTTTTGTATATAAGGTAAAGCTAGTGCTGTACTGGCACTATCAGGCTGATTATCTACATACCATTAGTGGTCAGCTCAGGTGTTTAGGCTTTCAAATCCAAGAAAGTGAAGTTTAAAAATTCATCAGGTTTTTGATTGACAGTTTCACCGCAGCAGATAATAACCAGGCAGGTATTCATCTGGATTCCTGCCCAACTGCCACCTGTTCTTCCCTCTCTCTATGATAAGTTTTCTATGCAGTAAGATGGCGTCGGAGTTGGCGCCTGTGCATAGCGCTTATCTCCAGCGCCATCGTTCTGAAGCCCGCGTTACCCCCTGCTGTTCTATTCTTCCAACTAAGAGGGCAGCGCATTCACCCTCGCATCTTCTGCTCTCGTGACAGCAGCAGCGTGCGCGGTCACAGCAGCAGAGGAGAACAGCTAATCGGAGGACACCGTGTAGCGCCAAGACATCATGCCAGTGCCAGGTTGAAGATGACAGAAGACCAGGATCGTGGAGGGGTGAGAGGGAGTAATAAACATGGAGTCTCCAAGTGTGTCTGTGTATTTATTTCTAATAAAGTATTTTTTCGCTGTGTGGCGTCTTTTGTTTTAACCATTTATTGGAGATTTTTAATGGCCGGGTCAAAGTTGGCCTGACATTAAGAATCTCTGGCTTAATAGTAGCTGGTAAAAAAAAGCTGGTATTAACCCTTTATTACACAGGGTTCCTGGAAGAGTTGGATACAACAGCAGAAGATGGCGCTTCTATGAAAGCGTCATTTTCGGGGCGACTCTGGACTGCAATTCACAGCGGGGGGGGGGGACAAAAAGCTTGGGCCACCCTGCGCTGCGGATACTAGTCCCCAGCTGCCTAGTTGTACCTTGCTGGCGTGATACCGTGGATTTACATCAGCGACGTGACCGTCGCTACTTCAGATCCTGTGCATGCGCAATTACCATTCCTGCAGCCTTGTTATCTGGGTGCTTGCTTCTCATCTTCAGATGCCCTCTGCGCATGACCGGAACTACATTAGTCTTCTGAGCATGCGCAGAGCAAGTCTGAAGATGAGAAGCAAGCAAGGCTGTGGGAATGGTAAGTGCGCTTATGCAGGATCTGAAGTAGCGACGGTCACGTCTCTGTGTTTCTACACTCACTTTATATGTTGCCTAATGACTCTGTTTCCACCTAGTTTTATAGGTGTACCTGCCTGTACCCGTTCTGAACCTACCTATCTCTGCATGCATCCATCCACTAGTGCGTGTCTTTCAGTACCAGCAGTACCAGCATACACCTGTCCACGCTATCCTCTACCTTATCCATAACAGTAATTGGTCTCCGTCATGTGGCGCCAGTTGCTGAGATACAGAGATATCCCGGGACTGCTTTCTGCCGGTTACCTACCAGCATGTGTACCTATTTCGCCCTCCTGTGGTTGCAGTGAAGTCTCAGTAGCCACTCAGGTCTGCTCCTCTGTGTCAGTGAACAGTATCTTGGACCAGTGGATCCACTCCCCCCTCATCTGGTTTGTGGAGTGTGACACACATCAGTTTGCTTTTATCCAAACAATTCCGCTCTGGCAGTATATTTAGGGTCATTGTCCTGTTGGAAGGTGAACCTTCACCCCAGTCTTATGTGTTTTGCAACTTCTAACAGGTGTTCCTTCAGTATTTAGTTCCATTCATGAACTCTGATCAGCTTCCCTGCCCCTGCTAAAAAAAAAAAGCATCCTCATATCATGATGCTGCCACCACTGTCGTCACCACTCAGCATGGGATATATAAATCTTTATATCTGCTCCTGATTAAATCACAGAGGCTAGATACATAGAAAGCCACGCTGGAACATGTACCAAGGCAACCCTCTCATGGTCTCCAAAAAAGTGTTTTTATTACATCATCATCACTCAGTTATATAGGTATTTCATGGACCTACATTGTTGCATCCTAATTGGCTCAGCTTATACCCCTAGCCTTAAAATAGCAGCCCACAGCATCCCAGAATTATCGCATCCATTAGATGTGACAATCCTGACGCTTTAACTGGCTGTGATTGACACCTTCCAGTCAATAAATCCATAAAATATATTTATTTATTAACAATGTATAAAATCACAAAACTTGGCATTATAAGGCAAGGCGCGGTGGGGTATGAGAAGCATTAGCCGTTAACCAGGTTTGTACTCAGACATTGTGCTTATGTACTGCCATTTGCTATATTTCCTATGATGCATGGGAGATTTGTTGTGCCACACATATATATAGCTTAAAATGGATGTCTATAGCAATTGATTGCATGAGTACTGATATTGCACACTATGTTATGGTACTGAGGATACACGGTTCAAGATTTTGTATATTCGCCACGGTTGGGGGTGGTGTCCTGCAGCGCATGGATTCACTTAATATAAGATTCTGTGTGATATAGATTGATGTGCTGCCGGACACTACGACCCATGTGGATAATTAAAATGTTTTGACATAGTCTGTGCACTTATTGATTAAAATGCTGTTTGACTACTATGACTGGTGAGTGCTCCTCAGATGGCCATTGGGACTGGGAATACTGTCCACATGAGCCTGTGACAGATCACTACCAGTCAATATAGAATGTGTATTTTGGAGTACTTATAACTTTGTATGATATTTGTGTAGTTACCTGGTAACATGTTCTGCAGGTTTTGTGTTTCCGCACCCACCCCTCCCCCAATAGATGGAGGGTGCAGTTTTGCATTTTTGTTTGCCCTATAATGCCAAGTTTTGTAATTTTATACATTGTTAATAAATGAATAAATATATTTTATGGATTTTTTGCATCATTGGTATTCTTGGTTGGATACAAGTGAAGAAAAGTTGATGTATTGGATGCTATCCTTTATGATTTTGTGGTAAAATATGTGGACCATGTGTTTCTATACCTCCCAGTCAATGCAAAATCTCTATTGAGAGCCTGGTGTGTGCTGGGAAGCTCACTCAGATCTTCTACACTCAATTCTGAGATAAAATCAGAACGGTTGCACACAGTAATCTAAGATACATGTGGTTAGTTTCAGAATCTCTTTGCCTACAACATGCTGCTCTCAGATGAAGAAGCAAAAACGTGGTTACATATTCCCTTTAAAGGCTCTCTTAAAGGTTCTTCTAAAGGCTCATTTAAGGTTTCCGAGCTCTGGTAACTTTTGGGTTACCAGAGCTCACAGCCACCGAGTCTCGTGGCAGCTGTCAACCCAGTAACTTTAAGAGAGCCTTTAAGAGAGCATTTACCATTACTTGAGTTTCCAGCTGTTGGGACACCTGGAGGCTGTGATTTGCTACCAGAATTCGTAGCCTCAAGACATCCCAATAGCTGGGAACTCCAAGAAACCTGAAGGCTTATATAAAGGCTTTCCTAAAGGCTCCTTTACAGTTTACGGACCTTAGAGCTGCCAGGAGAGCAGATGACTGTGAGCTCTGATAACCGTTAGGTTACCAGCGATCACAGCCCACGCATATCATGGCAGCTGTAAACCCAGTAACTTTAAGGGAGCCTTGCAGATAGTCTTTAAATTTCCTTGAGTTCCCAGCTGCTGAGACAACTGGAGGCTCTGAACTGTTACCAGAGTTCACAACCTCCAGGTGTCGCAACAGCTGAAAGCTCTAAAAAACTTAAAGACTCTCTTAAAGGCTCCTTTAAGGCTTGCGGGCCTCCCAGCTACTGGACTGTTGGACTACTGTGCCACTGTGTCCTACAATCCGACGGTCTGGCAATACGGCAGTCAGGTCATCGGAGTTCACACTCGGGGGCACACCGCTGCTGTCAGTGACATCAGTTGAGCCAGCTGTTGGATTGCCAGATTAGGCAATGTGAGCATACTGAGTATTTAGTTGCAGATATTTCTACACCAAATCTGCATCTACTGGCAAAAAACACGTGTTTTGGTGTGTTTTTTTGCCAGGACATGCAGAGTTGGTGCAGCCAAATAGTCAATGTGCACATGGCGACCCAGCATTTAGGTCAATGATGTTACCTGAGGTCACAGCTGGAGTTTCCATAGTACCCCAGTTATGACTTCAGGTGAACTGACCCTTGATGAACTCAATGAACTCAGTGACTTCACCTCAAGTAAACTCATTGAACTCAATGACCTCACCTCAGGTGAACTGATTGTGCTCAATGAGACCTACATCTCCTGGCAGAAAACTGCAAGGTTTTTACCAAGAGATACAGATTTGGTGCTGGAATTTATAGACCAAATTCCTGCACCAAATCTGTATCTCCCCGCAAAAAAAAAACGCATCAAAACCGCATCACATATTGATGCATTTTTTTATTTTTTTTTGCCAGAAGATGCAGATTTGGTGCAGGAATTTGGTGTATGCATTTCAGCAGCATATCTACATTTCCTGGCAAAAAAAACACAGTTTAGGTTCATCTAAACTGCGTTTTGCTTTTTTGCCAGGAGATGCAGGTTTAGTGAAGAAATGTCTACACAAGATTTCTGCACCAAATTTGCATCTC
This sequence comes from Anomaloglossus baeobatrachus, assembly GCF_048569485.1. Taxonomy (NCBI): domain Eukaryota; kingdom Metazoa; phylum Chordata; class Amphibia; order Anura; family Aromobatidae; genus Anomaloglossus; species Anomaloglossus baeobatrachus. Next base: position 158,860,162 of record NC_134355.1, on the reverse strand, counting down.
CTGTCAGAAAATCATACCAAAACGGTATGAAAACCACATTTTTTGTGTGTGGTTTTCTGCAAGGAGATACAGATTTGGTGCTGGAATTTATACACCAAATTCCTGTACAGAATCTGCATCTCCTGGCAAGAAACCGCATCATGTTTTGATGCATTTTTTTGCCACGAGGTGCAGTATTAGTGCAGGAATTTGGTGTAAATTCCAGGAACAAAGCTTCATCTCTTTGAAAAAAATACACGTTTTTCTTCCAATGAGTTTACCTGAGGTGAGGTCACAGATTTCAATGAGTTCACCTGAGGAGAGTTTACCTGTGGTCACAAGTGGGGTATCAATGGGAGCCTTCAGCTGTAACCACTGTAAACTCAGTGACATCACCGTTCACAGCTGAGGCTCAGTCAGTGTCTACCTGAAGCCGCAGCAGGTGGTCATGTTCTCTATCAGGTCGTCACAGGGTATTGTGCAATCTGCCCTTCTGTGCAGTATCCACCTTCTCCTTATTGGGTCCCCAATTTATGGTGTTGCCAAAACCAGCTAAACAAAATCCTAGGAACACTCTGCACCACACCCACCAGACACACCAGTGGACGGCCTGAGTGGAATAGGGTCGCACTTTAGGGGTTCGTAAGGGGAGATCAGGAGTGTCAGGAGTAGGTCAGTGTAGTGTTGGAGGTGAAGGAGAGAGGAGGTCAGGAGCTGGGCTCCTTGGAAGTAACTAGGAGGCAGACGGTGGTCTGGGCCTAGTAGGAGCTGGACCCCCGGTCGCAGGGGATTGTGACAAGGGGCACAGAACTGTCGAGGAGGACAGCCGGCGGCCTTGTACCATCACCGGGCTGGGACCAGGACGCAACGGGGTACGGGGACCCTAGGTCAGGCAGTAGCTTCAAGCAACCTGACAATTCACCCGATGAGAACGGAGCCTTCAAGATCCGCTCTCCACTCGCTCCAAAATCGGGGTACTAGCGCAACAAGTGGATAGGACTTTCCACTCAAACGGTCCAGAAAATCCCAAGCGAGAACCCTGAGAGCAAGCTCCCTCAATTAGCCACACTGGGGAGCGGGACCCGATTAGTTTTACGTTACCAGGGCCAACTAGGAAGTGCCAGAGAGAAGGTCACAGATCATCAGGCAACACCACTGGGGACGGGACCCAAACGAGCTCCCCTTGGCGGCAGCGGTGTCCAGAACTTTGGTTTACCAAGTTGTCGGTGTCAGCTTTATGGACTGTGTGAGTACGCAATTGACCCTTTCACCCCAACGGCACTCCCCAATCCCATCACCGAGTCCCGGGGCATTACCCCCTACCCATGGAGGGTCGCAACACCTGACTGCCCCCGTCATCACCCCGGGTACTCCCCAGTGGCAGCGATGGTAATCCACCTTACCACACACCACGGGTGGCATCACAAACTTTAAATACACCATCCCCTGTAAATACCCCCTTCATTTGAGTGGCCGCACGACCCTCGGGTCCGGACGCCCCTCGAGCCACCGCAGATCCGGATCCGAGCAGCCCGGCTGCTGACGTGGGGGCGGCACATTCCCGCACACTGCGACTTCAACATTTAGCAGAGCCTGGATCATTGTGGGATCACGTGTGGATTAAGTTGGACCTATGTATTTGTGGGGTTAATAAATTGGAGAAAGGGTGGGTTTTTTTGTTTGTTTTTTTCAAATAAAGGATTTTTTCGGTGTTTGGGCTTATTTTTTTTTTTTCATTTACAAGATTAGTAATGGGGGTCTCATAGATCTCTACCCATTACTTATCTAGGGCTTAGTGGCAGCTGTGAGGTGTCATTAACCCCTTATATTACCCCGACTGGCACTGCACCAGTGCATTCGGGATGAGCTGCGTAAAGCACCAGGATTGTCACAGCTAATGTATGTGACAATTCTGGGTGGCTGTGGACTGCTATAATCATGGACATCATCAGCCTGTGAATTCCATCCCCCAGCTGTAGGCTTTATCTTAGCTTGTATCAAAATTGAGTGAGGGGGACCGCATGTTTTTTAAAAAAATTATTTATTAAAATAATTTTAAAAAGCCACATGGGCTCCCTCTTATTTTTATATGCAGCCTAGATATAACACATCGCTGAGGGCTGCAGCCTGTATTCGTCTGCTTTATCTGTGCTGTGTATCTGTATTTGGGGGACCCTGCAAGATTTTTTTCATTTATTTATTTTTACACTTCATTCGGGGACCGAGACAGCTACTGTGAGGGCAGCCAATCAGACACGCCAACACGACGGCAGTCTGACTGCAGCCAACCACATACGCCGGCAGAGAGGGTGAGTGGGGCAAGCAGTGTATATATATAAGATCTAATGAGCGGACCCGTAAGTAGTGTGACAGCTGCGGGGAATCTCGGTAAGTATAATTCTCCTGCCTTTAATCCACGTAATTCTCTGACATTATTATTCCCAGAAACCAAATGTGAGTCATAAATGCATCCAGGCATCTTCCCCATGCTGTTCCCATTTAGTTTCAGCATTTTCCCATCTATTACAGCATTTTTACAGCCCTCCTAGCCTGACTATCAAGGTCCTCCTGAAAATTATTCAAGCTTCCCATTGACTTGTATTGGGTTCGTTATTCATAATGAATACACAAATAATAGAAATTATTCAGCTCAAATAATCTGAACCCAAATATTTCTCTATTTGCCCATCTTTAATATTGAAGCATATGATTGACACAATGTAATATTATGGTTTCGCCAAGCCTAATCTTTGGACATGCATGAGTTAAATTAATAGATTAACTGGACCCTATGACCCCGATTTATTAATACTGGGTTTCATTTGCAAGTCTTTATGAGGAGTCTGCATAAATAAGATACACAAAATTCATTAACAGGAGCACCTCACTTAAAGAATTCTGCACATCTTTATCAATAATTATAACGATGGACACTAGCGCTCCCACAAGGAATGGGAAAGGGGCTATACTTAACTCTGGGGGTATGGAGGTGTTGCCAGGGAGGGGACACAGGACTGAAAATATCAGTTAAATATATAAAAAAAGGAGGGGAAGAAGGGAATGGAAGCTGCAGGCAGTTGGCAGGGTCCGCGTAAACCTGTCTAAAAGAAGAAATAATTGAAAAACTACCGCGCTAACTGGATGACTGGGAAAAGGGAGTGAATGGGTAGACATAAATTTAGGTATGCAAATATTGAGACAGAGCAGGGAATTGGTAAACTGTAAACTGATTTATTATATAATAATTTAAGATAAAACACAAGTTTTAAAATTATAAATAAAAACAAAACAAAAAACCTCTGCGTGGAGGTATTGTGGAGAGGGGCCTGGTGAGGAACTTAGGGACAGTAGGGGAGGCATGGGACCTGTTAGGAATACAAAATGGCAGGAATGAATGCAGGTATACTGATAATAGGAATAATGAGGATCTTGGTTGAATACTAATTACCTGGTGGTTACGAACACAATGAGGATGAAAATGTAGAATTTGTGAAAATGACAAGAGGAGGAGAGAACAACTTTTGATGTTTCACCTTTATGTAGGAACCTGTAAACCAAGGTAAGTAGATTAGTCTGTGTTGACAGTAAAGGCCCCGTCACACACAGAGAGAAATCTTTGGCAGATCTGTGGTTGCAGTGAAATCATGGAGATATTGTTCCATTTTTATACAGCCACAAACCTGACACTGATTGGCCACAATTTCACTGCAACCACAGATATACCACAGATCTGCCACAGATTTATCTCTGTGTGTGACAGGGCCTTAAGCTCCACAGTGTGGGTGCTTCTTAAAACGGGGGGGAGGGGAGAGGGGGGAAACCTACCAGTACTGGTCTTTTGAGTGCCTGTGTATTTTCTGTTGGAGGCCTGATAGATTTGCGATATTTAGGAAAATGTCCTAAAAATATTAGTAGATTGAAATGAGTATTAATAGAAAAACCACAGGAATACAAGTGTTAATGGTGGTGATAGAAAAATACCTGATGATATGAATGCTGTCTGTAGGATATAATATGTGTGCTGGTTTCAGCAACTACATAGGATAGAGATTGGAGTATCACCTGGTAAAAATGGTATAGGAAATTGAAAGAATATGAATGGAAATGATGTAATCACATGAATAACCATATGGAAATAAGGGACAGTATAAAAATTGGTAATAGTATTGTATAATAAGTGTAAATACCTGTTAGGGTGTTTGGTGAATATAAAGAGATAAATAGAGAGAATGTTCATATGATTACTGATACTGTATAATTTAGCTGGTGCCACCTATAGAAGATAGACAATAAAGGTCAGAGTTGAAAATGGTTAATACGAAATAGACTAGTGCTGTTAATAAAACTAGGTGATGAATTCAACGTTACCTGACAATAAAACTAGGTAGCGGTTTCAAAATTACCTGTCTGTGAGCACTGAGTTCAGCTGTAAAATATTTAGGCTAAATGGTGAGGATGTAGGAGCTCAGGTGTTAACCTGTAACTGACAGTGTTATGGTTAACCCCTTAAGGACGAAGCCAGTTTTGTACTTAATGCCCAGGCCATTTTTTGTAATTTTGACCAGTCTTCACTTCACTTTAAGGTTATAACTCTGGAATGCTTCAATGGATCCCGGTGATTCTGAGACTGTTTTTTTGTGACATATTGGGCTTCATGTTAGAGGTAAATTTAGGATGATATTTTTTTTATTTTATTTGTGAAAAAATCTGAAATTTGACAAAACATTTTTAAAATGTTGCAATTTTCAAACTTTTAATTTTTATGCCCATAAACCAGAGAGTTATGTCACACAAAATAGTGAATAAATAACATTTCCCACTTGTCTACTTTACATCAGCGCAATTTTTGAAACATTTTTTGGGGTTAGGAAGTTAGAAGGGTTCAAAGTTCATCAGCAATTTCCCATTTTTTCAACAAAATTTACAAAACCATTTTTTTTGGGGACCACATCACATTTGAAGTGACTTTGAGAGGCCTGGGTAACAGAAAATACCCAAAAGTGACACCATTTTAAAATCTGCACCCCTCAAGGTACTCAAAGTCACATCAAAGAAGTTTATTAACCCTTCAGGTGCTTCACAGGAACTAAAGTAATATTTTAGTAAACTAAAATAAAAATTAACATTTTACCTAAAAATGTTCCTTTAGCACTAATTTTCTTACTTTTTCAAGAGGTAACACCAAAAATTTGACCTCACACTTTGTTACCCACTTTCTTATGAGCACGCCGATACCCCACATGTGGTCAGAAACCTTTATTTGGGCAAATGGGAGGGCTTGGAACGAAAGGAGCAATATTTGAATTTTGGAGAGCAAATTTGGCTGAAACAGATTGCGGGCACCATGTTGCAGTTACAGATCCCCTAAGGTACCTAAACAGCAGAAACCCCCCTCATGTGACCCCATTTTGGAAACTAGACCTCTTAAGGCTTCTATATAGGGGTGTAGTGAGCATTTTGGATCCACAGGTACTTCACAGATTTTGATAACGTTACGTTGTCATATTGAAAATTGTCATTTGTTTTCTCAAAAATGTTGCTTTAGCATCAATTCTCTCACTTTTTCAAAAGGTAATTCCAAAAATTTGACCCAAATGTTTGTTACCCACTTTTTTATAAGCGCGGTGATACTTCACATGTGGTCTGAAACCTTTGTTTGGACAAATGGGAGGGCTTGGAACGAAAGGAGCAATATTTGAACTTTGGAAAGGAAATTTGGCTGAAAAAGATTGCGAGCACCATGTCGCATTTGGAGGACCCCTAAGGTACATAAACAGCAAAACACCACCACAAGTGAAACCATATTGGAAACTAGGCCTCTCAAGGAATTTATCTAGATGTTTGGTGAGTACCCTGAACCCCCAGGTGCTTCACAGAAGTTTATAATATTGGGCTGTGAAAATAAAAAAAATACATTTTTACCACAAAATTGTTACTTCAACCAGGTAGCTTTTTTTTTTAACAAGAGTAAAAAGAAAAAAAACAGTATAAAATTTATTGTGCAATTTCTCCTGAGTATGCTGATACCTTATGTGTGGTGGAAATCAACTATTTGGGTGCACAGCAGGGTTCGGAAGGGAAAAAGTGCCATTTGAATGAACAATTGGCTGCAATAATTAGCGGACGCTATGTCGCATTTGGAAAGCCCCTAAGGTGCCTAAACAGTGGAGGTCCTCCACAAGTAACCCCATTCTGGAAACAAGACACCTCAAGGCTTTTATCTAGGTGTATATTGAGCATTTTGAATCCACGAATACTATACAGAATTTGATAAGCTTAAGTTGCCATACTGAAAATTTTCTTTTTTTTCACAAAAATGTTGATTTAGGAACGCATTTCTCACTTTTTCAAGAGGCAACAACAAAACATGGACTTCACAGGTTGTTATCCAATTTCTTGTGAGAAATGTAGCCAAAAATCTATGTTTGGATAAATGGGAGGGCTTGGAATGGAAGGAGCACCATTTGAATTTTGGAAAAGTTGAAATAAATTGTGCGCAAAATATCACATTAGCAGGGCCTCTTGGGTACCTATACATTAGAAACCCCCCACAAGTGACCCCGTTTTGGAAACTGGACCCCTCAAGGATTTTATTCAGGAGTATAGTAAGCATTTTGAATCCACATGTACTTCACAAAAATGTTGCTGTAGCAACAATATTCTCACTGTTAGGCTATGTGGCCATGATCCAGCGACACGGCGTCTAGTACACAGTGTCAGCCTTCCTGCAGAGATGTGAGTGTTGTCCACTGGAGAACGCAGCTGCCCATGCCCACGATTTGGGTTCAGGCTGCTGTGGACTTTAGCTCTATTCTACCTGCAGAGAGTACTCTTGTCTCTCCGCAGCATAAATTGACATGCTGAGGCTCGGGAAGCCGCACCACAGGTCGGTTTATGCTGTGGAGAAAAGAAGCACAGTGGGCATGGGATTTCTAAAAACCCTTCCACTGTGCTTGTACTGCACAATGCAGTGTTATGGATGCAGGGAAAACACTCTGCGCCAAAAACGCTGCAAACCCTGATTGTGGGCACATAGCCTAAAATGCTACAATGGATGAATGGATAGATGTCAAACATATATAACGTCCCACCCCCCTGCATATTCTAAGCTGGCTCCCTTTAGTGCCTTTCATGTACCACTAAAGGGTGCCTAGCCTTGTATTTAGCCCAAAAAGAAAAAAAATTAAAATAAATGACGTGGGGTCCCCCCTATTTTTGATAGCCAGCTAGGGTAAAGCAGACAGCTGTAGCCTGCAAACCACAGCTGACAGCTTCATCTTGTCTGGTGATCAATTTGGAGGGCTCCCCAAGCTGTTTTTTTTTTAATTATTTATAAATAAATAATTACAAAACAAACGTGGGGTCCCCCCAAATTAGATCACCAGCCAAGGTGGGGTCTGGTATTCTCAAGGTGGGAAGAGCCATGGTTATTGGACTCTTCCCAGCCTAAAAATAGCAGGCCGCAGCCGCCCCAAAAGTGGCGCATCCATTAGATGCACCAATCCTGGCGCTTCGCCCCAACTCATCCCGTTGCCCTGGTGCAGTGGCAATTGGGGTAATATATGGGGTTGATACCAGATGTGTAATGTCACCTGGCATCAAGCCCAGCAATTAGTGATGTCACGGCGTCTATCTGATACCAGACATAACTAATTGATAGTAATAAAAAAAAAATTGACAACAAAAAAAAAATGTATTTGAAAAAACACTCCCCAAAACATTCCCTCCCTCATTCCCTCCCTCACCAATTTATTGAAAAGAAAAAAAAAATCGGGTCCCCTGTAATCCATTTTGGAAGTCCCACGACGATTCTGGACCTTCTAGAATATGGTGGGCACGCTCAGGGAACATATCCCCCATTTTCTAGGAGTGCAGACCCTCCATTTGGGGAGAGTGGGTGCAATGACATTGCACCCACTCTCCCCGGGTCACAGCAGCGGTGTGCGTGCAGCCAGCACAGCTCACACTGAACACAGGACGCTGGCTGACAGCTGCGCTCTGCACACATGTGACCAGAATTCATTGTGGAGGAGGGGCCGCGGGGGGATCAGAGCTGCGAAAGGTACAGGGAACACCAAGGAAATAGGGGGCGACCTGGCAGGGCCTGGAGAGCAGTTTTCTGTCGCATGTGTCATGGCACATGCGACAGAAACCAGAGGAAAAGGGTAAATGTGGCCGGTGCGCTGCTGTGCGTGTGGCCATGCTGGATTTTCGGGAGGGGGTTGGGGGTCGGGGGGGCACTTTGGCGACACCGGGGGACCGGAGGGGACTGGGGAGGAGATTTATCTCCCATCTGACATGTTTCTTCATGCCAGATGGGAGATAAATCATTTTTTACCGGCGCTGTCATTTACTGTAACATGATCATCGGTATGCGGTGTATACCGCTGATCACGTGAGCGGGGACCGGAAAAACCGGCCTGAATCATGATCTCAAGGGTCTCAGCTACCCTCAGTAGCTGAAACCCTGGAGATTTTCTGACTCTGGGGAGCGCTATACCCTTTTTTCCAACCGCCGTAAAAAAGCGGCGGATCGAAAGAGGTACCCTTATTTACCGCCGTTAAAAGGCGTATTGGCGGTCGTTAAGGGGTTAAATATATGTTAGAATTGAGGGTCATTAGTTAATATACCTAGAATATTGCTGTAAATAGAACTAGGTGGTGATTAAGAAAAAAAAATATATATATATTTTACCCGTCAGTGAGCGCTGAGTTCAGCTGTTGAAAATTCAGGCTGCCTGATGAGGATGTAGAAGCTCAAGGGTTAACCTGCAACCTGACTAGTGGTTGCGTTAGGTAATGGCAAACAGAGGGTGATCATAGTCAAAGATAGTGAGGTCAGATAGCTGACTGTATGAGTCAGCTACGGTATAGTGAAAAAATGTCACAGTCGGGCTGTCAGCAGGTGGCTTGCTAGGGGCAGTAATTGTCTTACCTAACTGTTTGGGATGTCCATGGAAGCTGGTCCGTCAGGAGTGTCGCTGGGAGCTGCGTGGAGCGCGGTGTAATAGGCCGCCGTGTGGAAGTGGGTGGGAGGTCCCGGCCGGAAACTCTCTCGTCCAACTACCGTGAGCTCAGGTATGGGTGACGTCACTGTGGATAGTGGGGGATTTAGCAAGTGTGCAGAGATACAAGGGTACTAAATCCTACGCGCTTCAAAGGACTGCAATCCTTCTTCCTCAGGGATAGTCCCAGAGTGTAAAATGGCGGCTTTATATATCCTCCCAAAGTAGGGAAAAAAAAGGGGAAACTTTATGTGTAAGTTTAAAGTTTTTGAAAGAAAAATAAAAAAATTATCTATTAATACTAATTTCAATCTAATAATATTTTTAGGACATTTTCCTAAATATCGCTAATCTATCAGGCCTCCAAAAGCAAATACACAGGCACTCAAAAGACCAGTACTGGTAGGTTTCCCCCCTCTCCCCTCCAACCCTTTTAGGAAGCCCCCATACTGTGGAGCTTACTGTCAACACAGACTAATCTACTTACCTTGGTTTACAGGTTCCTACATAAAGGTGAAACATCAAAAGTTGTTCTCTCCTCCTCTTCTCATTTTCACAAATTCTACATTTTCATCCTCATTGTGTTCATAACCACCAGGTAATTAGTATTCAACCCAGATCCTCATTATTCCTATTATCAGTATACCTGCATTCATTCCTGCCATTTTGTATTCCTAACAGGTCCCACGTCTCCCCTTCTGTCCCTAAGTTCCTCACCAGGACCCTCTTCACAATACCTCCACGCAGAGGTTTTTTGTTTTGTTTTTATTTATAATTTTAAAACTTGTGTTTTATCTTAAATTATTATACAATAAATCAGTTTACAGTTTACCAATTCCCTGCTCTGTCTCCATATTTGTATATCTAAATTTATGTCTACCCATTCACTCCCTTTTCCCAGTCATCCAGTTAGCGCGGTAGTTTTTTCAATTACATCTAATAGCATTACCTTCATGCATGTCACAGGGGAAAATGGCACTAATTTCGATTAATTTTTTGAGCAGCCATAGACACATTTCATCCAGCTCCTCCCCAGCAATGGCCATTTTGGTAAAGCTGCTTGAAACTGGCATGAAAATTCTAAAAGTCGAAACAATGTTACCCAACCCTACAATTTTCTGGCATCAACAATTTGATGTAACGGCCCCTAGGCATTTTGTATTTCTCATGTCAGAAATGTAGAATCTTTTTACACTGTATTCTTTGTTAAAAGGAGGCTATCATCAGAAAATTACCTGTTTAAATAAGTTAAATAGTCTACTACATTTTGGTGTACGCCTGCAGAAAACGTATATGTCCGAAAATGGTACAAAACAGAGCACACGCTAACGTAGTCTGCTTCATTACAGTCAAAGGCCCTGTCGGCGCTTTGCGGGGTGGGGGTGGGGTGATTCGGATGGATGCCCCGACGGGACCTGTGAACTTAATGCAAAACACAGTGTGAAAGGGGACCAAGACTGTGTGCACATGTTGTGTGACGCCCTGTCCTATCAGGTCGTGACAAGGGTGCCATGCAATTTGCCCTTCTGCATGGTACCCGCTCCTCCTTGGTTATGGGTCCTGTCCCTTTGGTGTTGCTAAGAACAGGTATACACAAATCCTGAGGAACACTCTGCACCACACCCACCAGACACCCATTGGGCGGCCTGAGGGGAATAGTGCCACCCAGATGGAGGGATGGTAGAAGGAGAGCCAGAAGTGTCAGTTGTAGTCAGAGAGTGTCAGTAAGCAGTGACAGGAAAAGGTCACGCTGCGGAGCTGGGCTCCTGTACCCATCCAAGGTGCCAGACGTTGGCCTGGCCTGGAAGGAGCTGGAACCCCGGTTGCAGGGGGTAGTGACAGGGGGCACGGTACTGCCACAGAGGGCAGATCGGCGGCCTTGTGCTACAACCGGCCAGGGGCCAGGACATGGCGGGGTACGTGGACCCTAGGCTGGGAAGGAGCTTTATGCAGCCCAGTAATTCACCCGACGAGGATGGAATCTTCACAAACCGTTCTCCACCCACTCCAGAATCGGGGTACTAGTGCATCGAGGGGGATAGGACTTCCCAAAACCATCCAGAAAATCCCAAGCGTGAACCCTGAGAGCAAGATCACCCTGCTAGCCACGCAGGTGAGCGGGACCTGAGTAGTTTCAGCCAAAAGGGATTCACAAAGAGTAAACACAGTGCCAAGGGACAAGGCTTCAGACCAACCAGCAACGCCAAAAGGGCACGGACCCAGCGTGTTCAGCCAAAGGTTACAGAGCATTCAGGACTTTGGTTTACCCGGTGTCGGTGTCAGTATCTCTGGACTGTGTGAGTACATTGTGCCCCTCTACTCCTGACGGGTCCCCAGCCTTCCATCACCGAGCCCCCGGGACATCATTCCCTTGCCCACAGAGGGGTTAACATCCCATGCTGCCATTCCATCGCTCCCGGGTGCTCCCTCTCCCAAACGCAGCAGCGGTGGTATCCCGCTTTACCACAACCCGTGGGTGGCATCATGAACTCTATCTAATCCTTCCACCCCCATTTTTGTAAATATCTCTTTCTTTTTCCCCCCTTTTCAATTTGAGCGGCCCGCGCGACCCCGCCTCGGGTCCGGAGACCCTTCGAGCCACTGCGGATCCAGATCCGAGCAGCCCGTCGGCTGTCGCGGAGGTGGCACAGTTGCGTTTTTGCTTACAGATTTGTCACAAAACTGCAAGCAAATCCTGATGCCAGCAAAGTCATTGACAATCCTGAAGTGTAATGCACACATTCAGGATATTCTCCTTACAGATTTCGTGCAGAAAATTATCTGCTACATGTCATTTCTTTCTGCGTTTTTCAACAATTCACTTCAATGAAAAAATGCTTAAAATATGTGTCAAAACACGCATTTTTGCAGCTGCATTTTTCCTGCCAAGAGATAGGGAAATGGTGCAGAAATTTCTGCACCCAAACCTGCAACGTGGGCACATAGCTTAAAGAATCTCAGTTGCCAGTGTGAAAATTACAAGATTTCTATAGTCTATTGTTTATACAGATTGTGCTAAAAAAAATTGACAAAATCAAAATACACAATACATAAATTCATATCATACATACATGATAAAAATAAAGTTTAATACAATAAATGGTAAAAAAAAAAATTGTCAAAAGAAGAGAATAAAGTATTTCATGGAGCAATTCTTCAATTAAGTAAAAGTTTTTTAAAAAAAATTAAATAAACAGTCTTCAAGTATTAATTATCCCTAAATCATTACAGTAAATCCGTGCAGTAAATCTTACGTGGGCGGTACTCTCCTTCTGCGCGAGCTGTAATCTTCAACTTTGCGCGCTTTTGCAATGTCAATATGGCGGCGGTCCCAATTTTCCGATAGGACCTCCAGGTGCACTGCCACCTGTCTTAACAGGTTTAGTCCTTATCCTGTTCGTGACGCCAGATGAGTTGCCCTCCACAGTGCTGCAGTGGTCGCCTTCGGGACACAGCGGGGACGTCTCCTTAGGGACCCCTCTGGCAACAGGTAGGGCAGGATGTTTACTTCTGAGTCGTGACGCCATTCTCGATGTTTGCGGTCAGGGTGATAGGTGAACACCGCTGGAGTTTAACGAGTGTTTGGGGCTGATGGTGTCTGCAGTCTGGTGGTATGGCCTCCCAAGCGCTGGCCCCAGGTGCTCGGGTGTATGTGTGTAGAACAACAGGTCGCAGAATAACTCAGTCTCAGTCCAGAAATGCCTTGCAACTGGTGTTTACTCACTTTCAACTGCGACAAGTGGTACCCGGGCGATGCTGAGATAAACTGCAGGGAGAACCAGGTATCCTTCAGACTGGTGTAGGGATGACTGTTAGCTCGCCTTCCCAGCACTTCTTGTTTCAGATAACCCCTGACTTGAAGTATATTGGATTCATCCAAGGAAGTCGCAACTGCCTTTTCTCCCCTTTCTGGCCCGTTTGCTGGCAGCGTGGACCAAGTAAAGATGGCTCCTGGCTCTATCTTTAAGGAATAACGTTTGGAACTCCATTCTATGTGTCTGAACTGGGTGCAAAAAACCTAAAAAACATAACTATGGGGAGATAAGGTATGCACACCAGTGACTATGGAAGGGGAATACATGGAATAGCAGAAACTGCTGTGTGAATACTGACATGAAAAATTCAATAGCTATTTGTAAGAATGAAATGTGAAAAATGGAACCTGCATTACTGCCATGAATATATGAATAAAGAGAAATTTAGCTACTGAATTGATCAATGCAGAAGAGCCCCAACACTACGCCAAAGTATTTCTCTACGTTGGGGTCCCTAGCTTGTGTGTGTCCTCTCATGCAGTTAAAAAACTTACCGTGTATGGGACGCTGAGACCCAGGCTATATATGCGTATAATGTGGATTGGCATTAGGTGTGTATGGGGAGGGTTCACAAACGAAAAACTACTAACATTAAGGAATAACGTTTGGAACTCCATTCTATGTGTCTGAACTGGGTGCAAAAAACCTAAAAAACATCACTATGGGGAGATAAGGTATGCACACCAGTGACTATGGAAGGGGAATACATGGAATAGCAGAAACTGCTGTGTGAATACTGACATGAAAAATTCAATAGCTATTTGTAAGAATGAAATGTGAAAAATGGAACCTGCATTACTGCCATGAATATATGAATAAAGAGAAATTTAGCTACTGAATTGATCAATGCAGAAGAGCCCCAACACTACGCCAAAGTATTTCTCTACGTTGGGGTCCCTAGCTTGTGTGTGTCCTCTCATGCAGTTAAAAAACTTACCGTGTATGGGACGCTGAGACCCAGGCTATATATGCGTATAATGTGGATTGGCATTAGGTGTGTATGGGGAGGGTTCACAAACGAAAAACTACTAACATTAAGGAATAACGTTTGGAACTCCATTCTATGTGTCTGAACTGGGTGCAAAAAACCTAAAAAACATCACTATGGGGAGATAAGGTATGCACACCAGTGACTATGGAAGGGGAATACATGGAATAGCAGAAATTGCTGTGTGAATACTGACATGAAAAATTCAATAGCTATTTGTAAGAATGAAATGTGAAAAATGGAACCTGCATTACTGCCATGAATATATGAATAAAGAGAAATTTAGCTACTGAATTGATCAATGCAGAAGAGCCCCAACACTACGCCAAAGTATTTCTCTACGTTGGGGTCCCTAGCTTGTGTGTATCCTCTCATGCAGTTAAAAAACTTACCGTGTATGGGACGCTGAGACCCAGGCTATATATGCGTATAATGTGGATTGGCATTAGGTGTGTATGGGGAGGGTTTTTCGTTTGTGAACCCTCCCCATACACACCTAATGCCAATCCACATTATACGCATATATAGCCTGGGTCTCAGCGTCCCATACACGGTAAGTTTTTTAACTGCATGAGAGGACACACACAAGCTAGGGACCCCAACGTAGAGAAATACTTTGGCGTAGTGTTGGGGCTCTTCTGCATTGATCAATTCAGTAGCTAAATTTCTCTTTATTCATATATTCATGGCAGTAATGCAGGTTCCATTTTTCACATTTCATTCTTACAAATAGCTATTGAATTTTTCATGTCAGTATTCACACAGCAGTTTCTGCTATTCCATGTATTCCCCTTCCATAGTCACTGGTGTGCATACCTTATCTCCCCATAGTGATGTTTTTTAGGTTTTTTGCACCCAGTTCAGACACATAGAATGGAGTTCCAAACGTTATTCCTTAATGTTAGTAGTTTTTCGTTTGTGAACCCTCCCCATACACACCTAATGCCAATCCACATTATACGCATATATAGCCTGGGTCTCAGCGTCCCATACACGGTAAGTTTTTTAACTGCATGAGAGGACACACACAAGCTAGGGACCCCAACGTAGAGAAATACTTTGGCGTAGTGTTGGGGCTCTTCTGCATTGATCAATTCAGTAGCTAAATTTCTCTTTATTCATATATTCATGGCAGTAATGCAGGTTCCATTTTTCACATTTCATTCTTACAAATAGCTATTGAATTTTTCATGTCAGTATTCACACAGCAGTTTCTGCTACCTGGCTCTATCTTGGCCCCCTCGTTGCTAGGGATGCTGCGGACTCTGTGTTGGTTGGTGAGACACCTGGAGTGCCCGCACTGGCAGGTTTTAGCAGACCACTAAATGGATGTCTGGTTATAGGGACCTGTTCCCCGTGCATGCCTGGTCTACCAGAAGTCCCCATACTCAACTGCCTTGCTTCTTCCTGAGGTGTCTTTCAGGCTGACTGAGTGGCAACCGAACTCCCCCGAAAACAGCCACTACACTTGCAGGGTCTGACTAGTGTGTCCGCACTCTTGCGTCTTCACTTCAGACTCGGCTTAGTCCTCTCCTTCCTCCGACTGACTGCCACTGCAAACTAGCTTCCAGCCTCTCCACTGTACCACTAGCTGAGATATGGAGGCCACACCCCCTCCTGGGTCTACTCAGGGGTCCCCTCTAAGGTGTGTGAGTGAAACCTGGTCACTATGTGTCTGTGCATACACACCCTATTCCAGCCTTCAGGATTACCTATTTGTACTCACCCAGCGTGGGTGCAGTACTCAGTGGTGCCTGACCAGGTCAGAGGCACCACATTCCCCCTTAGTTTTCAACAGCACATCGTCGGGCTGCAAAGACAAGAACATTTTTTTAAAATTTTAATACAACTTTCCCCACACAGGAGAGGCATTCACATAAAACATCATAAAACATCATATCAGGTACCATTCTTCACCACCCACCAACCACAAATCCATTACCCACCCAGACCCGTATACGGAGTGATCACCAGTCCCTTGGGTGACCAAGTGGCGTAGGGTAGGCCCCATAAACAGGCGTACCGGCTTCTTTGTGGTGGAGAGCTAGGCCCCATAAACAGGCGTGCTCCTTTGTGGGAGTTTACCTCATCCTCACTACAATCCTGAAGTGCAGTTTCTTCAAATTCATTTAAAGGCACTTGGAACGCTGAAATTGCTGCTTATAATTTAAGCCTCTATTAAAAACCTTTTTGCTTATGGATTGAAAAAAACTCTCCAGGTATCTGAAAAATCATATTGCAGTGATAGTTTCAATTGTCATTAAATATCATATGCCTTGAAGCATCACTTCATATACTATACTAGATTTAATAATTGCTCTACTACCGGCCGGGGTACTGCAACCAGACACCTGGTATCTGTTTGCTGCACTATCAATTACTTATTCTTTATTTTTACTTTTATTTTTATTTCTACCATATGTGGTTTATTCTTCTTTCTTTTTCATTGTTCTATTGTGTGAATTGTTTTGAATAAATTTGTGTCTAAAACAAGGATAGCAATAAAAAGTATAAAATATTAATAAAAAACCCTCTTATCAGCGCTGGTTTATTGGGGATTTTTTATTTTAAAAAATCTCAATTAAAATTCAGTCCTGGATGGAGTATGCTGAGCCTTGTAGTTCTGCAGCTGCAGTCTGCTCTTCTCCATACAGACAGACAGCAGCTGCAGAACTACAAGGCTCAGCATACTCCATACAGGACTGTATGCAGAAGTTTTTTGCCCCCTGAAAAAATTATGTGGGCTTCGCCATATTTTTGTATGCTAGCCAGGTACAGCAGGCAGGTACGGCTGCCCCCAACCCCCAGTTGCCTATTTGTACCCGGCTGGGAACCAAAAATAAAGGGAAGCCCTTTTTTTATTATTTCATGAATTTCATGAAATAATTAGAAAACAAATGACGTAGGCTTCGCCCCATTTTTGTGTCCAGCCAGGTACAACTAGGCAGCTGGGGATTGGAATCCGCAACACAGGTTGGCCTGAGCTTTCTGGGCCCCACTGCTGCGAATTGCAGTCTGCAGCCGCCTCAGAAAATGGCACTTTCATAGAAGCGCCATCTTCTGGCGCTGTATCCAACTCTTCCAGCACCTGCCTGCTATACCTGGCTAGCATACAAAAATATGGCGAAGCTCACGTCCTTTTTTTGTAGTTTTTTGGCAAAAAAAATAAAAAATGCTTCCCTGGATTTTACATTGCCAGTGAAGGTAACACCAAGCAGTGGGGGTTAGCTCCAGTAGCTGCTTGGATTACCCTTAGCTAGCAATACAAAAAATGCAGCGGGAGCCCATATATATTTTTTTTAATTATTTATTTAAATAACTAAAAACAAAATGGGCTTCCCTGTATTTTGATTGCTGGACATCACAGTGCTGTAAAAATAAATCTTTAAAAAAATGACGTAGCGCTCCGCGATATTTTTGATTCTCAGCGCAGACAAAGCAGAGAGCTATGGGTTGCCACCCCCATCTGCCTGCCGTTACCTTGGTAGGCAATCAAAATACAGGGAATTAATTTTTTCTATTTAAAAAATAGTTAAAAAAATGACGTTGGGTCCCCCCATTTTTGATAGCCAGCTAGGGTAAAGCAGACGGCTGTAGCCTGAAAACCACAGCTGGCAGCTTTACCGTGGTTGGGGATCCAATGTGGAGGTCCCCCCAGGCTCTTTTTTTTATAATTATTTTATTAATATTAATAATTACACAAAAAAAGTAGGATCCCCCCCAAATTGGATTACCAGCCAAAGTAAAGCGGACAGCTGTGGTCTGGTATTCTCAGGGTGGAAAGGTCCATAGTTATTGGGCCTTCACAGCCTAAAAATAGCAGGCCGCAGGCACCCCAGATGTGGCGCATCCACTAGATGCACCAATCCTGGCGCTTCACCCCAGCTCATCCCGTGCCCTGGTGCAGTGGCATACGGGGTAATAAATCGGGTTGATACTAGCTGTAAGGTCACCTGAGATCAAGCCCAGCAGTTTGTGATGTCATGGCGTCTATTAGATACCCAACATCATAAACTGTCAGTACTAACAAAAAAAAAAATCGACAAAAGAAATTTATTTGAAAAAACAGTCCCCAAAACATTTCCTCTTTCACCAATTTCTTGTAAGAAAAAAAATAAAGGGGTCCCACGATGACTCTGGACCGTCTAGAATATGGGGGGGAGACACTCAGGGAACGTATCCCCCATTTTCTAGGAGTGCAGACCCTTCATGTGAGGAGTATGGGTGCAATGAATCTGCACTCACTCTCCCCGGGTCAACAGCAGCAGAGTCCATGTCGTAATGGTTGCTACCAAAGCTGCAATGCCCTGCTCATGAGGTAAGGGCATGCCTAATCAGGAGAACTATTCTACATTTCCAAATATTGGTATTTGCTGATATTATTGCTATTCCACCTACTATATATTGGGGATAGGATCTTGGAGATGGAATACCCCTTTAAGTCCAGTTATCCAGCTGAATGAATACTTAACAACAGAGCTCGCTATTTAGATGTGTTTTCTTGTGGCATATAACGGAGTCTCATGTTTGGTAGTCGTTCAGCAGGGAAACTATAAAAGCAAATCCCTCCATTTGGAAATGTAGTATATAGCTCTCCTGATCAATTATGTTCCTTACCTCATAAGCAGGGCATTGCAGTAATAATAATAATTTATTCATTTATATAGTGTTATTAATTCCATAGCTCTGTATGTCTCTGGAGTGTGGGAGGAAACCGGAGTACCCGGAGGAAACCCACGCAAACACGGGGAGAACATACAAACTCCTTGCAGATGGTGTCTTCGGGGAGAATTGAACCCAGGACCTCAGCGCTGCAAGACTGCAGTGCTAACCACTGAGCCACCATGCCACCCATTTAGCTTACAGATGCATAACCACCACTCACTGTGTCTGAACACAGGAAGCTGAGATGACAGCCGCTCTGTGCATGCGGCAGCGTCTATTGTGAAGGAGAGGGCCGTGGGGGGATCAACGCTGCACAGGTACCGTCGGACACCGGGGAACACCGGTGGGGTTATAGGGGGTGACCTGGCAGGGCCTGGGGAGAAGTTTTCTGTCGCATGTGTCATGGCACATGCGACAGAAATCAGAGGAGTAGGGTGAATGCGGCCGGCACGCTGCTGTGCGCGCGGCCATCTTGGATTTCTGGGAGGGCATCAGGGGGGGCACTTTGGCGACACCGGGGGACCGGGGAGGAGATTTATCATGTTTGTTCATGCCAGATGGGAGATAAATAATTTTTTACCGGCGCTGTCATTTACTGTAACGTGATCATCGGTGTACGGTGTATACCTGTGATCACGTCAGCGGGGAACGGAAAAACCGTCCTGAATCATGATCTCCAGGGTCTCAGCTAGCCCTGAAACCCCGGAGATTTTCTGACGCTGGCCGGCGTTATTCACTTATTTCTGCCTGCTGTTTATAAACGGCAGATCAGAATAAGGCGACATTAACACGACCGATCCATTTTTGCGGTCTGCAAAAAACAGTCCGTTTTTTTTCACGGGTGCATCCGTGTGGCATCCGTTTCCGTTCCGTAGACGGTCCGTATGTCATCTGTTTGTCATCCGTGTGCCTTCCGTTTTTTTTGTGTACTGCAAAAAAACTGAAGGAGGGAAAATACATAAATTTACCCAGGATCCATAGCTTCATCCTACATGAGGCAGTCACATGTTCACTGCAGTGCCATTTTCTACTGCTTTTCACAGCGTAGAGCGCTCTGGTGATTTGCTTGTGCTTGTGCACTTCATATCAGTCTTTTCTGTCATTATAATGGCAGAAAGACACAATGTCCCACTCTCCTGCATTTTGTAATTTTGCACCCTTTGGTGCCTTTCATGTGGCACTAAGGGGTGCTTAGCTTTGTATTTAGCCAAAAAAATGGGAAAAAAAATGACGTAGGGTTCCCCCTATTTTTGTAGCCAGCTAGGGTGAAGCAGACGGCTGCAGCCTGCAGACCACAGATGGCAACCTCACCTTGGCTGGTAATCCAAAACTGAGGGCACCCCACGCTGTTATTTTAAATTAAATAAATAATTAAAAAAAAAAAACACGTAGGGGTCCCCCCAAAATTGGATCACCAGCCAAGGTAAAGCAGACAGCTGGGGTCTGATATTCTCAGACTAGGGAGGTCCATGGTTATTGGACTCTCCCCAGCCTAAAAATAGTAGGCCGCAGCCGCCCCAGAAGTGGCACATCCATTAGATGTGCCAATCCTGGTGCTTCGCCCCAGCTCATCCCGCGCCCTGGTGCGGTGGCAAACGGGGTAATATATGGGGTTAATACCAGATGTGTAATGTCACCTGGCATCAAGCCCTGGGGTTGGTGAGGTCAGGCGTCTATCAGATACCCGACATCACCAACCCAGTCAGTAATAAAAAAAAATAGACGACAAACACATTTTTATTTGAAAAAACACTCCCCAATACATTCCCTCTTTAACCAATTTATTAGAAAGAAAACCAAATCCAGGTCTGGTGTAATCCAAGGGGTTGCCATGACGATCCACACTGTCCTAGTCAATGAAGAGCAGGATGTTCCCCATTGGCTGGGAGAGCAGTGCAGTGACCTGAGCTAACATCAATGGGTCAGCCCAGGTCACTGCAGGGCATGACAAGTGCTGCTGTCAAAGAGGTACATTACCTGCGCTGATCTCCTGCACTGCTGACAGCACCTGTCACTGAGTTCAATGACCTTCACAGCCAAGTATCGCGAGAGGCCTGTGATGTCACCGCTAGTCAGTCTCGGGTCGGAAGCGAGAGAAGGTGATGTGTCAAGTGGCGGCCATGGAGGACAGTGACAGCGCTGAGGTCGGGACTTCATCACCGCAGGTAAGCCGAGCGGGACCATGTGTGCAGAGTGCCAGGAGGACGTCAGTGTCGTGGACTGCATGGCTGGGGACGTGTGTGTGTGTGTGTGTGTGTGTGTGTGTGTGTGTGTGTATGTATGTGTACATGCTGCATGCAGGAGGGGGCGGAGCGAGCTGAGCGGGGAAGTGTGGGCTTTCTGCACGTAACTAGGATAAACATCGGGTTACTAACCAAAGCGCTTTGCTTGGATACCCGATGTTTATCTTGGTTACCAGCTTCTGGCAGGCTGCCAGCGATGGCTCCTGCACACTGTAGCTGTAAAAAGCCCTGCTTTTTGCTGCTAGAACCGTTCTCGAACGTATAAGAACTATCGAGCTTTAGCAAAAAGCTCGAGTTCTAGTTCTATCTAGAACAGCCCCCAAAATCACTCGAGCCGCGAACTGGAGAACCTCAAACCGCGAACCGCGCTCAACTCTACTCTTCAACTACATGGACCTCCTTTTCTTCAAGATCAGGGCTTGGCACTTCGATGCTCTGGTTCTGGGAAGTGACATCTTGAGCTTCATCTTGTGCTTCATCTTGTGCTTCATCTTGTGCTTCATCTTGTGCTTCATCTTGTGCTTCATCTTGTGCTTCATCTTGTAGCGGTGACTTTGGGGACCTGGTAGCAGCGGGGGGGTGTAGCTTGGACTTGCCACTGTGTTCTTAGGGCACTGCATGACATCTAAGGCATACCAGCCTCTTTCATCCATGTGCCTGGTGAATTCCACAACATCTCCAGCATAGAGGTCTCGATATGGGTGTCCTCGCTGTAAGTGGGACTGTACATCCCTTCTTGAGACAAATATGCCCTCTTTTATTCCGGACTCTACGATGAAACCGTAGCCTCTGTAAAAATTAAATTCCTCCACTACCCCATGGTGGAGGGGACCTCTGGCCTGTAACCCGGTCTGCTGTAGGGACTGCTTCTCCTTCAGATCCCTGACCTCCATTCGTTCTTTCTCGTGGGTAGGTTGCACAAGGGGGTGTCTTGCCCTCAAGCGGCGCCGTTCTCTACGGGCTGGGCACTGCATCACCATCACCTGGTCACCAGCTGGCTCCCAGGCGACATACATGCTGGGCATATAGGCGGCCAGCTCTTCCTCCTCGGCAGGGAATGCAGCGACTTCTTCCGGTCATCGGGGGAACGGCGGCTCGGCCTACATGCTTCCCTCCTCCTCCATCCGGCTTAGGGGCAGCTCTGGGGATGAGCTCTCATCAGCCAGGCAGGGCGATGGGTCCCTCTAGCAGAGAGGGTGCTGGGACCGCTTCAGGTCTGAAGGGCAGCCTGGGGACCAGGTACATGTCCACCAGGTGAGCTGGGAACCTAGCCCTTAAGTCTCTCCTTAGTTGAGCCACTTCTTTGGCCGCTTCTGGCAGGAATGTAGAGGCGGCATCCCCAGTCAGCGACTGGGGCGCTGTGACCGCTTCTGGTCTGGGAACCAGGACAGGAGGTGTTGCGGCCTAGTCTGGTCTGGCCGGGATACGAGGCGTTGCGGCCTGGTCTGGTCTGGCCAGGATACGAGGCATTGTGGCCTGGTCTGGTCTGGCCAGGATACGAGGCATTACGGCCTGGTCTGATCTGGCCGGGCGCGGCGTGGCGGCCTGGTCTGGTGACAACGTCGGCTGGGTCAGCACACCCGATCGGTCAGGGGCAGTGCAAGACTCACTCAGGCTCCGGCTGGAGACATCCCACAGCAGAGTCGCTGTCACCGGCGACGACTTCAATTGGGCGGGGGCGGCACCTCCACGAGGGCCGCACTGCACTGAAATCTGCAGGTTCCTTATGGCCAACACCATCTCCTTCTTCCATGCAGTTATCTCCTGCCGACTCCGCTCCTCCATGCTGTCAGCTATTTCCCCGACTTCAGCCTGCAGCTCAGCAGCAGTCATCGGCCTGTTCCAACCCGGCTCCTCACGGATGCTCTCTGATGGCTCCATCTTGCCTCGCACACTGCTCAACAAGTTCTCTCTGCACTCTTTGCTCAGTTTCGTTTTTCGTTGTTTTTCTTCTTCAGGGCTGGGACGTCCCCCCAGTTCAAGGACAGATCCGCCCCCATCTTCTCATCTCACGGGGTCAAAACACTTCAGGGGTTCTGCAACAGCCACACCTCTTCATGGGAGGTACTCTCCTTCTGCGCGGGCTGTAGTCTTCAACTTTGCGCGCTTTTGCAATGTCAATATGGCGGCGGTCCCAATTTTCCGATTGGACCTCCAAGGCGCACTGTCACCTGTCTTAACAGGTCTAGTCCTTATCCTGTTTGTGACGCCAGATGAGTCGCCTTCCACAGTGCTGCAGTGGTCGCCTCCGGGACACTGTGGGGACTTCTCCTTAGGGACCCCTCTGGCAACAGGTAGGGTAGGATGTTTACTTCTGAGTTGTGATGCCACTCTTGGTGTTTGTGGTCAGGGTGATAGGTGACCGCCACTGCAGTTTAACAAGCATCTGGGGCTGATTGTGTCTGCAGTCTGGTGGTATGGCCTCCCGAGAGTGAGGCTGGCCCCAGGTGCTCGGGTGTATGTGTGTAGAACAACAGGTCGCAGAATAACCCAGTCTCAGTCCAGAAATGCCTTGCAACTGGTGTTTACTCACTTTCAACTGTGGCAAGTGGTACCCGTTGCTGCGGATGCTGCGGACTCTGTGTTGGTTGGTGAGACACCTGGAGTGCCCTCACCGGCAGGTTTTAGCAGACCACTAAATGGATGTCTGGTTCTAGGGACCTGTTCCCCGTGCGTGCCTGGTCTACCAGAAGTCCCCGTACTCAACTGCCTCACTTCTTCCTGAGGTGTCTTTCAGGCTGACTGAGTGGCAACTGAACTCCCCCGCAAACAGCCACTACACTGCCATAGGCCTATTATTATTTTATTTTTTTTTAAAAAAAAAAAGGTTAGCCACTATAGGCTTCATTTATGAGAACGGCTTCATAGTATTGTAAGATTGTTCTGGTTACCTATAGCAGCCAGAGTGCAGCTTTCAGCTTTGAAGCTGCTGAGGTAAAGTGAAAGCTGATCTCTGATTGGTTGCAATGGACAACTAGACCCTTGTCAAGTGTAACCAATAATCTATCTATAATAATATAATTCCGAACGCGTCCTTCTATCCGAAGCTGGGATGCGCAGTGCTAAGTTCACATTGTATTTGAATTCTTCAATAAAATGGTGCCGGAGTCAACGTGTGTGCACACCAACTCTGGCACCATTTTAATGAAGATACTGTCTCTGTGAATATCAACAGTCACCAATTTGTTTCAGATGATATTCGGAGAGACAGTGTACATTAAAATGGGGCCAGAGTTCACATTATGCGTACACACTAACTCCAGCGCCATTTTGTTGAATGATTCAACTACATAGCACTGGACACGCACCAGCCATGGGGATAATGGCGACAACCAAGACACTAAATTTAAATATAGGGGAATAAAGCAACCAGGGAAGGAATAGATAAAGAAGAACATGAGCTATGCTCACATTGTAGTTGAATTTGTTGATTAAATGGCGCCGGAGTCAGCGCATGTGTGCCGCCCCTGCAGCGGTCGAACCGCTCGGATCCGGGGTTTGTTGCTGTGGCTCGAGGGTCTCCGGACCCGGGGGCTCGCGGCCACGTCAAATGAAAAGGGGATATTTACAGGGAATAAGAGTTCATGACGCCACCCGTGGTTCGCGGTAAGGGGAGTACCGCCACTGCCGATGGGAGTACCTCGGGGAGATAGAGTGGGGCAGCCAGATGACGTTCCCTCCATGGGTAGGGGAGGCCGGGGGGAACCACGTACTCACTCAGGCAGTGTTGGTGATGATGCGGCCGCAAAGCAGACTCTGACAACAAGGTAAACCAAGTCACTGGGTGTAGCTGCCCTCTTGGGGTAGCCCGTCCGGGTATCCATTTCCTATAGTACTGCCAGGTGATCCGGACCCTTCCTCTGTGCAAAAATTAGAAGTGTTCTGATGGCTCATTGGCTTAAAGCTGTCCGGGCCCCGCACCCTACTTGTTGGTAGTGGAGCTATGCTCTCAAGGGCTCACACTTAGGATTTTTGTGGGCTGCGTGGGTTGCAAAGCCCTATCCCCCTCATTGCGCTAGTGCCCCTGATCTCTGAGCTTCTTGGGGATAGTCCATAAAGTCACTATCCTCCACAGGTTAATTGCCGGGCTACCTGAAGCTACTCCCCGACCTAGGGTACTGTACCTCGCCGTGTTTTCGGTCCCGGACCAATTATTAGACTCGAGCTGCTGACCGTCCTCCAAGACCGGGTCTAGGCACTCATCCTCAATACCCTGCAACCGGGTCTCCTACTCCTCCGGGCCCAGACCACCGTCTGCGACCCAACCTGCAACTCCCAGGGAACCACTACTCCCCTAGCTCCTCACTTCTTGAGGGCTAACACTCAACTCTCTCTACTTCCCTCCCACCAGTGTGCCCGACCCCTAGGTGGGCAGCCCTATTCCAGCTCAGCAGCCCACTGGTGTGTCTGACAGGGTGTGGTGTGAGGTGTGGTTGGGATTTGGATGCTGATGGAGGCAGTACCATAGGTTGGGAACCCAGAACCATGGGGGGTTGAGCCCTGTACTAAAGAGCAGAAAGTGCAGTACCCTGTGACGCCCTGACTAGTCCAGGGGCATCACACATGCGCATTCTGTGAACTCTGACGTGATTTTATTGAAGACATTGTCTCTGCGAATATCACTAGTAACCAACTTGGTGTCGTGTCCTCAATAAAATGGCACCGGAGATTGCAGTATGCGCACGTGCCAACTCCAGCGTCATTTTACCGAATGATTTCACTACAACATGAACATAGCAATGTGCATGCACCACCCATAGGGATAATGGTGACAGCGGCACAAAATGTACTGTAAATAAAGAGGAGGAAAGAATACACCACAGAGTTTACACCAAAATTGTGATTTACAGATAAGTTTTTGCACAATAAATACATTCCATTTTTAGGTAATGCTTCACTAAAATAAAAAATGTGCCAATAAAAATCCAGAGGTAAGAAAATTTGATCCAGCTTCACAAGTAAAATTTCCTTTATTGTAGATACATTAAAAGTCCCGGTGTCATGACTCAGGCTGTCAGTGTTTCCTGGAGCGTGTCCGTGGGGAGGGGCGCCCCTCCGTGCCTCGTTCCCGGGATCACGGCGCCTTTATCTTCTGGGCACTTCTGTTCAGGTGGTGCCAGTTATAATTCTGCTCTACTGTGTGCCACTGGTCCCTTGTGAGTTCTGATCCTGCCTCCCATCCTGTTTACATTAGTTCTCCCTGCCTCCCATCCTGATTGTGTCCGCTCCCCCAAATCCTGTACTGCCTGTGTATGTTCTCCCTGCCTTCTGTCCTGACTACCTCCATTCCTCCTATCCTCCCTCCTCAGTTGTTCCGTCCTCCTGTACTCCCTGCTATTACCTGCTCTCCTGGCTCCCGACTTCAGCTTGTCTATTTACTCTGGTTTCTGCGCTCCCCCGGTCTTTGACATTCCCTCTCGGTTCCTGACTCAGCTTTCTCTGGACTCTGTCTCCGTCTAACCCTTAGTACCTCGTAGACATCCTGGTTCTGACCCCGGCCCGTACGACCATCCACTTCTTCCACTGGGGAGACTTGTGCCCTCTAGTGGATGATTGCTGTCAGCACTCTCCTGATGCTCCAGCTCCACCTGCTGGTTTATTAAGTCTAGTTCCATCTAGTGGGGAACCCCTACCTAGCACTCTCCTGGTGTTCCAGCTCCCTCTGCTGGTTCATTACACCCGGAAGGTTAACAAATCTTAAAACCAATTAATGTCCATGGCACTCTCAACGCGTTTCTGGTGTGTGAAGGAAATTTTACTTGTGAAGCTGGATCAAATATTCTTACCTCTGGATTTCCACATCTCAGTAAGGTCTATTCCACCCTCCAAGTTTCCTGGATGAAGATTGCAGTGAGCTGAATTTTTTCTCTATCAGTCGCCAATAAAAATGCTCGACACCAGGGTGTAGATTGGGTTCAGTAGTGAGTATGGAGTATATGATTGACTAAATAAAATGTTATATATACTGCAAAATAATACTATAAAAAGATATCTTGAAAATAAAGAAGTCATTAGATAAAAACGTCAATAAATGAAAAAAAAAAATATTTATGCCTCTTGGAATACAGTAAAGCAAGAAAGAAAAACATATGCTGCTGTCTACTGAAGGCCAAAGTTAGCTGTGTCCTTGAGTAATGTATACAGAAGTACTACAAGAGCTAAGTATTTTTTAAGACACCTTGTAATGCACATTAAAGCTGAGATGGCAATTATAAGTTGATATACAAGATGAAATCATAGACATTTCATAGAATATTTCATTTTGAGATTTTAAAGTTGGCATTGGCAGTTTGGTACTGTTCCCAGAAAGGGGGATTTGCTTTAGAAATTATGTTCACAACTATCGTAAGCTCCTGCCACGGGTCTCTTCTGTTGTTAGTTGGGACCGATCCAGAAACACATTTTACTGCCTGTCCTCAAAGCATAAAAACATTATCTGGCATCGAGAGACCATTAATGAAAACTGATGTGAACCGGAAAGGCCAAACTACACTTATCATAGGAACCTTGTAAAACAACATGCACTGGTCTACGTGACACTGATGCCAATATGAATTCTGTCCCCGAGAACGTAGAAGGTGACGTCTGAGTCTGTTGTCTTAAAGGGGTATTCTCATCTCCAAGATACTATCCCAATATGTAGTAGGTGTAATAATAATAAGAATAATATTAGCAAATATCTCCAATTAGAAATGTAGTATAGTTCTCCTGATTCACTATGTCCCTTACTCCATGTCCAGGGCATCACAGGACTTTAGGTATCCATGGTTATGACCACGAACAACTAACTGACTATATGCGTGGTCGTAACGATGAATACCTAAGGTCCTGCAATCCCCTGCACATGAGGTAAGCAACATAGTGGGCGGCACGGTGGCTCAGTGGTTAGCACTGCAGCCTTGCAGCGCTGGGGTCCTGGGTTCAAATCCCACCAAGGAAAACATCTGCAAGGAGTTTGTATGTTCTCCCCGTGTTTGCGTGGGTTTCCTCCAGGTACTCCGGTTTCCTCCCATACTCCAAAGATATACAGATAGGGAATTTAGATTGTGAGCCCCAATGGGGACAGCGTTCCTGATGTATGTGAAGCGCTGCGGAATATGTTAGCGCTATATAAAAAAAAAAATAAAGAAGAAAATAAAGAACATAGTGAATCAGAAGACCTATACTACATTTCTAATTGGAGGTATTTGCTAATATTGTTATTACACCTACTACATATTGGGATGGGATTTTGGAGATGGGTATAGCCCTTTAATGTTTCGGTTGGAGAAACATACAATGCCATTATCTGTAACTGTAATGAGATATTCACACGTTGTAGATTTTTTGCAGAAGTTTCTGTGCCTGAAAATTAGGTAAAAACATATGAAAGGGGATGTTTTGGCAGCAAGTTCATTGACTTTTTGTAAACCCCCTTCAGATAAGTGGGACAGTAACAGAAACGATAAAGGTCTACCAATTTAAAATCTACCCTTTATAGAAAAAAGGCAGCGAACAATGACATTAATAGGATGATATTATTATTTGAGATAAGGTTAAAGGGAACCTGTCACTCGAGTCATGCTGCCCAAACCGCAGGCAGGATGAATCAAATCCTGGTTGAACGCTTGCAGCCAACTATATTTTCTCTAAAAGGCTCTGGCATTTTCAGAGAAAATATATGAGAGTTAGTATATATGCCTTAGACTTATATTATTCTATTTATAGTAAGAGGACTGTGCAAAAAGAAGCGCAAATAGGATCTTACCCCAATAGTACCGGGGTTTAGAAATGAGCAGTACTACTCACCAATAGGGGTTGTGACAGTCACAACTCCTGTAAAAGCATGTAACTCCAAGCCACAGCAGCGGTCCCCATGTAGGCTGATAACAGAGTAGTAGAGATGGGTTTAAAAGCCGCGCCAATGACCAAATGATCATGGAAGTTTAAGATTAATATTGGTTTATTTCATGCACGCGTTTCAGGAGACTCAGCTCCCTTCCTCAGGACAAATCTTTGATGTTCTTTGCCAGTTTGTCCTGAGGAAGGGAGCTGAGTCTCTTGAAACGCATTGACCTGTGCATGAAATAAAGCAACATTAATTTTAAACTTCCATGATCATTTGGTCATTGGCACGGCTTTTAAACCCATCTCTACTACTCTCTATTATTATTCTATTTATGTGATTTTTCTCAAGAGAAAATATACTTTAACCCTTTACCAACCCATGACACATGAAGCGTATCAGGGACTTTACTTCTGAGTCCGCTCTAAAGTCAAAGTTCTCTCCAAGAGCAGATGTCAGCTATATAATATAGCTGACATGGGCCTCTAACAACAGCAATGGGCTTTCCCGCCGGTCAGTGCAGATAAGCTTTTAGGTGACGAGAAGCCTGAAAATATTGAAGGAAAAAAATGCAGTTGCATTTATTAAGTGCATTATAAAAGTAAACTATACAAAAGGTTTAAAATCGCTGTTTATAATCCACTACCAAAAATACATCAATTAACATTAAAACGGCATTAAAAAAGCATCAGAAATGCAATAAGAAAAAATTGTTAATGCATAAGGTGATCCAAACAGCTGCTGAAAATGTGAGGATAGCAGAAAAAAATGCATTTACAAATCTGAATACAGCCTTAATGGTACTTTACACG
The DNA here is from genome assembly GCF_048569485.1 of Anomaloglossus baeobatrachus. Classification (NCBI taxonomy): domain Eukaryota; kingdom Metazoa; phylum Chordata; class Amphibia; order Anura; family Aromobatidae; genus Anomaloglossus; species Anomaloglossus baeobatrachus. Next base: position 158,830,830 of record NC_134355.1, on the reverse strand, counting down.
CTGCGATATCGGTACCGATATCATTAGCGAGCGTACCCGCCCCCATATGTTGTGCGTCATGGTCAAATCGCTGCCCATGGCGCACAACATCGCTTACACCTGTCACACGGACTTACCTTCCCTGCGACGTCGCTCTGGCCGGCAAACCGCCTCCTTTCTAAGGGGGCGGTTCATGCGGCGTCACAGCGACGTCACACGGCAGGCGTCCAATAGAAACGAAGGGGTGAAGATGAGTGGGACGTAACATCCAGCCCACCTTGTTCCTTCTGCATTGCCGGTGGACGCAGGTAAGGAGATGTTCGTCGCTCCTGCGGTGTCACACATAGCGATGTGTGATCCCGCAGGAACGAGGAACAACATCGCTACTTACCAGACAACAATTTTTGGTAAATGAATGACCTTATTTACCAACGATTTTTGTCTACACACCCCCAGAAGAAGCAAGGGCGAAACGGCGTTGGGGTGCAGGGACGTTTTACCCGGACCCAGGCTATTCATCAGGTAGCTATTGTGGCGTTTAGCCTTGGGATGACCTCCTGTTTACATCTGTGCATTGTTAATTTCTAGTTATTAGGCACTTTTTCATTCTACTTATTGGGCAACCTTATGGATATAATGTGTATGTCAGTGCATGTATGGTCTTACTAGCGGCAATGCTCATTGGTATTTTGCCTTATATATAGTATTTTTACCATTGTAACATATAGCCCTAGTTGTCAGGATGTAACCAATGGTTTCTGGGCATAAAATAGTGTCCCTACAGGATTTTTCTGTTTTTTAAATGTGTGTTATTTAATCTGTGTAATAAAAATCCTTGTTTTGAACATGAACCACTTATTGGTTTCCTGATTGGGGACAGTCGCTTGTGTTGGTCTAGTTGAATTTAGTGGCATGAATATATGGTCAGGTGAATTGTTGACTAATTACTATTCGGGAAACGCCTGGTGCTACAGCTAGTAGGGTATAAAAAAGAAATAAAAAAAATTACCTTGCTGCTCACTTGTCCCACCACTTGGCCTTTCTTTCTACTGTCTCCCACTTGTGACATCCTTTTCAGCCTTCCATACTCTGCGTGGGGTCTTCTGGAACAGAGTAAGCATCTGACATCATGGCACATATTTTGATATCCCCATATTACGATGCCCATGGCGCTGACTAGACTAGCATGTCTCCCCCTAGGGACCATCAGAAAGAAGAGGTCGGACAGAATGGAGGACCGGTAAATAGCAAGTAGAGTTTTGCTTTTTTTTACGCTTTTTCCTGACCAGCTAGCCATCAACTTGCTTATAGTTCACATGGATCAAATTGCAATCTGAATTTTATTCAAAATTCAAGGTGCATTCAATTCACCTCAAACAAATTTGCACATCTCTAAAAAAATATATATGTACAGTCACGGCCAAAAGTGATTGCACCCTTGAAATTGTTCCAGGAAATGAAGTATTTTTCAGAGAAAATTATTGCAGTTACATTTTTTTTGTTAACTTTTTGTGTGTATTGGAACAACACAAAAAAAACAAAGGAAAAAAATGCAAATTGGACATAGCTTCAAACAAAACTCCAAAAATGGGCTGGATAAAATTGTTGGCCATCTCAATTTAATATTTGGTTGCACACCTTTTGGAATAAATAACTACAATCAATAGCTTTCTATCACTATCAACAAGTTTCTTACACCCTTCAAAGGAAATTTTGGACCTCTCTTCTTTTGTAAATTGCTCCAGATCTATCATGTTTAACTGGTGTCTTCTCCCAACAGCAATTGCAAGATTTCTCCACAGATGTTCAATGGGATTTAGAGCCGGACTCATTGCTGCCACTTCAGAATTCTCCAGCACATTGTTCCCATCCATTTCTTGAAGTATATTTGGGGTCATTGTCCTGCTGGAAGACAATTGACCTAGGATGCAAACCCAGCTTTCTGACACTGGGAACTACATTGTGATTCAAAATCCTTTGGTAATCTTAAGATGTTATGATGCCTTAAACACTGTCAAGCCAGCCATTGCCAGAGGTAGCAAAGCAACCCAAAACAAAATCTTTGAACTGCTACCATTTTTGACTGTAGGTACTGGGTTCTTTTTTTTGTAAGCCTCATTCCATTTTCAGTAAACAGTAGAATAATTTGTGTTACCAAAAAGCTCTATAATGTTCTCATTTGTCCATAAGATGCTTTCCAAGAAAGATTTTGGCTTACTCACGTACATTTTTGACAACTGCAGTCTAGCTTTTTTTACGTCTCTGTAGTAGGGTCCTCCTGGGTCTCCTGCCATAGCATTTCATTTCATTCACATGTCAACTGATATTTCAAGTTGTAACTGAAGCACCGTGAAACCTGCAAGACAGCTTGAATTTGTTTGGAACTTAATTAGGGCTGCTTGTCCACCATCCGGACTATAGTGCATTATATCATAAACAAAAAACTCCTAAAACCTAAAATGTATTAGTACGGTTATAAAGAGGGGAAACCCCACATCCAATACATTAAATAAGAACAACACACAAAGAGGCTGACCCTAATGAGCCCTATGACTGCCCCTACCTTGCGGCGGAGGTCGGCGCCATATTATCTGCGCAATTGGAGCCCCCGCTCACCGTCGACTTTTACCTAATGACCCTATTAGTCCCTATTGGGAGATAAAGTGATAAACAATCTAAGATCAAAAACACCAAATAGCCTAGTCGGAAATGACAAAAGATGATTAAATGTGTGATACTCCAACACAAATGTTCAATTCAGTATTCGTCCAATACAATTACATCAGAGGGACACAACAGCCAATCGTCCTAGATTTTTATAACTTATTCCTACCAAAAATTGGAGGAAACCACCAAACGCATTTCTTCCTATCTGTCTAGGGTTCTTCAGGAGTGGATAGACAAAATTAATCACTGTATATGACACGTAGTCATTCAATATATCGGATGTTAAAGACATAAATATATACTCTGTATCAGGGCTCAAGAACAAAATAATTGTCCCTCTGTATGATTGCAGGTAGGGCATCAATAGAGCAACAGTGTTCCCATGAACAATGCATGTAGTGCATACAATCCTTAGCCAGGACAAAAATCCAACACATAAAAATTAATACATATGTCCCAGGTAAAGTTCACAAGGGAACTCCCAGCTCCTATGTCATATAGCTGTATTATACTTAAAGGATTAAACTAATCACTTATCTTTTCACTATGTTGGTCCCACAGACACAGACAATTAGGGTACCGTCACACTTTAGCGATGCAGCAGCGATCCCACCAGCGATCTGACCTGGTCAGGATCGCTGCTGCATCGCTACATGGTCGCTGGTGAGCTGTCAAACAGGCAGATCTCACCAGCGACCAGTGACCAGCCCCCAGCCAGCAGCGACGTGCAAGCGACGCTGCGCTTGCACGGAGCCGGCGTCTGGAAGCTGTGGACACTGGTAACTAAGGTAAACATCGGGTATGGTTACCCGGTGTTTACCTTAGCTACCAGCGCACACCACTTAGCTTAGCGTGTGCAGGGAGCAGGAGCCGGACTGGGAGCGTGAGAGCTGCGGAGGCTAGTAACGAAAGTAAATATCGGGTAACCACCTTGGTTACCCGATGTTTACCTTGGTTACAGCTTACCGTAGGCTGTCAGACGCTGGCTCCAGCTCCCTGCACATTCAGGATTGTTGCTCTCTCGCTGTCACACACATCGATGTGTGCTTATCAGCGGGAGAGCAACAATAAAAAAACGAACCAGGGCTGTGTGTAACGAGCAGCGATCTCACAGCAGGGGCCAGATCGCTGCTCAGTGTCACACACAGGGAGATCGCTAATGAGGTCACTGCTGCGTCACAAAAAACGTGACTCAGCAGCGATCTCAGTAGTGATCTCGCTGTGTGTGAAGTACCCCTAAGGGTAAAGCAGATTCCCTGTAAAAGGACATCCCATGCTATCAGGTCAGCAATCACAGATAAGGAGAGTCCTCAAATAAACTGATCCTCCCGCTCAAATAAAGCAGCATGATGTCCCAGGATCCAAAGGGTATACATTTTCACCTTTAAGGGTAAGTTCACACAGTGCGTTTTTCGCGGCGTTTTTGCGCAGTTTTCGGGTGCGTTTTTGCTCAGAAAACTGCATGACTTTGCTTCCCCAGCAAAGTCTATGAGTTTTCATTTTTGCTGTCTGCACACAGCGTTTTTTTTCAGCTGCGTTTTTGTGGTGCCAAAAAAACGCAGCATGTCAATTATTCCCGCGTTTTTCACTGCGCTTTTCATCCATTGAGTGCAATGGGATGTTGAAAGACGCAATGAGAAACGCAAATAGGTGCGTTTTGGTGCGTTTCTAAGACCAAAACCGCAGCTATAAAGGCAGGAGGTGGGTAGTAAAGTGACATGTACAGGAAGATGATTCCTTCTGTCAGTAAACACAGAAGCATGAATCCTCCCGGTACTGTCACCGCTGCTTCCAACTCCAGTCCTGTGCATGTATGCTGCTGTGCGGCATCAAGTATGGGCAGGAGGTGGAAGCGGCTGCAAAAACAAAAGTGAACAATAGAAAAAAAAATGTCATACTCACCTGACAGCAGACTCCCGGTGCCATGCCCGCTCCCAGCTCCTCTTCCCGCTACCGCTGCTCCGGCTGTGTGCAGCCTCCCCGGGGACGTATGCCTGCAGGATGCAGGACCTGGCGATGGATCACCTGATGCAGTCACCTGACGCATCAGCTGATCGTAAGTCTCGGGGTGACGCCAGCGGCCGGCCGGTTTAACCTATCAGCGGATGCGTCAGGAGACTTCATCCCTGACTACCGGCCGCTCCTGCAGCGATCAGACGGGATCAGACTCCGCTCCAGGAGCTGCCGGTAATCAGCACATAAGTGAGTATTTTTTTTTTTTTTGCACCAATGCATCTGCTGATTGTATAAACGGCTTTTATACAATCAGCTGCTGTGTCATGTGATTCAGGCACTTGAAGCTGACACATCATCTGATCGCTTTGCCTTCCAGCAAACCGATCAGATGATATTGGATCCGGATTGGACGGCGCAGGACCCTTGACCCAGGATTACTGTGGAGGGGGGTTCTTTATTTCAATAAAGATGGAGTCACTAATTGTGTTGTGTTTTATTTCTAATAAAAATATTTTTCTGTGTGTTGTGGTTTTTTTTATCTTTACTAGTAATTCATGGTGGCCATGCCTAATATTGGCGTGACACCATGAATTTCGGGCTTAGGGCCAGCTGATAATATACAGCTAGCCCTAACCCCATTATTACCCAGTGAGCCACCCGGCATCAGGGCAGCTGGAAGAGTTGGATACAGCGCCAGAAGATGGCGCTTCTATGAAAGCGCCATTTTCTGGGGTGGCTGCGGACTGCAATATGCAGCGGGGGTGCCCAGAAAGCATGGGCACCCTGCACTGTGGATTCCAATCCCCAGCTGCCTAGTTGTATCCGGCTGGACACAAAAATTAGGCGAAGCTCACATCATTTTTTTTTTAATTGTTTCATGAAATTCATGAAATAATTACAAAAAAAGGGCTTCTCTGTAGTTTTGGTTCCCAGCCGGGTACAAATAGGTAGCTGGGGGTTGGGGGCAGCTCGTACCTGCCTGCTGTACCCGGCTAGCATACAAAAATATGTTGAAGCCCATGTCATTTTTTGTTTGGGGGGGCAAAGAAATCCTGCATACAGTCCTGGAAGGAGGATGCTGAGCCTTGTAGTTCAACAGCTGCTGTCTGCTCTCCTGCATACACTATTGGATGGAGGATGCTGAGCCTTGTAGTTTGACAGCTGCTGTCTTCTCTCCTGCATACACTATTGGATGGAGGATGCTGAGCCTTGTAGTTCGACAGCTGCTGTCTCCTCTCCTGCATATACTATTGGATGGAGGATGCTGAGCCTTGTAGGTCTGCTCCCCCTGACTCTCCCTCCAGCATACAGTCCTGGATGGAGCATGCTGAGCCTTGTAGTTCTGCAGCTGTCCGCTCTCCTGCATACACTATTGGATGGAGTATGCTGAGCCTTGTAGTTCTGCAGCTGTCTGCTCTCCTGCATACACTAGTGGAGAATGAAGAACATATTGAAGAAGGAAATGACATCAGACCTTTTTTTTTTTGTTCACTGATAAAAAACGCATAAAGACGCAGTGAGCAAAAACGCAGCAAAAAACGCACAAAAGCGCAGCGTCAAAAAAACGAAGTGTGTGAACCTAGCCTAACTATAGTGCATTACAAGTTTTCATCAATAATTTTCTGCTGTCCACATCCAGGGAGATAAGCTACAGTGCCATGGGTTGTAAACATCTTGATTATGTTGTGCACTAGGACAAAGGAGCATCAAGACCTCTGGAGATGGACTTTGAAATTGCTGATATTTTTTAAGGTTCAATATATTTTTATTAAACAGGTAAGCAATAAGTATTAAAACAATTCCAGGCATTCAATTAGGCAAAAATAATCGAACAAGTAAAGGTTGGTCCGAGCAGGAATTATCCCGCTTTCTTGATTAGTTATGTGCCTAGAAAACCTTCAACAATAATTGATGTAATGCCATAAATAAATTCTTCATCCATTTTAAAATAAAATAACAAATAACAAGAGGAAGAAGGAGTAAAATAAGAGAAACGAGATGAATATAGACGATGGGATATAGAATAGGAGAGAAGAAAAGATAGAGTAAGAGGGGAAGGAGGGGGGAGGGAGGGAATTAGATCTCCAGGATCCCTTGTGTCAGACACCTTTGAATCCCCGCTGTTTCTTTAAAAAATATCCACGGGTGCCAGATTGCAAACCATTTAGAATCGCATTTTCCATCGAATGCCGTGATTTCTTCTAAGCGTTGGAGTGTGTTAATCAGAAAGAATGGCAGTAGGTCCTTCTTAACGCTAGGCACGGAGCCCAAGAACATAGACAAGAGGGCCAGTTCCTGGGTGGGCCTGATCTGATCCGAAAGCAAATGGTTATATAACTGAAATATATCATTCCAGAGAGGTCTAATGTTTGGACAGTTTCACCACATATGTAGCATTGTTCCTTCCCCTCTGGCGCGTCTCCAACAAAGACTTGAAACTGCTGGGTATAGTCTATGATGTTTTACTGGGGTTCTGTACCAATGCGCCAAGATTTTATAATTTAACTCTTGGATCCTGCAGGAAACCAAGGAGATCCTGCACAAGATCCAGTACGCAGGTACCAATTGCCGCTGCATGATAGGCCCTTAGGTCTGGTAGTCCCACATCCCACTCTCTCTCAGTCTGACCAAGACCCTATTACTCACTCGCAAGCTACCCCCCTGCCAAATAAAATTTCTCATGATTTTCCATAGTTTGAGGAAGAAGGTCACATCTAGTTCCCATGGATTGGTCTGGAAGAAATAAAGTACCTTAGTAAGGATGTCAATTTTAAGAGCATATATTCTCCCAAACCATGAGATAGGCAGGTTATTCCAGTCTTTAAGCTCCCAGTCGAGTAATTCAGATCATATAGATCATATAGATCATATAGAGATTGGGGGTATATCGTGATATCCCAAGGTACTTACTTCACTGGGTGTTCAATTTAAAGGGGAAGGCAGTCTCGAGTGACCCGACCTCTGAAGATGGGAGCAAAACATTGAGGAATTCTGATTTCTGCAAATTGACCTTAAAATTACCATACTTAGTTTGCCAAAATAATCAAACTCTTTTAAGATGGAAGGGATACTTATTCAGGGGGAAGCCACATAGAGGAGTAGATCGTCCTCAAATAATGACAATATTCCGATTGAATTTGAAGTCCTTTAATCGAACGGTTTTGCTTTATCTCATTAGCCAGTGTCTCCATCACCATTATAAAAGGGAAAGTGGCCAACAGACATCCCTGTCTAGTCCCATTCTTAATTGTGAACGGGGATGACAGTCTTCCATTGACTCCCACCCTTGCTGTTGGAGCATGATAGAGGGCCATGATCCATTCCACCATACTCCGTCCAATGCCAACAGCTCTTAGGGATACTTTGCACGTTGCGAGATTGCTACTGCGATATCGTCGGGGTCAAATCGAAAGTAATGTACATCCGGCGCCGGTAATGACGTCACAACGTGTAAAGCCTGGGGGAGAAGATGAACGAGCGTGAAACAGTAAAAAAATCGGTGATCTGTGTCACGTCGTTCATTTTATATATTTTTTTATACTTTTAACTTTTCTCCCAGATTTGTGTTAAAATTGAAATGTATTAAAAACATAACTAAACTGCCCTCTATAAATGTGTTATAAATGTGGTATTGCTATAATCATATTAAGCTGAATAATAAAGCTATCTTATCAATTTTACCACAATCTACCTTCCAAATATCAGAATAGAAAGTGATAAACAAAAAATATATGTGATCGAAAATTTAACAAATAAAAACTTCAACTCATCCTGCAAAAAACAAGCCCTTACATGACTGTCAGTAAAAATATAAAATAATTATAGCTCTCAAAATTTGGCATTGTTTTGTTGTTTTCAAAGTGTTTTTTTGTGTGTGATAGTAACCCGATATAAATCTGGTATCGCTGTAATCGCACTCACCTGAATAATAAAGGTGTCTAATCACTTATGCTGCACAGTGAACGGCATTAAAAATAAATTAAATCAATTCTTGACCTACTGTTCATTTGTTATTTTTTCCTCCCACAGATCACAATAATGCTTGGCTCACATGCTACGCTGAGCATTTATATGGAGGTTTCTATGTAAATTTCTGAAATATGTGATTCAGGCAATGCCCTGACAGGATATTCACTATATAATACTGAACTTGTCATTCCGTATTTCGAAGATGTAAATGGAAACCCCAATGTAAGTGCTCAACGTCAAGCACAGGATAAATGTAATCCAAAATGCTATGTAAAGTGTTCTTAGTGAAAGCTTCAACTCATTCCACAAAAATAAAACAATTGCCCATTCTGTTATTTGTTAACAGAAATACAGGCAGTTTGCACGGTACTGGTAGCACAATGGTTCTGGAAGAACTTCTCGGCTCTTCTTTCTCCAACCCCTAAAAGAAATCAAGCCAAATCTGCACTTCCAAGTCCAAAGTACACCCCTCCTTTTTGAGCCACAGTGTGCCTAAAATGTAGTTAGCATTTCTTAGTACAGTAGCAAGAAGAGTCCACATAATTACTGGGTGCGTGTCTCCAAAAGCACAAACTGGCCTCAAAATACGGGCACTAAAATGTACTGGCACTACAATGTTGTCACGCTCCCGGTGTCCCGGCAGCCCTCCTTACCCACTGACCCGGTTCCTGCATCGCACCACCGCTCCGTACCCACTGATCGAGTCGTACCTGCATCGCACCACCGCTCCGTACACACTGATCCAGTCGTACCTGCATTGCACCACCGCTCCGTACCCACTGATCCAGTCGTACCTGCATCGCACCACCACTCCGTACTCACTGATCCAGTCACACCTGCATCGCACCACCGCTCCTTGCCCACTGATCCAGTTCACGTGTCCGCCGGTCACGCCTGCCGCTCCCGCTCGTGCTCTCCTGTGTCCTGCTCCTGGTCTTATGAGTCTGACTCTGAGTCTTAGCCACATGGTTCTGTATAGGACCAGGCCGCGCCCACTCTCCTGGTCTTATAGGCCCAGCACACCTGCAGCAGGAAATGACATGAGGCTGTGCTGGGTATATAAGACTGGCCTTTCCATGTGGGTGGCGCCTGATCAACGTGTCTTGAAGCCTTGTCTTGTGAGCTAGGTGCTCAGGTCCCCTTGTGCCGTGTCCTGGACTACTGTTTGTCTTTCCTACCCGGCACCTGTACCAGTATACCGTACAGTCTTAGGAACTCCGTGACCCCAGTGACATTGTTCTTCCCGTCCCCTGTGGGACGCCGCTCCCATCCCGGCCACGCCAGTGCTCCGGCTGCCATGTACCCTGCCCCCGGTGGGGTGCTCGGTCCAGCGGATCCACCTCCTGGGTCTACCAGTCCTCCCTGCCCTGACAGATTGATCAGGCCATGGATTCCGCCGGAGCACAGATGTCTGAACTGGCTGAACTGCGCCAGGAACTGGTGCGACAGAGGGAAACCTTAACCCGTATATTGAATTTCCTGACGTCTGTGGACAGCCGCTTGTATACGTTACAGACCGCCGCCTCGACCTCATCTACACAGCGTACAGCTACTACGTCCGAACCCGTTGTCTCCTCGGCCTCGCAACTCCGCCTCGCTGCACCGCCTCGCTATGCGGGAGATCCCAAGACCTGCAGAGGCTTCTTGAACCAGTGCTCTCTGCATTTCCAGCTGCTCCCGCACCTGTTTGTTTCGGACCAAGCAAAAGTGGCATTTCTAATGTCACACCTAAAAGGCGAAGCTCTGGCCTGGATAAATCCGTTGTGGGAGAATGAGGATCCGGTGACCACCGACATCCGGGAATTCCTTCAGGCTTTTAGAAGTACCTTCCATGAACCAGGACGTACTACCGTGGTTACCTCTTCGCTCCTCCGGCTATGCCAAGGGACCCTAACGGTTGGCCAGTACGCCATCCAGTTCCGCACGCTTGCCTCCGAGCTAGGCTGGAACAATGAGGCATTGACTGCCGCCTTCTGGGAGGGGCTCTCCGGTCGCATCAAGGACGAATTAGCCGGTCGTGATGTTCCCCGTATGTTGGACGCTTTGATATCCCTAGCCACCCGGATTGATCTCCGTTTTCAGGAACGGACCAAGGAGGTATCCCGGTTGAAGCGACCAGTCCGTCATGCCTTTGTCCTGCAGAGGTCTACCGTTCCCCCGTCATTGCCTTCCTGTGATTCAACTCCCGAACCTATGCAAATAGACCGGTTGAGCCAAACCGAGCAACGCCGTGCAGAGCGGATCGCCCGGGGCCTGTGTTTCTATTGTGGAAGTGGTTCACATCTGCTCCGCTCTTGCCCTGAGAGGCCAGGAAGACCCCAAGTCCAAGGGATGGTGGGAACCGCCACCCTTGGTACCGGAATCCCCTCAGTCCCGGTTACACAAACTGTCCAGGTAACGACTGAGAAGACCCGGTTCACGGCAGAGGCTCACATCGATTTGGGGGCAGCGGGTAATTTCATTCTACAAGCTACAGTGGACCGTTATCAAATACCGGTCATCCCGCTTGCTAAACCCCTTTGGTTCGCCTCCGTGGACGGAAAACCGCTATACGAACCCGTCCGGTACACCACCGAACCCGTGAGACTCTGTGTTGGTGCCCTGCACACTGAGACTATTGTTTGGTACGTCATCCCGAGAATGGCTCCCGCGCTCCTGCTGGGTCTGCCCTGGCTACAACTCCATGACCCTGACATCAGTTGGCGCTCTGGCGCAATCACTCGTTGGAGTCCGTTGTGCCAGGATACCTGTCTACAGCCTGTTCCTCGGTCCCTGTCACCTGGACCTGTCATGTCACAACAGGAGGAAGAAGTGACGACGCAGTCCAGCGTCGTACCACAACTCCTGTTGCCTGAGTCCTTGGTACCACCGGGCCCTGAAGAAGAAACGACGCAGTCTAGCGTCGCTCCACCGTCCCTGGCTATTGAGACTTCGATGTCACCGGCTACTGAGGATGAGACAATGTCCTGTACCCAGTCCGAGACACCCGATCCGGTCGTCCAAGACTCCAGTCCTGCTTCTGACTGTCCTCCCCTTTCCGTTGCCTCCGTTGCTGCTGACTTGGGTTCTCCGATACGGGACATAGTGGCCATGAAAACGGTCCGGGGTAAGCAGTCCTTCCTGGTCGATTGGGTGGATTGCAGTCCTGAGGCCCGGTCCTGGTTGTCCCGGAAGTACGTTGCTGCCCCTCTTCGGCGCGCCTACATGTCCCGGCCGCGGGGAGGGGGGCTTCAAGGGGGGGGTACTGTCACGCTCCCGGTGTCCCGGCAGCCCTCCTTACCCACTGACCCGGTTCCTGCATCGCACCACCGCTCCGTACCCACTGATCCAGTCGTACCTGCATCGCACCACCGCTCCGTACACACTGATCCAGTCGTACCTGCATCGCACCACCGCTCCATACCCACTGATCCAGTCGTACCTGCATCGCACCACTGCTCCGTACCCACTTATCGAGTCGCACATGCATCGCACCACCGCTCCTTGCCCACTGATCCAGTTCACGTGTCCGCCGGTCATGCCTGCCGCTCCCGCTCGTGCTCTCCTGTGTCCTGCTCCTGGTCTTATGAGTCTGACTCTGAGTCTTAGCCACATGGTTCTGTATAGGACCAGGCCGCGCCCACTCTCCTCTGGTCTTATAGGCCCAGCACACCTGCAGCAGGAAATGACATGAGGCTGTGCTGGGTATATAAGACTGGCCTTCCCATGTGGGCGGCGCCTGATCAACGTGTCTTGAAGCCTTGTCTTGTGAGCTAGGTGCTGAGGTCCCCTTGTGCCGTGTCCTGGACTACTGTTTGTCTTTCCTACCCTGCACCTGTACCAGTATACCGTACAGTCTTAGGAACTCCGTGACCCCAGTGACATTGTTCTTCCCGTCCCCTGTGGGACGCCGCTCCCATCCCGGCCACGCCAGTGCTCCGGCTGCCATGTACCCTGCCCCCCGGTGGAGTGCTCGGTCCAGCGGATCCACCTCCTGGGTCTACCAGTCCTCCCTGCCCTGACAAATGTATGGGCACTACAATGGCATAATTACATTTTTCATTCTGCAAAATCCCCTGCTTGTATCTGGAATTCCACCATGGAGTCAAAATCATCACCTCACCTTTCGATGAAGTCCCAGAGGGCTGTTATTTTCAAAATGGGGTCAGATGAGAGGGGATTATTCTTTGCTAGCACTTGGGGGCGCTACAAATGGAGTCTGAATACTATGCTAGGAAAATCTGAGCAAATAGTCAAATAACAGTCCTTGTCTTCTGAACATGTGGACAAACGGTACTATAGAGCCACATATAAGTAATTGTTAAGTTTAACAGTAATTGTCTAACAAACTATGGTGCCATTTTTATGTATTCCTTTTTGTGAAAATGGAAAATCTGGGACTAAAACTAGATTTTTGTGGTAAAAATGTAATTGTTTTCTTTACGACACAATGGTGTAAAATTCCGTGAAGCACCATTAATATAATAATAATATTTATATAGCTCAGTTAATTCCACAGCACTTTACATACAAGGGCAACACTGTCCCCATTGGAGCTCACCATCTAGGTTCCTTATGAGTATGTTTTGGAGTGTGGGAGGAAACCCATGCAATGGTGGCAGATGTTGTCCTTGGTGGGATTTGAACCCATGACCCCAGCACTACAAGACTGCAGTGCTAACCACTGAGCCATAGTGCTGCCCAGATATCAATATGCTTACAGCACCACTAGATCAATTCATTGGAAGGTGTAGTTTGCAAAATGGGGTCACTTGTGGGAGGGTTCTGCTGTTCTGACACCTCAGGGACTGTGCCAATGGGACATGGCACCCACAACACATTTCAGCAAATATGTGCTATAATATTGAACTCTTCAGCTTCTGAGCTTTGCATTGTGCCTGAAAAGTAGTTTCTGTCTATATATGTGGTACTGGTATACTCAGGAAAAATTGCACAACAAACTGTGTGGTCTATTTTTTCTTAGTAGCCCTTTTAAAAATGTACAACTTTGAGCTAAAACAACATGATAGTTAAAGGGAACCTGTCAGGTCCCTTATGCTCTCTAACGTAGCAGCAAGAACATTTGTGGGCCAAAATTCCTTGCCTAACCATCCCTGTCCAATGCTATTGTCAAAAAACAATGTTTAAAAAATTGATTTATAGGTTCCTTTTCCCTATGCTAATTAGACCTTTGACTAGTCCCAATGGCATTAATTCTAAAGACTAGTCGGCCCACTAAGGATGTTATCATGCCCATGTGGTTTTCTGAATATTTTGGCGTGCACACACTGGGTGTAGCGTGGACAGGTTAACTTGAACCGAGCCTAATAATTAGTATAACTACTGCACACTCTTAGGCTCTGTGCGCACTGGGAAATGGAATTTTCTTGAGAAAATTCCGCATCCACTCAAAGATTACCGCACCCGCGGTAAAAAACCGCGGGAAACTGCACCCGAAAACCGCATGCGGTTTGCCGCGGTTTGCCGCGGCTTTACCGCGGTATTGTTCGCGGTATTGCCGCGGTTTTGCCGCGTGCGGGTTGGGATGTGCTTTATTGCATTCAATGCAATAAAGCACATTGAAGAAAAAAAAAAAATACATTTAATTCTGATAGTAGATAGAGGGATAGATAGATAGACAGACAGAGGGATAGATAGATAGAGGGATAGACAGATCGCTGCATTTCCCACGGTCGGCAGTGAGTTCACATTACCGGCCGTGGGAAATGACCGGTAATTACCTCTGCTGTCTGCTGCTTTCATTCAGCGCTGTGTCTGTGACAGTCACGGCTGGATGGAAGCAGCGCAGGACGCAGGAGCCGGAGCTGTGTGGATTACGCCGGAGCTTTGTTTGGGAGGGGTTAATAAAATGGTGAACGAGGCTTGTTGGTTTTATTTAAAATAAAGGATTTTTGGTGTCTGTGTTTTTTTCACTTTACTTACGGGTTGATCATGTCAGCTGTCACATAGACGCTGCCATGATCAAGCCTGGGGTTAATGGCGGTGGTCCCCCATCACCATTAACCCCTTGTATTACCTTGCCACCACTGCTACACGGTGGCAAGAAGAGCCGAGGACACGCCGGCAGTGCCGCATAATGCATGCGACAGTGCCGGGGCAGCTGCGGCTGATATTCTCGGCTGCCGGAGGGGGAGTGAGGCGGGGGACATTACCCCTGCCCCTCTCCCTCCCCAGCCTGAGAATACCGGGCCGCCGCTGTGTGCTTACCTCGGCTGGAAGGTAAATATGCAGCGGAGCCCACGTTCTTTTTTTCCTATATTTCCGTTTTCTTTCTATGTGTGTTCTATGTGTCTGTGTCTATGTGTTCTATGTGTCTGTGATGTGTCTGTGATGTCTATCTGTGTCTGATGTGTGTGTGTTTACTCTGCACGGCTTCCTCTTCCTGTAATGACATCACTTCCCTGCAAAACCGCAAGCAAGTGATGCACATTACCGGAGGTAAACCGCAAAATACCGCAGGGAATAACGCAGGAAAACGCAGTGAACCGCACAGAATTTGCTGCCTGCGTTATTCCCTGCGGGATTTCATGATTAACATTGAGTCAATGGAGTGAAATCCCGCAGCAATGTGCGGAAAAGAAGTGACATGCACTTGTTTTTGCTGCGGGATTCCCGCAGCAAAACATGCAGCTGTCAAATTCCGCCCAGTGCGCACAGGATTTTTTTTCTCCATAGGATTTGCTGGTGATTCACTGCAGAGATGTTATGAACATTTTCTGCAGCGAAACATGCAGCAAATCCGCGGCAAAATCCGCGAAAAATCCGGTAAGTGCGCACATAGCCTTATAGTCGGTTTGCTTTGTGAAAATGGAATATGTGCAGACACACGCACCTCTCCATATGCCACAAGCAGCCTTTAAAGGACAGATTACTTTTCACCCATCTTTCGGCCCTGGAGGTGGTACTTTGGCAGAGCCCTTCCCTGGTGACAATAGTGGGGTGGCTAGTTGCAAGGAAAGGAGTAACTAACAGGTATTAGGGGAGGCTAGGGACAAAGCCAAAACCAAAAGATCAGAGCAGAGAACAAACCAGCATAAACACAACTACTAAGCTAGCATTAGCAGAGTGGCGGTATCTGCTAGAGGGTGCTAAACATCCATTCCAGGTCTTCACGGACCATAAAAACCTGGTATATTTACAAACCGCTCAGCGGTTAAACCCAAGACAGGCTCGGTGGTCTCTCTTTTTCTCCCGTTTTAAGTTTACCCTTCATTTTCTTTTGGGAGAGAAAAACATAAGAGTCAATGCTCTCTCTCGAGGTCATGTTTGGCGATAGAGGATGAGGAGGAAGAGCCTCGATTCATTCTACCACCAGACTCCATTCGCACCATTGCAACAGTGACCTTAGACCAGGTTCCACCTGGAAAAATGTATGTACCTCCTGAGAGACAAAACAACATCTTGTCCTGGGCACATACATCTAAGGTAGGTGGACATTTCGGACTTTGTCAACCCAGGAACTCATCGAGAGATGGTACTGGTGGCCACATCTAGCGAGGGACGTGAAAGACTATTTACAGGCCTGCATTTCCTGTGCCAGGAACCAACCATCTCGTCAGAGGCCTGCTGGACTGCTATATCCATTGCCAGGTCCAGATAGACCATGGGAGATCATGAGGATGGATTTTGTGGTTGATCTTCCAAGATCACGGGGTCACAAAGTCATCTGGGTAGTGACCGACCATTTCTCCCTCATGGTACACCTGGTTCCTCTGTCTTGTCTTCCATCTTCCGCCTTCTCACTAGGTTGTTCATAAAACACATCTCTAGGTTACATGGCTTACCGGACAGGATCGTCAGTGATCGAGGTCCGCAATTCACCTCCCGGTTTTGGAGGGATCTAAGTCAGCTCTTATCCATAGAGCTTAATATCTCATCCACATACCATCCTGAGGCAAATAGGTTAGTAGAGTACACAAACCAGTCCCTCTTGACATATTTACAGCACTTCGTGTGTACCAACCATGACGATTTGTCTGTGCTCTTTCCATGGGCTGAATTTGCCCTGAACAACTCGATCTCCGAGGCTATGGGGCAAACCCCTTTCATGCTGAATAATGGGCAACATCCCCGGGTACCAGTACCTATGCCCGTGTCCTCCTCATCTCCAGCAATTACAAACTGGTACCTCTTCTGCCAGAGTAACGTGGGATGATGCCCATGCTGCCATAGCAGCTGCCAAGGAGCGAATGAGAGCCGGAGTGGACAGGTTCCAATGTCCTGCTCCTACCTTTTCACCAGGAGACTACGTTTGGCTATCTGCGAAGAACATAAAACTCCGAGTGGAGTCAACAAAGTTTGCTCCACGGTACTTGGGCCCCTTTGAAGTTCTTCAGCAAATAAACCCGGTTGTATATCGACTCCACATCCCGGCTCAACTCTGGATTCACGATACATTGCACGTCTCTCTACTGAAACCAGTGAGATTGTCCACCGTTCCCAGAGAGGAATCATCCTCTCTACGTCGTCCTCATCCGATTTTGTGGTCCGAGCTATATTGGAGACCAAAGTGGTCCATGTGCGGCGATTTTATCTGGTTGATTGGGTTGGTATGGTCCTGAGCATCGCTCCTGGGAGCCAGTAGAGAACATCAATGCCCCTGACCTGATTGCGGCATTTGAACGTCGGAGGGGGGGTACTGTCACGAACCGGGATACGGGGGCTCCTCGTTTGCCTTCTGGAGCAGTTCCTCCCCGTACCCGAAGTCACTCGGTCTGGTCTTCTGAGCCACGGATGCTGACCAGGACTTTTTGGCATTCTGACATTAAGTGCCAAAATGAGCATACTGAGCATGTGCGGGATTCCTATGGGTGTTTTGCCACTATCTGAGCATGTCAGTGATGTGGCACTTTCCTATTGGCCACAGTGACATCATCGGTGATGTGGTACGTTCCCATTGGCCACAGTGACATCATCAGTGATGTGGCACGTCCCCATTGGCTGCGTGACATCATCGGTGATGTGGCACATTCTTATTGGCCACCGTGACATCCTCAGTTATGTGTAGGGCTCCCATTGGCCAAAGGGGCTGGCTACACGTGGTCCCTCCATCTTGTGGGCGGTACAGAGGTGATAAATAGCCCTGGCGCACACATGGAGGTGTCTTTGTGCATACTGCTGTACACATCTAAGATAGGGTTAGGCGGCGAAGTCCCACCAGACTGATTGAGGGTCAGGAGGCAGGTTAGGGTGAGGCGTTGCGGTCATATCCATTGACCGAGTTAGGGTCAATAGCTGGCAAAGCTAGGCTCCAGTGATATCGGGCTTGGGCGGCTTTGGGACCGGTGGCTAACCAACTGTACCATATAGCAAGCCGATATAGGAGCAGTACCCTGTACACTCACCACTGCATATACCATGAGCCCTACTAGCAGGATACGGCTAGTGTTCTGCTTGTCTGCTCCTATACATACCGTGTATGCGACATATATATTACATTCTGTGAAGGAACAGAAGTGTAATGCGCCATATAGACTTTGAGTGAACAGAGTTCTGTTTATTTACTATAATATTATTTCCTTATTTGACTCTGTCATTTAATAGAGTTCAGTATACATATTGCAGTATCGTGTGGCTTAGAACACGGTTACTGCATATACAGGTCCTCTGTGACGGGACAGAGTCTCTTTACATCTGTTGGCACCTCTGCGTGACCTGTAACATAGAGTACCTTAGTTACTGAGTTACTGTTGGGTTTCAGTAGGGCCTTGTGCCACCAGCTGTAGTTCTGCCATCACTGCACGGTGGACCCTGACCACTGGTAGTAGTATATCTTCATCTATTCCTATACCAGGAGGTCCCCCCATAACACTTACCTGGTATTCTGCGCTTCTATCCACAGTTTTCTTAAAATAACTAAAATAAAATACAATTCATCTAGCAAAATCATACCCTCATATTGAAGAATAAATAAAAAAAGTTATGAATATGTATAAAAAATGAAAATGAAGCAAATGTTTAGCTGTAGTGGGAAGGGGTTAAACAGCTGTGCCCTTGTCTTGGATTATTCCTAAATTTTGAGCAGTAGATATTTGCAAGCCAAAAATCAGAAATGATCACTCACAAGCCCCTTAATAACATCCATATTCAGCTCAGATGAATGACCATATTAGTCCCTAGGAGGGTGAGCAGCTGTGAACCATTTCTGGCGCTACTTATCTCAGTAAAACAATGGGGCAATTTTTTTTTCAGTTTTGCAATGTACCATATTTTAGTGAATTGTTGCAGAATTATGTCATTTTATATAGATCCTATATTTTTGAAGACGTTACTTGGAGCCTTAGAGGTTACGCAGATTATAGGATATAGAGGTTGGTTCATCCTAAAAATAAATAAATAAATAAATAAAATGACTTTTGGGAATTGGCATCTATATATTGTGTTCACCCACCGGAAATGAATGTTCTTTTTGTGTGTTTGACAATGCAGATAATTCTGAAAGAATGGTTGTAAATATATGCGGAACACGTGATAAAATCAGAAATGTTTTGCAATAGCAAATTAGATAAGTAAAATATTTATCCTCCGTTACTTTTGCAAGATTATCAGAATTCGGAGAGAGTGCAAAAGGTCTCCGAAGGGGTTTATATCATTCAAAGGGAACAGACTGCCGTAATGCAGCGAGATCTCCATGGTAACGCGCACAGAAAATATTGTACATTTTCTTGTTTACTTTGCAGAAAGGCTGATGGATTGATTTTCCAGTTCCCAATAAATCACAGCTAAAGGCAAGTCTAGTTAACGTTATATATGTCAAGCCGATTGCAGATTGAAGTAAAGTATATCTAATCACTTGTACCTCTTGCAAAGCAACTTCATGTTTTCCAGAGGGAGTCAGATAAGAAGGAAAAGGTAACAGCGCTCAGTAGTACTCTAATGTATAATCAATGCAATGGTGTGCATAGCGTAGAGACAACTACAATGGGGCTCAAGAGAATAGGGGGCCCTAATCAGGTTGTGCCAAACCTCACCAGACACCACTGGACAAGGATGTCTCTCCACAGGGATCTCTGAATTAGGAAATAAGCGAAGTGTAGAGCAGTCACTTCTATTCTGCAAAAGATAGGGATGGCAGAATGAACAAACACCAGATCGGCGAGGAAGGCATGGTAACATGAATCAGCGTCAGGAGCACCACCTCAGAGGGCTTAAAAATTACATAGCTTTAACTGAAGTCTCTTGGTATAAAATGACTGTTCAAATAAAGCAAATCAAAAAAGTCCGTGGAGCCTCTGTTAGGAGTCTCGACACAGAAACTGGCCAGATATCCCTCCGGGAAGGACCTAGCCAGGGAGTGGATCTTTTTAGGAAACCACCATCACCACCATATTAAGTGGCCCTTTTACTAAATAGCCAACGTTTTGACAAGTTTAAAGATATGACAAGGGAAATACCAAGGCCAGGTATCCTTCCACAGACAGCTGTTTCGGGGTATTGCCCATTATCAGTGTGGAGTAGGATTCTGGCCAGGTGGGAGCAATGCCTAGTAGACCAACAAGACAAAACAATCACTGATCCTTGGGAGACCAGCTAGAGAAAACACTGCCAGCAGCCAACGAGGGCGCTCAACACAGCGAAATCCTAGGTGCATTGCCCCCTGGGAAATATGCAAATCAAAAAAGTCCATGGAGCCTCTGTTAGTAGTCTCGATACAGAAACTGGCCAGATATCCCTCCGGGAAGGACCTAGCCAAGGAGTGGCTCTTTTTAGGAAACCACCATAACCGCCATATTAAGTGGCCCTTTTACTAAATAGCCAACGTTTTGACAAGTTTAAAGATATGACAAGGGAAATACCAAGGCCAGGTATCCTTCCACAGACAGCTGTTTCGGGGTATTGCCCCTTATCAGTGTGGAGTAGGATTCTGGCCAGGTGGGAGCAATGCCTAGTAGACCAACAAGACAAAACAATCACTGATCCTTGGGAGACCAGCTAGAGAAAACACTGCCAGCAGCCAACGAGGGCGCTCAACACAGCGAAATCCTAGGTGCATTGCCCCCTGGGAAATATGCAAATCAAAAAAGTCCATGGAGCCTCTGTTAGTAGTCTCGATACAGAAACTGGCCAGATATCCCTCCGGGAAGGACCTAGCCAAGGAGTGGCTCTTTTTAGGAAACCACCATAACCGCCATATTAAGTGTCCCTTTTAGGAGTCTCGACACAGAAACTGGTCGAAATTGGTGGTTATGGTGGTCTCCTAAAAAGAGCCATTCCTTGGCTAGGTCCTTAACGGAGGGATATGTGGTTAGTTTCTATGTCGAGACTCCTAACAGAGGCTCCACGGACTTTTATGATTTGCATATTTCCCAGGGGACAATGCACCTAGGATTTCACTGTGATGAGCGCCCTCGCTGGCTGCCGGCAGTGTTTTCTCTGGCTGGTCTCCCCGAGATCAGTGATTGTTTTGTCTTGTTGGTCTACTAGGCATTGCTCCCACCTGGCCAGAATCCTACTCCACACTAATGATGGGCAATACCCCAAAACAGCTGTCTGTGGATGGATACCTGGCCTTGGTATGTCCCTTGTCATATCTTTAAACTTGTCAAAGAGTTGGATATTGACTAAAAGGGACACTTAATATAGTGGTTATGGTGGTCTCCTAAAAAAAGCCACTCCTTGGCTAGGTCCTTCCCGTAGGGATATCTGGCTAGTTTCTGTGTCGACACTCCTAACAGAGGCTCCACGGACTTTTTTGATTTGCATATTTCCCAGGGGGCAATGCACCTAGGATTTCACTGTGTTGAGCGCCCTCGTTTGCTGCCAGCAGTGTTTTCTCTGGCTGGTCTCCCCGAGATCAGTGATTGTTTTATCCCTATTTGGCGGATTTCATGGATGTATTTAAGGAGACCGAGGCTGTGTCTTTGCCTCCGCATAGGGACTATAATTGTGCGACGCCCTGGCCTATCAGGTTGTCACAGGGTATTGTGCAATCTGCCCTGCTGCACAATATCCACCCTCCTTGGTTAACGGATCCCAGTCCTCTGGTGTTGTTAACAGCTAGTCCAATTAAAATCCTAGGGACACTTCCCACTTGAACCTACCAGACACACCATTGGGTGGCCTGAAGGGAATAGGGACACCCATATGGGGGGTTGGTGAGGAGAAAGTGAGGACAGTGACAATTGAGAGTTGAGAGTTGAGAGGTGAGTGTAAAGGAGAGGAGGTGAAGTGGCTCTCATGAGGAGAGGCCTCAGAGGAGAGCTCCCTGTTTGCTAGGTGGCAAATGTTGGTCTGGGCCTGGCAGGAGCTGGAACCCGGTCGCAGGGGACAGTGTCAAGGGGCACAGATTGCCGAGAAGGGCAGCCGGCGGCCTTGAGCTTTCACTGGGCAGGGGTCAGGGCACGACGGGGTACGTGGACCCTAGGCTGGAAAGTAGCTTCACGCATTTCAGCAATTTACCCGACGGGGGTGAAGACTTCAAGTGTCATCCCCAACCCGCTCGAAAATCGGGGTACTAGCGTATCGATGGGATACGACTTTCCCACTACAGTGCAAAGAAATCCTATGCGTGAACCCTGAGAGCAAGCTCACTCCGTTAGCCACACGGGTGAGCGGGACCCTGAGAGTTTCATACCGATGGGTCCAATCGAGACTAAGGTGCCAGGGATAGGGCCACAGACCAACAACAACACCAGGGGCACGGATCCAGGCATGCTCCCCACAGACTACAGTGGTGCTCAGAACTTTGGTTTATAATCTGTCGGTGTGATTATTCTAGGACTGACTGAGTACATTGGCACCCCCCCTGCACCTATCCCCCAGCGGCACCCAAACACCGTCCATCACCAGCGGGCCCCGGGACACAAACCCCCTTCCCACGGAGGGGTTAAACAACATCAAGCTGCCACACCATCGTCACCGGGCTCCCCAACAGCAGCCGTGGTCCCTCACATTACCACGTACCGTGGGTGGCGTCACCAACTTTCCAAAAATCCCCTCTGTATATATCTCATCCCCCCCCCCCTTCTTCTTAATTCGAGTGTCCATGCGGACCCCCCGGATCCAGAAACCCCTCGAGCCACCCCGGCTCCGGATCTGAGCGGCTCGGCCGCTGGCACGTGGGCGGTACAATTGCGCTATTGAATTAGTGCCTGGTTGTAAATTTTCTAAGGGACGGCTTTTCAATTTATCTGTACCTGAACATGTTGCTATGCAGACTTATATTAAGGAGTCTTTGGAGAAGGGTCACATTAGACCATCATCTTCACCTCTGGGCGCTGTTTTTTTCTTTGTGGCCAAGAAGGATGGCTCATTGTGGCCCTGTAATGACTATTGTCTCCTTCGTAAAATCACGGTTAAATATCAGTATCCATTGCCTCTGATTTCCGACCTGTTTTCTAGAGTGAAGGGTGCTAGTTGGTTTACTAAGCTCGATCTTCGGTGAGCGTATAATCTCATTCGCATTAAGCAGGGTGATGAATGGAAGATGGCATTTAATACCCCTGAGGGGCATTTTGAGTACCTAGTGATGCCCTTTGGGCTCACTAATGCCCCTTCCGTCTTTTAATCTTTCATGAATGATATTTTCCGGGACTTAGTGGACAAGTTTTTGATTGTCTATTTGGATGACATTTTGATTTTTTCTGACGACTGGGATTCTCATGTTGAACAGGTTCAGACAGTGTTTCAGGTTCTCAGGGACAATGCATTATATGTCAAGGGATCAAAATGTCTGTTTGACGTACAAAAGATCGCTTTTTGGGGTTTATTTTGTCCCCATCTTCTATTGAGATGGATCCGGTCAAGGTCCAGGCCATTCATGATTGGGTTCAGCCTACTTCTTTGAAAGGCCTTCAAAAGTTTTTGGGTTTTGCTAATTTCTATTGTACATTCATAGACAATTTTTCCAGTATTGTCAAGTCATTGACTGATTTGATCAAGAAGGGAGCTGATGTTGTAAATTGGTCTTCAGAGGCAGTCTTGGCTTTTCAGGAGCTTAAAAGGAGGTTTACTTCTGCTCCAGTTTTGCGGCAGCCTGATTTGTCTATTCCTTTTCAGGTGAAGATCGATGCCTCGGAGATCGGAGCTGGGGCTGTCTTGTCTCAAAGAGACCCTGTGATTTCTAAACTTAGACCCTGTGCTTTTTTTTCCCCAGAAATGTTCACCACCGGAGTGAAATTATGATGTGGGGAATCGGGAATTTTTGCTATGAAGTGGGCATTTGAAGAATGGTGACATTGGCTGGAGGGGGCGAGATGTCAAATTGTTGTACTTACTGATCATAAGAATTTGATCTATCTTGAATCTGCCAGGAGGTTGAATCCTAGCCAGGCTAGATGGGCCTTGTTTTTCACGCGCTTTAATTTTGTGGTCTCTTAAATTCCGGGTACTAAGAATATTAAGGCGGATACCCTTTCTAGGAGTTTCTTTGCTGATTCTCTGGATGTGACAAGTAGAGATGAGCGATGTTCGAGGCTCGAGGTTCGCCAAATTCATGTTCGAGTGATTTTGGGGGGTGTTCGAGACGTTCGATGAACTCAAGCCTTTTGCTAAAAACTCGACAGTTCGAGTAGCGTTCGAGAACGGTTCGATCAACAAAAAGCCTGGCTAGTTAGTAGCTGGCTTTTCACTGTAATAGTGTGAGTCACTGTGAATCACGCTATTATCAAAATTCAGCGTATAGTGTGCGGGGGGGATGGGGTTTAGATAGATGCTGCTGAGGAGTGCTGAGAGAATGCCGATCGCCATTTTTTTTTCCCCTAACCGTGCGTACAGTGGGGGGGGGCCAGGCTGTCAGCAAATCAAAATCACAGAGACACACACTGCAAAGTGGATTTTTGCCAGACAAGCAAGGGCATGTGTCATAGGCTGTGCATGTCACATGTCCTTGCCTTATAAGACACGGCCATTTTCCCTGTCGCCGCCATTATATCTCTGCTGCGTGTGGGTGACAGTCACCGCTCCCGCTGCTGCTGCTGTGTGTGCAATAGAGATACAGTGCAATCTACACAGCGCTTTAGGGATAAGGGACTACTGGTTATTTCAGCCCTTTTCAGGGCTGATTTACAGGCGTTCATAGCCATAGCTGCTAGGAAGGTCCGTGCAAACGCTGTGTAGGGATTTACATAACAGCGTCTGGCTACCTCAGCTCAGGCAATTCCTTGCTGCATTTTTTCATTAGCAGGGATAGAAAGTGAGGCTTCCTTTGCTGTCCTGCTACCTACAGCACCCATGCATTCTACCCACCTGCCCATTTTTGCCACGCTATTTTATTTCCCCAAAAAGCTGACACTTTTTGGGGCATCCTAAAAGTGTCTGGAATACTAAGTTAGTGTTCCTTTGCTGTCCACTGACCCACAGCACCCGTGCATTCTACCCACCTGCCCATTTTTGCTACGCAATTCTAATTGCAAACTGTGCTGCCACTGTTAGGGGCATAATAAAATTGACTGGGATTGTCAGTGTTGGTTCAGCTGTCAAAGCTAGACCACCTCTGCATTGTACACACCTGTCCATTTTTAGCTACGTAATTCTAATTGCAAACTGTGCTGCCACTGTTAGGGGCATACTAAAATTGTCTGGGATACTACCTTAGTGTTCCATTGCTGCCAATCACGGTACAGCACCTGTGCATGTTACACACCTGTCCATTTTTGCTACGCAATTCTAATTGCAAACTGTGCTGCCACAGTTAGGGGGATACTAAAATTGTCTGGGAAACTACCTAAGGGCCGCTTTACATGCTACGACATCGCTAGCAATTGCTAGCGATGTCGAGCGTGATAGCACCCGCCCCCGTCATTGTAACGATATGTGGTGATCGCTGCCGTAGCGAACATTATCGCTACGGCAGCATCACACGCACATACCTGGTCAGCGACGTCGCTGTGACTGCCGAACAATCCCTCCCTCAAGGGGGAGGTGCGTTCGGCGTCACCGCGACATCACCACGACATCACTAAGCGGCCGCCCGATCAAAGCGGAGGGGCGGAGATGAACGGGACGAACATCCCGCTCACCTCCTTCCTTCCTCATTGCTGGCTGGACGCAGGTAAGGTGAGGTTCCTCGTTCCTGCGGTGTCACACGGAGCGATGTGTTCTCCCGCAGAAACGAGGAACAACATCGTTACTGCAGCAGCAACGATAATTGGGAAGAGGGGGGCATGTCACCGATTAGCGATTTTGAACGTTTTTGCAACGATTCAAAATCGCTAATAGGTGTCACACGCAACGACATCGCTAAAGCGGCCGGATGTGCGTCACAAAATCCGGGACCCCAACGAGATTGCTTTAGCGATCTTGTAGTGTGTAAAGCCACCTTTAGTGTTGCTTTGCTGCCAATCACGGTACAGCACCTGTGCATGCTACACACCTGCCCATTTTTGCGATGCAATTCTAATTGCAAACTGTGCTGCCACTGTTAGGGGCATACTAAAATTGACTGTGATAGTCAGCTATAATAAAGCTAGACCACCTCTGCAATCTACACCACCTCTCCATTTTTGCTACCACATTTTAAGTGTCCAATCTTGTTGCTAACAAAATGAGTGTCAAAAGGACAGATTCTGGTGGAAAGGGGAACAGGCGTGTTGGAAAAGGAAAAAAAGTTTGTGTCCGTGGGATAGGTGGGAAAGCTACATTAACATCTGCTGAAGAAAGGCCATCTTCCAGCAAAAGTAAGATGTCTACTACTTTCCATGGACAATCGGATGTGCTACCTTTTTTACGGAACTGAACAACTGTAACAAAGGTAGATGATGCACAAAAAAAGAACATGCTTGAATGGATCTCAAGTGTTCCAACAAGTGGCCTCTCCTCCACCTCAACTTCAACATCCAAAAAACAACAGTCCTCTGAGTTATCACCCCAATCGCACTTGCTTTCTCCCAGCTCTCAAGCTTCCACTCGCCCTGCAGAGTATGGTGTAACAGAGATGGCTTAGTCTGCAGAGCTGTTCAGTCACACTATAGGTTGGGAATTAGAGGTCTGCTCCCAAGCTACAGTGAGTACAGACCAGGAAATGGTCTGCAGTGATGCCCAGAAGCTTTGTGTGTCAGATTCAGGTCCTAATGACCAAGTTTCTGAGGATAATGTAGACCCTCATTCCCAAAGTCTAACACCTGTTGGTTGAGACAATGAGGAACATACTGATGACGATGAGACGCAGATACCTGATTGGGATGACAACTTAACTATTCAGTCAGGGCAGGAAGAGGTTAGGTCTGAGGGCGAGGGGAGTGCAAACACAACACTTGATGATGAAGTTCTAGATCCCACTTACTGTCAACCCAAAGTCAGGCACTCGAGGAGGTCACCAGAGGCGGTGGAGGAGGATGAAACTAACAACGAAGTTACCTTGCGCCTTACTGGACAGAGTCGGAGTACTGGAAGCACGTCAACAACTGCATCCTCAGCCACAACTCTGCCTCTGAGCACTAGTCGGGGTGGCTCTGCAGGTCGCATGTCCTCTAAGCCTTGCCTAGCCTGTTCCTATTTTGACATCGCAAAGGATCTCCCAAATCATGTGATCTGTAAGATTTGTCGCCAATCTATAAGTAGAGGCCAAAACCTCACTAGTTTGACAACTTCTTCCATGAATCGTCACATGAATAACAAGCATGTGTCCCAGTGGGAAGCTCACCATGCTACAATGCGGCCTAGCGGAGCGGGCCAACCACCGTCTGCCCCTTCAAGTGCATCCGCACGCTCTTCATCCTCTATGACTGTGGGGACAGCTGTCACACCTGGTTTTCCACGCAGACCTTCCACCTCTGTAACCGCAACAGGCAGTTTGCTTGGCAGGTCATCAGTTGTTTTGGAAGGGGAAACAAGTGCTGGTGTAGAGCTCTCTCAGACATCAAGAGCACCAACTTTGGATGAAGGCAACATCATGTCTCTGCCTGCACTTTCCTCACAGACCTGCAGTTTTCCAGGGACACCCTACTCACCACCGTCTCCACACAGCAGCCAGATCTCGGTCCCTCAGATGTGGATAAATAAAAGGCCATTTCCTCTGAACCATGACAAAGCTAAGAGGTTGACTTTATCCCTCTAAACTCTTGGCTACCGAAATGCTGCCTTTCCGCCTGGTGGACACAGAGGATTTTCGAGACCTTATGTCAGTCGCAGTGCCCCAGTACCAGATGCCCAGTCGCCACTACTTCTTCAAGAAAGGTGTGCCTGCGCTACACCAGCATGTCGCACACAACATCACCACTTCCTTGAGAAACTCTGTGTGTGACAGGGTGCATTTCACCACCGATACTTGGACCAGTAAGCATAGATAGGGGCGTTACATGTCGCTGACTGGGCACTGAGTAACTATGGTGAGAGATGCAGAAGGGTCTGCTGAACAAGTCTTGGCGTCCCCACGACTTGTGCGTCAATCCTCTGTATGTCGAAGTTCCTCCACTGCTTCTGTCTCCTCAACCTCGTCTGGGTCCTCCACCTCCGCGCCCAAGCCTGCCTGGTCAGGTCACCCGCATTGTAACTGCGCACAAGGAATCCCGCAAACCTCCTTACTATGCTGGCAGCAGAGCTCAATGGCATCAGGCGGTCTTTATCTTGAAATGTCTTGAAAATAAGAGTCTCACAGCTGAGGAGTTGTGGTCAGCTCTTGCAAGCGAGTTTACTAAATGGTTCTCTCCACTCAACCTGCAGCCAGGGAAGGCCGTGTGTGACAATGCTGCAAACCTGGGTGCGGCCCTACGCCGGGGCAAGGTGACACGTGCCTTGTATGGCTCACGTGTTGAACCTTGTTGTCCAGCAATTTTTAACCCACAATCCTGGCCTAAATGGGCTTCGGCACAGGGCACGGTCACTCTCTGCTCACTTCCGCCGTTCAACCACCGCAGCTGACCGACTTGCATCGCTCCAGAAGTCTTTCGGCCTGCCGGTTCATCGCCTGAAATGCGATATGCCGACACGCTGGAGTTTGACTCTCCACATGTTGCAGCGACTGTGGCAGCACTGCCGAGCCCTAGTGCAATACGTTATGACGTATAGCCTGGGCCAACGAGATGCAGAGGTGGGGCAGATCCCACTGCTGGAGTGGTCTCAGATCAAGGACCTATGCACCCTTCTGCACAGTTTCGACATGGCGACGAATAGGTTTAGCGCTGACAATGCCATTATCAGCATGTCAATTCCAGTCATTTACATGCTGGAGCACACGCTAAACACTATTTGGAGTCAGGGGGTGGGACAAGAGGAAGGGGAGGAAGTAAAGGATGATTCATATGCGCAAGGGACACCAACATCTACAAGGTCCAGACATTCAGCATCACCAACGCAGCAGGCATGGGACCATGGGGGAGAGGGATTAACAAGGCCGCATGGTAGCAGACAAAATGTTGAGGAAGGTGCAGGAGACCAGGAAAAAATGGAGGACGAACTCTCGATGGGCATGGAAGACTCAGGGAGGGAGAGGGAGACCTTGGTCAAATTTCGGTTGAACGAGGTTGGGGGGAGATGTCAGAGGAAGAAAGCACGGTTATCACCTCGCCGTCACAAACACAGCGAGGACTTGGTCCGCATGGATGCGCAAGACACATGAGCGCCTTCTTGCTGCACTACCTACAACATGACCCTTGGATTGTCCGAATTAGAAGTGATGATGACTACTGGGTTGCCACACTCTTAGATCCCTGGTACAAGTCCAAATTTGGCAAAATAATTCCAGCCATAGAAAGGGACGCACGTATGCAGGAGTATCAGCAGAAGCTGTTACTCAATCTTAGCTTGACTTTTCCACCAAACACCATTGGTGCACGGAGTAAGTCTCCCAGTTGTAACTTGCCAAGCATGGGACTGTCTCGTCATTATCAGTCAAACCGTACCAGCAACACCATATCTGGTGCTGGTAACAGCAATTTTATGGAATCGTTTCATAATTTTTTTAGACCATCCAATGCAAGGCCACAAAAGACAAGAAGTCTGACACATAGTCAACGGCTGGAGAGGATGATACAGGAGTATCTCCAAATGAACATCGATGCCATGACTTTGCATTTGGAGCCTTGCTCATTTTGGGCTTTAAATGTTGAAAAATGGCCTGAGCTCGCCACTTACGCCTTGGAGATCTTGTCGTGTCCCGCAGCCAGCGTTGTCTCTGAACGTGTCTTCAGTGCTGCTGGGTGTGTGCTGACAGATAAGCGCACGCGTCTGTCCAGTGACAATGTGGACATACACGTTCATCAAGACGAACAAGTCATGGATCCGCAAGGACTTTACTACCCCTGTGTCATCCTGGGGCCAGTTAAGGCTGGCGTATTTTTGACTGTGCTTGATGCAAATCTACCTGTCAAGTTTGCAACTGGGGCACAAGTGATGCCACTGAAGTGGTGTCAGTGGGGCCCAATTTGTGGGAAAAAGGGAGACTCTGCTTGGAGTCCCCTTGATGTGTTTTTCATGATTTTAGAAGGGCATGACATGCCTATATCTGTGTCTCCTCTTCTTTTTCCTCGTCCAGTTGTTTTGTTATCGCATGAGTATATGTCCTTGTCACTTTCCCATGTGTTTGTGGTGTCTTGGGAGTTGTTTCTCACCTTTTGGACACCTTTGAAGGTGTTTTCTATGTGTTTTTATGTGTTTGTGTTTGCCTCCCATTCTTTTTAATGGGGTTCGAGAGGTTCGTCAAACGGTTTGTCGAACCGAACTCGAACGGGGCCTCCGTTCGACGAACCAAACCGAACTTGAGCCTTCAGAGGCTCGCTCATCTCTAGTGACGAGCCTGCTACCATCCTGTATGAGGGAGTGATTCTCTCTGCGATTTCACCCGATTTGAAACTTGCTCTTGAGGAATTTCAGGAGAATAAACCTGAAAGATGTCCTGGGGTAAATTGTATGTTCCTGACCAATGGAGGAGTAGAGTGATGTCTGAAGTTCATTGCTCTGTGTTGGCTGGTCATCCTGGGATTTTTGGCACCCGGGCTTTGGTGAGTAGGTCCTTTTGATGGCCTTCTCTGTCTTGTGATGTGAGGAGTTTTGTGCAGTCCTGTGGGATCTGTTCTAGATCCAAGTCTTCTTGTTCTCCTTCTAGTGGCCTATTATTGCCGGTGCCGGTGCCTATGAGACTCAATGGATTTTATTTATGATCTCCCTGTTTCTCAGGGGATGATGGTTATTTGGGTAATCTGTGATAGATTTTCTCAAATGATTCATTTGGTGCCACAGCCTAAGTTACCATCAGCTTCGGAGTCGGTACCTTTGTTTCTTCGTCAGGTGGTTCGTTTGCATGGTATTCCTGAGAACGTTGTGTCCGATAGGGGAGTCCAGTTTGTGTCTAGATTTTGGAGAGCTTTTTGTTCTAGGCTGGGAATTGAGTTATCCTTCTCTTCTGCGTTTCATCCTCAGACCAATGGACAGACTGAGAGGACAAATCAGACTTTGGAAACCTATTTGCGATGTTTTGTGTCGGCTGATCAGGACGACTGG
Organism: Anomaloglossus baeobatrachus; assembly: GCF_048569485.1. Lineage (NCBI taxonomy): Eukaryota > Metazoa > Chordata > Amphibia > Anura > Aromobatidae > Anomaloglossus > Anomaloglossus baeobatrachus. Next base: position 158,799,885 of record NC_134355.1, on the reverse strand, counting down.
GTTTCTTTTTTGTCTTTGGCTGAGTTTGCTCTTATTAATAGAGCTAGCTCGGCCACTTTGATGTCTCCTTTTTTGCAATTTCGGGTTTCATCCTCGGTTTACTTTGGGGCAGATGGAGATTTCCGCCTGCCCGGGTGTTGATTCTGCAGTAGAGAAAATGCAGCATATTTGGGATGAAGTGGTGGATAAATTTTCTCACTCCCAGGAAAATCCCCAACGGTTTGCCAACCGATGTAGGACTGTGGGTCCCCAGTTTAAGGTAGGGGACTTGGTCTGGTTGTCTTCCAGACATGTCCCTATGAAAGTCTCTTCTCTGAAATTTAAGCCAAGGTTTATTGGACCTTTTAAAATTTTGAAGATAATTAATCCTGTTTCTTTCCGTTTGGCTCTTCCAAGGACTTTCAAGATTCACAATGTCTTCATAAGTCTTTGTTGAATAAATATGTGGAACCAGTAGTGCCCATGGCTGCGCCTCCTGACCATGTGTTGGTCGAAGGCGATCTGGAATATGTAGTGGAAAAAATTTTGAATTCCCGTATTGCTAGACAGAAGCTCCAGTATCTGATCAAGTGGAAAGGTTATGGTCAGGAGGATAATTCTTGGGTGGTTGCTTCCGACATACATGCTGATCGCTTAATACGTGTTTTTCACCAAGCCCATCCTGACAAACCCGGGGGTTACAGTGAGGGTTTGGTGACCCCTCCTCAAGGGGGGGGTACTGTTGTGAATACATTTTCCAGTTTGGGGCTCCCTCTTGTGGTCAGCGCTGACGGTGCAGTTGATTTGTGGAATGAAAGTCACACACCTGTGGAGGACTGGCAATCAGGTCTCTCTTATTGGGCTATATAGCTGAGTAGTTTTCTCCTGTTACTTGCCGGTGCTCAATGGATATCCTATGTGTTAAGGATGTTCTGAAACCAGCCCTGTTCTCTACCAGAACTCCTCTCAGATAAGTTGGTCTTGTACCTCTGATTATTGTTTCCACTAATGCTTGATTTCTATTTTGACTGTGTGGAGTTCCTGGTGGAATTGGATCATTCCCTGCTGGGAGTGTCTGTATACCCAGCTCCATGATTCTGGATTCTGCAATATATTGTGTTCTGTCATGTTTGGTATTAATTCAGTCCCTCATCTATAGTAGTGTTTTTGGATCCCAGTAACATCAGAGTGCTGATATAGTGGGGCAGAGGCCGTTTGGTCTCAGGGTTTTTCTATATCAGACATGCTGGTATTTTTGAGGGATTTTATGGCTGTAGACAGTACTCCTTCCTATCCTTTCCAATAAAGATAGACAGTACTCCTTCCTATCCTTTCCTATAAAGATGGACAGTACTCCTTCCTATCCTTTCCTATAAAGATAGTTTGGGCCTCACCTTTGCTGAACCTGTTTTCTAGCTTTGTTTTGTGTTTTCCTATATCACTGTAGTCTTTACATGTGGGGGGCTATCTATATCTTTGGGGATTGCTCCGAGGCAGATTAGCTTTGCTTATATTTCTATCTGTAAGAATATTTAGTTCTCCAGCTGTATCGAGACGACTAGGCTTGTCCCATGGCTACTTCTAGTTGTGTGTTAGAATTAGGTCTGCAATCCGTTAAGGTTCCAGCCACTCTGGTTACAGTTTGGGTTTCTGAATTTTTTGATCCTCCTCGGTCCCTGAATCATAACAGTGGAGACTCCAAGTAGGGTCTCCAAGTTGGCTTTTGTCTGTAGTGTCAGGGGTATGGGACCACCAGCCCTATGTCTGTCCCTCATGCATCTCTTTAGTTTTAAAATGAAAATGCCAGGCCACATCCTGTGTGTAAGTCAATGCAATTAGGCAATTTAAGCATTTAATAATGCTTAAATTATTATGCATTGCAAATCGTAGTCACACAGCTGCAGAGTTGTAGACCATTATCCAGTCCAAGTTTTATCAATAGCCGTCTCCTCTGAACCTGGAGCCAGGGAAGGCCATCTGCGATAACGGTGCAACATCACATGTGCATTGCATGGCTCACATGCTCAACCTGGTTGTACAGAAATTTATAGGGCACTAATCCTGCCTCAATGAGCTGATGCAGAAGGCATAGTCGCTGTGTGTTCACTTTCTAAGATGGAAATGCCAGGCCGCATACTGTGTGTTGCATGGACAATACCTCCCTGCTATGCAAAGACACTATGGGGAAATGGGGGAGGGGGTATCAATTGATGGCACTGTCCTGCTGTCTGCCTGAAATGTTTTCTCTAGACTCCAAGATGGGTCTCCAAGTTGTGTCTTCTCTGTACTGGCAGGGGTATGAGAGTACCAGCCTTACACTTGTTTCTCATCCATCTCTATATTTCTATTGTCATTAGCCATGGAAGCTAATGGCTATCAAATATATTTTTGCTATTTTGAAGCTTTCGACCCTCTAAAGGTGTTTTTTCTGCCTTACATTTGGTCTCCTATTTAATCCAATGGGGTTCGGAAAGGTTTGGATTTGGTTCATCAACGCACCATATGAACATTGAAAGGTTCGCTCATCTCTAAGTATGATGAGCCTACAGCTCTTGTATACACAGTAAGATGGGCCCACAGCTCCCCTGTACACAGTATGATGGATCTACAGCTCCCCACATATACCACATATAGTATGATATTCCCACTAGCCCCAAACTATATAATATCTCCCATATTGTCCTCAAACTGTATAATGGCTTCCATATTGTCCTCAAACTGTATAATGGCCGCACATTAGCCCCACACTGTATTATGGTACCCACACTTTAAAAGGGTCCCCAACATTAGTCCTTGCAATGTATGAGGGCCAGCCACAGTATCCTCCACACTCCATGAGGGTCTCCCCATTGTTTTTATGCCCCCACTATCCACCACGCTTTAATTGAAATAAAAATCATATACTCACCTAATCCAGGTTCCTGTCAAGTCCATCGGCAAGGCAAAGCACTGTCATAGTGCCGACATATGAGGAGGATGTTAGAGTCCCAGTGTGATGATATTACCTTGCTGTTACTCTAACATACTGTGCATGTGCCAGTGCCTTAAGGCTACTTTACACGCTTCGATATCGGTCCCGATATCGCTAGCGTGGGTACCCGCCTCCATCTGTTGTGCGACACGGGCAAATCGCTGCCCGTGCCGCACAATATTGCGCAGACCCGTCACACATACTTACCTGCCCGGCGACGTCGCTGTGACCGGCGAACCGCCTCCTTTCTAAGGGGGCGGTCCGTGCGGCGTCACAGCGACATCACTGAGCGGCCGCCCAATAGAAGCGGAGGGGCGGAGATGAGTGGCCGGAACATCCCGCCCACCTCCTTCCTTCCTCATAGCGGCCGGGAGGCAGGTAAGGAGAGCTTCCTCGTTCCTGCGGTGTCACACATAGCGATGTGTGTTGCCGCAGGAGCGACGAATTACATCGTTACTGCTGCAGTAACGATAATCGAGAATGGACCCCCATGTCACCGATGAGCGATTTTGCACGTTTTTGCAACGGTGCAAAATCGCTCATCGGTGTCACACGCAGCAACATCGCTAATGCGGCCGGATGTGCGTCACAAATTCCGTGACCCCAACTGTCGCGGGCGGAGGAGGGGATGCCGCGCTCTCCCTACTGCTGCTCGGGTCCGGCTGCCGCTGCGGCTGCTGCGGCCTGCTGCTGCCGCTGCTCGGTGGCTCGAGCGATGGGCCGGATCCCGGGGACTCGAGCGGCGCTCCTCGCCCGTGAGTGAAAGGGGGTTTGTTTGGGTGTGGGGATTGTTTATTGTCCGTGACGCCACCCACGGTTGTGGTGATTTGTTAGCACCACCGCTGCTCTGTATGGGGATCCTGGGAAGGATGGTATGGAGCAGCCAGTTGTTGTGTTGCCCCTCCGTGGGTAGGGGTTGGTGATCCCGGGGCCCAGTGATGAGTTGGGAGATGCAGGGCTTGGTGGGCGCAGGGACGCGGGGGCAGCGCTGTGCCTTGTGGCACTGTGGTACTCACTCAGCCTGAGACGATGACACAGTTCTTAGTAAAACACTCGGCTGGATGGACGGGTACCCACAGACGGCTGCGGTTGTTGTTTCTCCCCTGACCCAGTGTGGTGGTGTAAGTCTTTTCTTCCACCTCCGTGCACGCTTCTCCTGCACTCCGGCTTCCAGCTGGCTCCCCGATTCAGTACCGGGGGGCCACTGCCCAGCCCCGGCTACCTGCGGTTCCACCAGCTGTCTCTCCGGCTCCCTGCAGATGGCCACTTCCGTCTGCCGGACTCTCTGTACGAGGCCCTAGGCTCCAACCTAGGCCCCTGGCTATGTCTGCCTCTCTGCAGACCTTCTCTCCTCCTCTCCTAGGACTTGACTGGGCTTGTTTCCTGCCTCAGGCCAGCTCACTCCAGGGTGGGCGTCCCCATCTCTTGACTCCGCCCACCTGGTGTGTCAGTCTGAGCCCGAGGCAGAAAGCAGGTCACTTTGGGGATGTCTGCTGTGAACTGCTGGGGGTGGGTGTGTGTGTGTGTTGTTACCTGTGTCCCCTGGCTTGTCCAGGGCGACACACAACGACTCCGCATTAGCGATGTCGCAGCGTGTAAAGCCCCCTTTAGCCACTGAATTTTTGTGCTATTTTATAGACCACAGGCTTAAAGTGATCTGCTGTCTATAGAATAGAGAGTGGTAGTGCAGTGAGATCATACCGCCCTGCTCTACCATATAGCTAAAGTATAGCAGCTGCAAAGTGTGTTTCTGGGTGCAGTAACATTTTGAACCTATTTTTGTGTTATTCTTGAGCAATATTTTTCATTTTGACATAAATTTGCATCATTAATGATGAGTCCAAGATATCAGCTTGGTCTGTCAGATGACATTACCCTGTCGGCCGAACCCATTGATTTTGGCAAGTTAGACCAACAGTATTATGTGTGTGGGAGGGGTCTTAACATATAATTCAACAAGTAAACAAGAAGTGTGAGGACCCTCTTGACAAGAGCTAACTATCTATGAAGACGTATTGGTGACACAATAGGTAGAATTTGTTTGTAGTGTATGGTCCACCCATTTTTTATAATTAGTAAAGGTATTAATAGAAAGCTGCATGAATTGTTCACCAAAACAACAACAAAAAAGCTAGCACTAAATGTGCACTACAGCACTAAAAATTCCAACTGTACTTATTATAAATATGAGATTTTTGGAAAAAAAATGCAATTTCTTGAGCCACTCCGCCACTCCACAGCAATCTCAGTAGGGGCAGTCCTAACACGAAAATATTTTTATAAAATGTGCCAAACGGCCTCACATATGAAATAGTAGAACTGCTCTTAGCAGCACTCACCTGGTCTATTTCAATCCCGTACCCATGACTGAACCATGGCTGTGGGCGGGACAGGTCCAGGCAAATGCTGCATGAAGTAAAAAGCCCGTGGACAGGGCCTGATGACTGAATGTGAACAGTCACCAATCGCCAAAATTGGCTGACCCCCACCTTGCTATGCACCCCAATTTGGCATGTATTCCACCTGTCTAGATTTTGGCAGTTGGTGACTGTTCACATTCAGTCATCAGGCCCTGTCCACAGGCTATTTACTTCATGCAGCATTTGCTTGGACCTGTCCCGCCCACAGCCATGACTCAGTCATGGAAAAAGGCAGGATGCAATAATAAAGTATGCAAATTTTTCTTTATTACTATATCAGTTTCTTGAATGTCTTTTCAGAATAAATGATTATGGTCCAACACACATGGACGTTTCGGCCACAGGCCTTCGTCAAAATGGACTATTATCTGACAAATATACAAAAATTACAGTCAATAATACATTCATAGACGAAAAAAAAACATGTATACCTTCCAACATCATTTTTTTAAAAAAAGGATAAGGACACGATAATAAGGTAGAAACATACTGTGACATATAGTAAGAACCAGCATAGTATGTTCATAAACTAGTAGATTCAGGTGGATAGATAGTGCACATTTTAGGACCTGGATGATTAAATCGAGAATCCTGCCCGAGGTGAGGGTGTGTATCCAGCTGTGTCTATGGTAGTCCGACCAGAGCCAAAGGGGAGGGAGAGAAAAAAAGGGAAGAAGGAAAAAGATAAAGAGAAAGAGGCAAGAGGAAGGAGGAAATAAAGAGCAAAAAGGCGAAGACATGGAAGGAACAAGTAAATTGGAATGGTAAATGGTAAAATGCAATGCCATCTAATGTAGCACTCACCATGCAAAATCAAATGCACGTAGACATTCGGCTAAGAGGCTAATAATAATAGAAATGAATGGAGTCTCATATGTATTTCACTACAATGAAAAACATGTATTAGCAAGACATACTATACATATGTGTGATGTATAAAAGAACAATCCATGACAAATATTGTATATATGCACGAAAAATTATAGTACCTGTGTTAGTTTGCATACCATCAGGTGATACGATATAATGCATCAAGGGCACTTAGTGCCAGCACAAGGACTCTATGCTGAATATTATAATCAATGGTGCTATGGGATCAGACCTTAATAGAAAGAATCATACCTCATGTTAGGGACCACAGAAAAGAGAAAATATGCGCATAATACCATGAACAGATTTACCTATATGTACGGTGCCAAATAGGGTCAGCGTGCACTTGGTCACGTAACATAAAGGGATAACCATAAGATGGCGCTTGTATTGGGTCCTAGTTTCAAATAGAAGGAACTATAAATATATCAAACGGTGTATCCATAAGCAGTAAACCATGACCGTTGTAGCATAAAACACCACACATAACTATGAGGGTAGATCTCATTACCTGCTGAGAGGCGGTGGGATAGGTAAGCTGTAACAGCTGGTGAGCAGGCCTGCATGTGCTGTGACAATAAGACTATTCTATGGTAAAGGTGAATAATCATCAGTACTAAGGCCCAAAAGGAAAGACTTCACATATAATATACTGCTATTATCAACATTACCTAGGATGTCCGGCAGAAAAGGGAGAATGAAGCCGGTGGAACCGGAGGGGAAAGCTGCCAGGACCTTACATAGACAAAGGTAATGAAACATATGAGCGTCAAGAATGTACAAGATCTTAAGGATGGAGGAAGGGAAAAGAGGTCGGCTGCCATTACTTACCAAACCGCCGCTGGACGTGTGTTCTGTGTAAAGACTCCTGCACAGTGAACTATGTCCAGCATAGAGGCGGTTTAAATGGGAAGTGTGGGCGGGTATAATAATGTAACTTCCTGTATTTGGAATACAGGAAGTTGGGACTGTGGAACGCACGCCGCGCATGCGCAGTGCGCGCTCCAGGCCCGACTTCACTGGCAAACGTCATGGTGACTAGGTCATGTGATGGGGAGGGGAAATCGCTGGAAAAACACATAGGAATCGTGCATACTAATGGCTGGAAGTCGGAGTGGCTCATCCTGGGTGCCTAATTAGATACAGGAACGGTGCACAGAGTCCATGTGAGTGTAGATAAGTGCACACTGTCAAATAATTAGCGTTTCTGCAAGAGAGAGAAAAAAATATCAATATATGAATAATTCAAATGCAGAAATGAAAGATACATATGTTATACGCATGAAATCACAGTGAACCATAAGTACCACATCATCATTGGAGATAAGAAAGTTAATGAATCATATGGTCAATGTACATCATCCAAAAAAATAAAAGGAGATTATATCCATATCATATCATGTTGTTACAGCTTACCTATCCCACCGCCTCTCAGCAGGTAATGAGATCTACCCTCATAGTTATGTGTGGTGTTTTATGCTACAACGGTCATGGTTTATTGCTTATGGATACACCGTTTGATATATTTATAGTTCCTTCTATTTGAAACTAGGACCCAATACAAGCGCCATCTTATGGTTATCCCTTTATGTTATGTGACCAAGTGCACGCTGACCCTATTTGGCACCGTACATATAGGTAAATCTGTTCATGGTATTATGCGCATATTTTCTCTTTTCTGTGGTCCCTAACATGAGGTATGATTCTTTCTATTAAGGTCTGATCCCATAGCACCATTGATTATAATATTCAGCATAGAGTCCTTGTGCTGGCACTAAGTGCCCTTGATGCATTATATCGTATCACCTGATGGTATGCAAACTAACACAGGTACTATAATTTTTCGTGCATATATACAATATTTGTCATGGATTGTTCTTTTATACATCACACATATGTATAGTATGTCTTGCTAATACATGTTTTTCATTGTAGTGAAATACATATGAGACTCCATTCATTTCTATGATTATTAGCCTCTTAGCCGAATGTCTACGTGCATTTGATTTTGCATGGTGAGTGCTACATTAGATGGCATTGCATTTTACCATTTACCATTCCAATTTACTTGTTCCTTCCATGTCTTCGCCTTTTTGCTCTTTATTTCCTCCTTCCTCTTGCCTCTTTCTCTTTATCTTTTTCCTTCTTCCCTTTTTTTCTCTCCCTCCCCTTTGGCTCTGGTCGGACTACCATAGACACAGCTGGATACACACCCTCACCTCGGGCAGGATTCTCGATTTAATCATCCAGGTCCTAAAATGTGCACTATCTATCCACCTGAATCTACTAGTTTATGAACATACTATGCTGGTTCTTACTATATGTCACAGTATGTTTCTACCTTATTATCGTGTCCTTATCCTTTTTTTAAAAAAATGATGTTGGAAGGTATACGTTTTGTTTTTTTTTCCGTCTATGAATGTATTATTGACTGTAATTTTTGTATATTTGTCAGATAATAGTCCATTTTGACGAAGGCCTGTGGCCGAAACGTCCATGTGTGTTGGACCATAATCATTTATTCTGAAAAGACATTCAAGAAACTGATATATTAATAAAGAAAAATTTGCATACTTTATTATTGCATCCTGCCTTTTTCTGGGAGTTGTAGTGTGTCGGGGTTATCTTCTCTCTATGTATATTTTTTACCCTAGAGCACCTACTTATCAGTGACGCGGAGCTTCTCTCCCTACTATGACTCAGTCATGGGTACGGGATTGAAATAGACCAGGTGAGTGCTGCTAAGAGCAGTTCTACTATTCATATGTGAAGCCGTATGGCACATTTTATAAAAATATTTTAGTGTAGGACTGCCCCAGATGAGATTTGCCGTGACGTGGCGAGGCAGCTCAAGAAATTGCAATTTTTTGCCAAAAATATCAACATTTTTTATAAGTACAGTTTGGAATTTTAAGTGCTGTAGTGCACATTTAGTGCTGGCTTTTTGTTTTTTCTTCAATGAATTGTTCACCAGTAGTGTTAGGCAAACTCGCAGGTATTCGGGATTGGCAGGACTAACTGGAATTAAAAGAACAATAAATCGGTTCCAGCCCAGAATTGATCCCGGATATCTGGCCGGATGCCAGTCCCCATATAAGTCTATGGGGACTAGAATTTGGCAATTAAAAATGATGGTAGAAGGGATAGGGGGACAGGAGCAGGCGCTTCATGCTTACCGAGGCTACTGCTCCGGCAGCCTCCCATTCACTAACAGGGCCACACATTAAGCTCATGCATATACATTGCTTTTCCTGTCCACTGGTGTCTGTGATTGGTTCCAGTTAGACGCGCCCCCACCCTGAGTGACAGTATGTCTGACGCTTCCTATCACAGACCCGGATCTATAGCGTACAGTAAGAATTAATAAATTAAAAAATTTGAATAAAGGTCCCCTCATATTATGATACCTAGTACAGATAAAGCCTATGGCTACAGGTTGCAGTCCCAGCCATGCACTTATCTTGGCTGTGTATAAAAAAAAAAAAGGAACCGCATGTGGCTTTTTATAAAATGATTTAAATAAATAATTTAAAAAAACAGTGTGCTGTCCACCCAATTTTGATACTCAGCCATGATAAAGCCAACAATTGGGGGCTAGTATGCCCAGGCTGGCGAGACCCATTGTTATTGGGAGCCCACCAGCCTAAAAATAGCAGCCCGCAGCCGCCCAGGATTGTCGCATCTATTAGATGCGACAATCCCAGCACTTTACTTGGCTCTTCCCGATTGCCCTGCTGAGGTGACAATTGATGTAATGAGGTTTTAATCGTAGCTCACAGCTGCCACTAAGCCCTCTATGAAACCCTGCCATTACTAATCTGTAAGGGAAAGTAAATAAACCCAAACACTGAATAAATCTTTTATTTGAAATAAAAGACATAAAAAAAAATCACTCTCTTTCATCACTTTATTAACCCCCAAAACATCCCTGCAGTTCTGACGTAATCCACACGAGGTCCCACGACGATTCCAGCTTTGCTACATTACTGAAGGCAAAGTGCGCGATCATGAAACATGACCGAATGCTGTGAGGTTCAGGCAGAGACTGAAACACAATGAGCAGTGACGCAACTCAGGTTATTTGTGGTCACAGCTGAAGGTTCCCACAGTCCTCCACCTGTGATTGCAGGTAACCTGACCCCAGGTGACTTCAATAAACTTTCACTGAGTTCACAGACCTGCATCTCCAGGCAGAAAACTGCTATGGCCAACTTTTGTGCTCTAAGAAACTCACTTTGACTTGTGGTATTGCTAGGAGGCGAGACGCCATCGCTACCAGCGATTATGTGGTGCAAGAGTCCCAGGGTCCTCTAGTGTTAAAGGTTGCCAGGGGATATATGTCTTCTGGTTCAGCAAGGTGGTGTGAGGCTCCTTCCATTCAATCTTCCTCACTCCCTCCTTTGGCACTCTCGGTTGAAGGTGGAGACTGGGCATTACCTCAGCAGTGTCAGATGATCCATGAGAGGGATATTTAAACCCATCTCCTCTGGATCAGCACTGATTATTTTCAGTTGTGCCTGGGTAGTAAGTTTATTAGTTTGTGTTTCTACTGGTTCGTTCTCTGTTCTGGTCTTTTGTTTTTGGCTTTGTCCCTAGCCTCCCTTAATACCTGTTTAGTGGTTACTACTTTTCTTGCTGGTATTAGTGCATTTGATCTGACTGTGGCCTGTGTGCCCAGCCAAAAGCCACCCCGCTATTTTCACCTAGGAAGGGCTCTGCCAAAGAGCAGAAGGCAGGATCAGAAGGCAGGTGAAAAGTACCCCGGCAATTTAAGGTGTACAGTTGTGTGACAGCTAGCGCAGTGTGCCTGGCATACTGCGTTTGCTGGCCTGCAGTCCAATCATCCCAGCAGTACCCTTGCATTACACTAACGAATTAAGAAATTGAAGGAACTGTCAAGTTCAGTGGAGGAAGCCTGATGATATGGGGTTATTTCACAGCCAAAGGTTTTGGATACTTGACCATGCTTGATGGTGTTAACAATGCTGTGAGTATCCTACAAGACGAGTTACTTCATACACTTGCATACTATGGGTGTGAAAAGGATGACATAGTGTTGCAGCAGACAATGACCCAAATTATACATCGAGATTGGTGAAGAAATGGTTCAATGACAATGAAGTAGAGATTCTGTATTGGCCACCACTGTCCCCAGACCTCAACCCAAACGAACACTTACTAAATGAGTAGAGTTGAAGAAAAAAAACTTTATACATACCCAAGTGAGTCGACCAGTATGCAGAGATCTGGCACCAGATTTCAGTTGAGACATGCTTAAATCTGATCAAGAACATGCTTAGAAGGATTCAGGCAGTGTTGAAAGCCAAAGGTAGATTTAAAAAATAATAAAGTTAAAGTATGAGTTTTAGAATCAAAACAGTAACAATGCAGTGACATGACAATAATCTACATAACTAATCACATGCTAAATAGTTACAAGTCAAATTTATGTATGAGATAGCCAAGATGATTGTCTATAAAATGTTGGTAGTCTCATGTTCAAAGATGTGAGATATGGAGCCTGAAAGTCAAAAGCTCAAAACAGTGTTACACTTTTGCTCGTCAATGTATAGTAGGAGGAAATTAATTTGAATCCACCTGGCAGCCTCAGGCTTTCGGTCTTAGAGGTGCAGCTGTAGTCACTGCTCAGTACATAGTGAACATTGGCTGTAAACACGTCTGGTTTTGTTCTAGTGTGAAGTCGGGAGACAGGTGATGGCCAGCAGGGCTCCACACTATTTCCTCACACTGGTGTCGTGCATGTGTTCCGTCCCGGTCAGGGGGTGCAACACTTACTTGCATCTTTACCGGCTCATCCGCCACCCCTGTCACTGGTCCCTGTCATAGACGTAGTTGAGCAACACGCCACAGAAACAATTTCCTTTTAACTCAAACTCCAACTTCTTTATTTAGCAAATAACGACATGACAGTTTCCACCCGTGTTACTGTTCTGCTGCCGCTGTTCTATGGAGTACCCTTCTGTCTAACCCTCGCCCTAGGTACTAGCTCTCCAGGAGCTGAGTCTAACTTCTGTGGATCCCGTCTCTTGCCTTTGTGATTGTTGTGTACGTGGGACACAATGGAGGATACCTCCGGAAGCCTGGGTGGACCCCGAAACAGAGCTGGTTGATCCCAGGAACCCCTAAGCAGAACTTCACCTCACTTTCCCTGGCTTGTCTGCCCAACTCACTCTCTGCTCCTCCCACTGTGCTCTGTCTCCGAGATCACCCACAGTATCCATCTCTGGCGTTCTGCACCTGCACATAACATTTCCTATTGCCTACACATTATCTACCACTTAACCCTCTCCTGCACACTTGGTCCTTACATTGCACTAACTCTTAGCTTAAAACATTCTATACTACTATTCCTGTGGCTGTTACTTATCTATAGCTTACTCCATATCATCCTATTTAACATGCTTATACTTTACATAAGTGACAATATAATCTTTCCCTGCAATAAAACACCGTACGCAAAACACATTACACTCTATATGACAAAATACAATATTGCTTTCAGCCATGACATATATTACATACTCAGACACTATAGGATAAAATCTAACCAAAACACAATAGGATACATACAGTTAGGTCCAGAAATATTTGGACAGTGACACAATTTTCGCGACTTGGGCTCTGCATGCCACCACATTGGATTTGAAATGAAACCTCTACAACAGAATTCAAGTGCAGATTGTAACGTTTAATTTGAAGGTTTGAACAAAAATATCTGATAGAAATTGTAGGAATTGTTCACATTTCTTTACAAACACTCCACATTTTAGGAGGTCAAAAGTAATTGGACAAATAATCCAAACCCAAACAAAATATTTTTATTTTCAATATTTTGTTGCGAATCCTTTGGAGGCAATCACTGCCTTAAGTCTGGAACCCATGGACATCACCAAACGCTGGGTTTCCTCCTTCTTAATGCTTTGCCAGGCCTTTACAGCCGCAGCCTTCAGGTCTTGCTTGTTTGTGGGTCTTTCCGTCTTAAGTCTGGATTTGAGCAAGTGAAATGCATGCTCAATTGGGTTAAGATCTGGTGATTGACTTGGCCATTGCAGAATGTTCCACTTTTTTGCACTCATGAACTCCTGGGTAGCTTTGGCTGTATGCTTGGGGTCATTGTCCATCTGTACTATGAAGCGCCGTCCGATCAACTTTGCGGCATTTGGCTGAATCTGGGCTGAAAGTATATCCCGGTACACTTCAGAATTCATCCGGCTACTCTTGTCTGCTGTTATGTCATCAATAAACACAAGTGACCCAGTGCCATTGAAAGCCATGCATGCCCATGCCATCACGTTGCCTCCACCATGTTTTACAGAGGATGTGGTGTGCCTTGGATCATGTGCCATTCCCTTTCTTCTCCAAACTTTTTTCTTCCCATCATTCTGGTACAGGTTGATCTTTGTCTCATCTGTCCATAGAATACTTTTCCAGAACTGAGCTGGCTTCATGAGGTGTTTTTCAGCAAATTTAACTCTGGCCTGTCTATTTTTGGAATTGATGAATGGTTTGCATCTAGATGTGAACCCTTTGTATTTACTTTCATGGAGTCTTCTCTTTACTGTTGACTTAGAGACAGATACACCTACTTCACTGAGAGTGTTCTGGACTTCAGTTGATGTTGTGAACGGGTTCTTCTTCACCAAAGAAAGTATGAGGCGATCATCCACCACTGTTGTCATCCGTGGATGCCCAGGCCTTTTTGAGTTCCCAAGCTCACCAGTCAATTCCTTTTTTCTCAAAATGTACCCGACTGTTGATTTTGCTACTCCAAGCATGTCTGCTATCTCTCTGATGGATTTTTTCTTTTTTTTCAGCCTCAGGATGTTCTGCTTCACCTCAATTGAGAGTTCCTTAGACCGCATGTTGTCTGGTCACAGCAACAGCTTCCAAATGCAAAACCACACACCTGTAATCAACCCCAGACCTTTTAACTACTTCATTGATTACAGGTTAGCGAGGGAGACGCCTTCAGAGTTAATTGCAGCCCTTAGAGTCCCTTGTCCAATTACTTTTGGTCCCTTGAAAAAGAGGAGGCTATGCATTACAGAGCTATGATTCCTAAACCCTTTCTCCGATTTGGATGTGAAAACTCTCATATTGTAGCTGGGAGTGTGCACTTTCAGCCCATATTATATATATAAGTGTATTTCTGAACATGTTTTTGTAAACAGCTAAAATAACAAAACTTGTGTCACTGTCCAAATCTTTCTGGACCTAACTGTAGATATATATAAAACACAGTGTATACTCAGTAGGAGTGGGGCATTCTGTCCACCTACAGATGTTCTGTTACCATCTGTCAGTCTGTGTCGATGCACGGTTACAGTCAATGCTATGTACTGAGTGGTGATTGAAGCCATATATTAAACCCATATCTGCCGATTAATAGCATTTGGGATATGATTCCCTTTAACAAGTTTCTTAAGTTATATACAGTGTCTTGTGAAAGTATTCATCCACTTTGGCATTTTTTGTGTTTTGCTACCTCACAGCCTGGGATTTCACTGTGTTTTTTAGGGTTTGCATTACGTTCATGTACAGTTAGGTCCAGAAATATTTGGACAGTGACACAATTTTCGCGAGTTGGGCTCTGCATGCCACCACATTGGATTTGAAATGAAACCTCTACAACAGAATTCAAGTGCAGATTGTAACGTTTAATTTGAAGGTTTGAACAAAAATATCTGATAGAAATTGTAGGAATTGTACACATTTCTTTACAAACACTCCACATTTTAGGAGGTCAAAAGTAATTGGACAAATAAACCAAACCCAAACAAAATATTTTTATTTTCAATATTTTGTTGCGAATCCTTTGGAGGCAATCACTGCCTTAAGTCTGGAACCCATGGACATCACCAAACGCTGGGTTTCCTCCTTCTTAATGCTTTGCCAGGCCTTTACAGCCGCAGCCTTCAGGTCTTGCTTGTTTGTGGGTCTTTCCGTCTTAAGTCTGGATTTGAGCAAGTGAAATGCATGCTCAATTGGGTTAAGATCTGGTGATTGACTTGGCCATTGCAGAATGTTCCACTTTTTTGCACTCATGAACTCCTGGGTAGCTTTGGCTGTATGCTTGGGGTCATTGTCCATCTGTACTATGAAGCGCCGTCCGATCAACTTTGCGGCATTTGGCTGAATCTGGGCTGAAAGTATATCCCGGTACACTTCAGAATTCATCCGGCTACTCTTGTCTGCTGTTATGTCATCAATAAACACAAGTGACCCAGTGCCATTGAAAGCCATGCATGCCCATGCCATCACGTTGCCTCCACCATGTTTTACAGAGGATGTGGTGTGCCTTGGATCATGTGCCGTTCCCTTTCTTCTCCAAACTTTTTTCTTCCCATCATTCTGGTACAGGTTGATCTTTGTCTCATCTGTCCATAGAATACTTTTCCAGAACTGAGCTGGCTTCATGAGGTGTTTTTCAGCAAATTTAACTCTGGCCTGTCTATTTTTGGAATTGATGAATGGTTTGCATCTAGATGTGAACCCTTTGTATTTACTTTCATGGAGTCTTCTCTTTACTGTTGACTTAGAGACAGATACACCTACTTCACTGAGAGTGTTCTGGACTTCAGTTGATGTTGTGAACGGGTTCTTCTTCACCAAAGAAAGTATGCGGCGATCATTCACCACTGTTGTCATCCGTGGACGCCCAGGGCTTTTTGAGTTCCCAAGCTCACCAGTCAATTTTTTTTTTCTCAGAATGTACCCGACTGTTGATTTTGCTACTCCAAGCATGTCTGCTATCTCTCTGATGGATTTTTTCTTTTTTTTCAGCCTCAGGATGTTCTGCTTCACCTCAATTGAGAGTTCCTTAGACCGCATGTTGTCTGGTCACAGCAACAGCTTCCAAATGCAAAACCACACACCTGTAATCAACCCCAGACCTTTTAACTACTTCATTGATTACAGGTTAACAAGGGAGATGCCTTCAGAGTTAATTGCAGCCCTTAGAGTCCCTTGTCCAATTACTTTTGGTCCCTTGAAAAAGAGGAGGCTATGCGTTACAGAGCTATGATTCCTAAACCCTTTCTCCGATTTGGATGTGAAAACTCTCATATTGCAGCTGGGAGTGTGCACTTTCAGCCCATATTATATATATATAATTGTATTTCTGAACATGTTTTTGTAAACAGCTAAAATAACAAAACTTGTGTCACTGTCCAAATATTTCTGGACCTAACTGTAAATAACATGTCCATCTCAGTCTCAAAACACTGAGACTGTGACAGGTGGTTTTGCTCAATAATAGCCCTGTATTTTGCACCATCCATCTTTTCCTCGACTCGGACCATTTTCTGTGTCACTGCTGCTGAAAAACAGAACATGATGCTGCCACCGCCATATTTCAGTGTGGAGATTCTTTAGATGATAGGCTGTGTTGGTTTGGTGCCAGACATAGCGTTTACCTTGATGGCCAAAAAAGTTACATTTTGGTCTCATCTCACCACAGCCTCTTCCTCCATACATTTAGGGAGGCTCCCCCATGTCTTTTGTCAAAATCAAAATGAGCCTTCCCCTTTTTGGCTGTAAGTAAAGGCTTATTTTCTGGCCACTCTTCCACAAACACCAGCTCTATGAAGTGTAAGGTTTATTGTGGTTGTATGGACAGATACTCCAGTCTCTGCTAGGATCTCTGCAGCTCCTTCACAGTTACCTTTGGTCTCTGTGCTCCCTCTCTGATTAAGCCATCCTTTCCTGGGCTGAGAGTTCTGGTGGATGGCCTCTCTTGGCATGCTCGTTGTGGTATCATAATTTTTCCATTTGATGATTATGGATTTGATGGTGCTCTGGAAATCATCAGAGATTTGGATATATTTTTTAGAACCGAACCCTGACTTCTACTTCTCAAAAACGTTGTCTCTGCCTTGTTTGGAGATCTCCTTGGTCTTCATAGTGTTATTTAATCATTGGTACCTCTTTCTTAATGGTGTTGCAGCCTCTGTGGCCTTTCAGAAAAGTTGTGTATATACTGACAGACCACAGTAGAGTAAGATTGCACACAAGTGAACTTCCTTTTCATTAAGCATGTGACTAATGAAGGTAGTTTCTTGCACCAGAATTTTTTAGGGGCTTCATAGCAAAAGGGGTGAATATATATACACATGGCAATTTTTATTTATTTTATCCCATAAATTTAATTTTTGCCTAAATGTTTCTCCCTTCACTTCCTCAACTTAGACAATTTATTGCTGATGCACCACACAAATCCAATTAATAAAATATTTAAACACAGGTTGTAATGTAACAAAATAGGTAAAAAGCCAAGGGTTGTGGAGGTGAATACTTTCCCAAGGCACTGTAATTATTGTGTCTGTGAATTATAATTGTTTTTTTAATCCTTACTTTATCTTTTTTGTGGGATTTTTAATTTTGTTTTCTACCAAATGCGATATAACTTTCACTATGGACTATCGATGTTACAACCTATGTAATAGTATGTGCTCATTCAGACGTCTCATCGGTCCGATCTTGGACTGCTAAGCACAGACTGGCCATGGCTCTATTGACCAGAGCATGACAGCTTAAAGGGAACCTGTCACCAGATTTTCCCTATTAAACTAAAAGAATCACCTTCTGCAGCTCCTGGGCTGCATTCTATGAAGGTGCTTCTTGGCCTTGACTCCCCTTCTGGACTCCAAAAATAACTTTATAAAACTTGGTCGTTAGGTATGCTAATTACCTTGGTTGGCCAGATGGGCGGGATCATTTTCTGCTCCTTTATCCCCCTCCTGCCACTGATCGCTGTCCTCCTTCCTTAATTGACGGGATGACGCCTCCGTCATCCTCCTCGTCACATTTTCAAATCTCATACCTGTGCAGTTAGGTCTGATCGCGCAGGCGCAGTTTGAGCTGCCATATCGCGGGCAGAGCAGAAAACACAGCTGCCATAGCTCACGCCAGTGAGCTAAATGTGCAGACGCGAGATTATGGGCGGGTACGAGCATGGCGCTGGTGAGCTACTGACATCCGGGATCAAACTGATATACACAGATGTCTAAATGAGCCCTATCTCAGATCTCAGGTCCAGGTTTAAAAATTACTTTTTAATAGGCATATTAAAACATTTATAGAAGTGCTATTGGATCCACTGGTGTTTTGATGGCAGGTTACATAGGAAAATGTACTGCTGCAAACAAATAATTTTTAGCCAGTTAAAAAATCATTTTATTACTGTACATCGTCATCGTTACTGTCTGTGACGATAATCCACATGGAGGGGATGAGTGCGAATGGCATATGATGAGGAACCACTGCAAAATTACTTAACCATTTAGGGACCAGGGGATTTTCAATTTTTACACTTTTGTTTTTTTCCTCCGTTCTTCCAAGATTCATAACTTTATTTTGCTATCCGCATAGATACATGAGAGCTTTTTTGGTGCAGGACGAGTTGTAGTTTTGAATGTCAGACTGGCAGTATTCATTTTACTATAGAGTGTACTGAAACTCAGTGCAAAAATTCCAAGTGGGTTGAAAATAATGCAATTTTGCAATTTTTGGGGGATTTGTTTGCACGGGGTTCATTGTAGGGTAAAGACTACCAGAAACGTATTTTTTCATGTCAGTCCTGTGAGATTTTGCTACAGAATAGCAAAGATGCACTTTCAAGAGTTCTCCATTGAAAACAAGTGATCACCTCTTCACACAATAAGTGATATAACTTATTGATTGGTGGGGGCTGAATGCTGGGACCCGCATCAATTGGCTGCATGGAGAACTTTACTCCTATTAGAATAGAGCCGCAAGTTCGATTTGCCCACTGATCAATTCATTCACTAAGTGTATGTGTGTGCTGCATTTAGCTTTTTCTATGAGCCCTAAACAGGATTAACAACACTATGGTCAGAGATCAAACCTGCCTCTGCATTTTAAAATGGGGATAAAAGTTCCAAAATTTTCCAATCGGTGTGATTTCCACTGGCTGAATTATACCAATTAATAATCACTGATTCTGTGGATATCATAGATTGGTGATAATTTGTTCTCATCAAAACCCCCTTTAATGCATACTAACATAATTGTACATCCCAGTTATGGTGTGCACAAAGCAGAGGTGCAGAGGTCTCCTTTATTTTATTGTCAACGCTCCACTATAATGGGGATAACGATCTACAGATATGAATTTGCATATAGCTGTTGTGAGGGCCCCTAGAGTCAATTTCCCCTGTGGCCCCCAGACACCCCAGTCCAACCCTTTGTACAGCAGGAGGGGCTGATTATACAAAAGAGGTGGACAGTAGGAGGGGGCCAGACCTAGAGTGACAAGTGACAATTTGCTGCACCAAGTATATTCCTGGTGGGCTGCAGCCCTCAGTGTGTGTTGGTTTCGGCTATGTGGTATGTAAATAAATATTTATATTATATATATACACACACACGCACGCACACACAGTATATATGCACACACACACATATATATATATATATATATATATATATATATATACAGTGCCTACAAGTAGTATTCAACCCCCTGCAGATTTAGCAGGTTTACAAATTCGGAATAACTTGGCATTGTGACATTTGGACTGTAGATCAGCCTGGAAGTGTGAAATGCACTGCAGCAAAAAAGAATGTTATTTCTTTTTTTTTTTTTTTAAATTGTGAAAAGTTTATTCAGAGGGTCATTTATTATTCAACCCCTCAAACCACAAGAATTCTGTTTGGTTCCCCTAAAGTATTAAGAAGTATTTCAGGCACAAAGAACAATGAGCTTCACATGTTTGGATTAATTATCTCTTTTTGCAGCCTTTTCTGACTAATTAAGACCCTCCTCAAACTTGTGAACAGCACTCATACTTGGTCAACATGGGAAAGACAAAGGAGCATTCCAAGGCATCAGAGACAAGATCGTGGAGGGTCACAAGGCTGGCAAGGGGTACAAAACCCTTTCCAAGGAGTTGGGCCTATCTGTCTCCACTGTTGAGAGCATCATCCGGAAGTGGAAGGCTTATAGAACTACTGTTAGCCTTCCACGGCCTGGACAGCCTTTGAAAGTTTCCACCCGTGCCGAGGCCAGGCTTGTCCGAAGAGTCAAGGCTAACCCAAGGACAACAAGGAAGGAGCTCCGGGAAGATCTCATGGCAGTGGGGACATTGGTTTCAGTCAATACCATAAGTAACGTATGTGGAGACACGGGGCTCAGTGGGTGCTCTCGTCCACTAAAACCCGCCGCCTTTAGAAAGACAGCGTGGCTCAGGGCTCATCCCAACTGAACGCCGGCCTCCTTAACCGTGGGCGTAACACTACTCAGACAACACAGGGTGAGGGAACCACAATAATTAGACTTTATTGGATCCCCAAACAATTAACGGCACATAACACATAACAAGCAAAACACACAAATGTAACAGGCAACAGAGTCTCACCCTTCCGCTGGCTCACCAGGGATTTAGAATGTCCATGCCTCACAGGTTTGAGGGCTACTCACTCCAGTCCAGCAGCACCCTGCTTTTGGCGGGCACCCACCGTGACTAGAATAACGCCAGATTTAGGAAGCTGTGTGAGGTCTGCAAAGTCTGTAACAGGTGACTGAACTGTCCCAACCTGAGTGTCCTCCTTATGTAGTCCTGGTATGATGTTACAATCCTGGCAGCCGGAGTCGAAATCCCTAGGCTGTGGATATGGTCTCCAACTGGAACCGGAGCCCCTAAATTAAAGCCATAAGATATCCTGATCCTCTAGTCAGCTCCAAAGAGCTTAGACTGGATCCATCAGCATCCATCAACCTTCATCAACCCTGGTGGCTTAAAGAAGTCCCTTTTATAGCCATAACCTTCCCTTAGGATACACTGCGTCCTCATCGATTGGTTGGACAAGATTGCTTCTCCCATTGGATGAATTTCAAGCTGCATGGATAATGTTCATTTAAATGATGTGCATAGAAAGACTCAGTATATCTACATGGAGTCGGCAAGTCACTGACTAGACAATGGCTACTAAGGTAATTACATTATCAATACACAACTACAATACAATGGTTACTGGAAATGTCTGGTGAACAATACGTCTGGCTTTCAGTGGCCAACACAATTACATTGAGTCAACAAGAGTCTTGTAAAAACAATGAGGGACTTCTCCCCCGTCTATAGACAATCTATCATGCCGTCTGGCTGGATTTTAAGAAACTTTAACCCATGAGAGTCCATGTCGTCACAACGTACTCCACCGCAATGGTCTCCGTTCCAGACGAGCCCGTAAGGTAACTTTACTTTCAAAGCATCATGTCAAGGCTCGTCTACAGTTTGCTCATGATCACTTGGAGGACTCTGAGACAGACTGGTTCAAGGTTCTCTGGTCTGATGAGACCAAGATCGAGATCTTTGGTGCCAACCACACACGTGACGTTTGGAGACTGGATGGCACTGCATACGACCCCAAGAATACCATCCCTACAGTCAAGCATGGTGGTGGCAGCATCATGCTGTGGGGCTGTTTCTCAGCCAAGGGGCCTGGCCAACTGGTCCGCATCCATGGGAAGATGGATAGCACGGCCTACCTGGAGATTTTGGCCAAGAACCTCCGCTCCTCCATCAAGGATCTTAAGATGGGTCGTCATTTCATCTTCCAACAAGACAACGACCCAAAGCACATAGCCAAGAAAACCAAGGCCTGGTTCAAGAGGGAAAAAATCAAGGTGTTGCAGTGGCCTAGTCAGTCTCCTGACCTTAACCCAATTGAAAACTTGTGGAAGGAGCTCAAGATTAAAGTCCACATGAGACACCCAAAGAACCTAGATAACTTGGAGAAGATCTGCATGGAGGAGTGGGCCAAGATAACTCCAGAGACCTGTGCCTGCCTGATCAGGTCTTATAAAAGACGATTATTAGCTGTAATTGCAAACAAGGGTTATTCCACAAAATATTAAACCTAGGGGTTGAATAATAATTGACCCACACTTTTATGTTGAAAATTTATTAAAATTTAACTGAGCAACATAACTTGTTGGTTTGTAAGATTTATGCACCTGTTAATAAATCCTGCTCTTGTTTGAAGTTTGCAGGCTCTAACTTATTTGCATCTTATCAAACCTGCTAAATCTGCAGGGGGTTGAATATTACTTGTAGGCACTGTACATATATATATCTATATATATCTATATATATATATATATATATATATATATATATATACAGTTAGGTCCAGAAATATTTGGACAGTGACACAAGTTTTGTTATTTTAGCTGTTTACAAAAACATGTTCAGAAATACAATTATATATATAATAGGGGCTGAAAGTACACACTCCCAGCTGCAATATGAGAGTTTTCACATCCAAATCGGAGAAAGGGTTTAGGAATCATAGCTCTGTAATGCATAGCCTCCTCTTTTTCAAGGGACCAAAAGTAATTGGACAAGGGACTCTAAGGGCTGCAATTAACTCTGAAGGCGTCTCCCTCGTTAACCTGTAATCAATGAAGTAGTTAAAAGGTCCGGGGTTGATTACAGGTGTGTGGTTTTGCATTTGGAAGCTGTTGCTGTGACCAGACAACATGCGGTCTAAGGAACTCTCAATTGAGGTGAAGCAGAACATCCTGAGGCTGAAAAAAAAGAAGGGAATTTTGTTTACTTACCGTAAATTCCTTTTCTTCTAGCTCCAATTGGGAGACCCAGACAATTGGGTGTATAGCTTCTGCCTCCGGAGGCCACACAAAGTATTACACTTAAAAGTGTAAAGCCCCTCCCCTTCTGCCTATACACCCCCCGTGCATCACGGGCTCCTCAGTTTTGGTGCAAAAGCAAGAAGGAGGAAAACTTATAAATTGGTTTAAAGTAAATTCAATCCGAAGGAATTTCGGAGAACTGAAACCATTCAACATGAACAACATGTGTACACAAAGAACAACAGCCCGAAGGGAACAGGGGCGGGTGCTGGGTCTCCCAATTGGAGCTAGAAGAAAAGGAATTTACGGTAAGTAAACAAAATTCCCTTCTTCTTTGTCGCTCCATTGGGAGACCCAGACAATTGGGACGTCCAAAAGCAGTCCCTGGGTGGGTAAAATAAAACCTCGTAATAGAGCCGTAACACGGCCCCTTCCTACAGGTGGGCAACCGCCGCCTGAAGGACTCGCCTACCTAGGCTGGCATCTGCCGAAGCATAGGTATGCACCTGATAGTGTTTCGTGAAAGTGTGCAGGCTCGACCAGGTAGCTGCCTGACACACCTGCTGAGCCGTAGCCTGGTGCCGCAAAGCCCAGGACGCACCCACGGCTCTGGTAGAATGGGCCTTCAGCCCTGAGGGAACCGGAAGCCCAGAAGATCGGTAAGCTTCGAGAATTGGTTCCTTGATCCACCGAGCCAGGGTTAATTTGGAAGCCTGTGACGCTTTACGCCGGCCAGCGACAAGGACAAAGAGTGCATCCGAGCGGGGCAGGGGCGCCGTACGAGAAATGTAGAGTCTGAGTGCTCTCACCAGATCTAACAAGTGCAAATCCCTTTCACATTGGTGAACTGGATGAGGACAAAAAGAGGGTAAGGAGATATCCTGATTGAGATGAAAGGGGGATACCACCTTAGGGAGAAATTCCGGAACCGGACGCAGAACCACCTTGTCCTGGTGAAACCCCAGGAAAGGGGCTTTGCATGACAGCGCTGCTAGCTCAGACACTCTCCGAAGTGATGTGACTGCTACTAGGAAGACCACTTTCTGCGAAAGGCGTGAGAGAGAAATATCCTTCATTGGCTCGAAAGGTGGTTTCTGAAGAGCCATCAGCACCCTGTTCAGATCCCAGGGTTCTAACGGCCGCTTGTAAGGAGGGACTATGTGACAAACCCCCTGCAGGAACGTGCGTACCTGTGGAAGTCTGGCTAGGCGCTTCTGAAAAAACACAGAGAGCGCTGAGACTTGTCCCTTAAGGGAGCCGAGCGACAAACCTTTTTCCAATCCGGATTGAAGGAAGTTAAAGAAAAGTGGGCAAGGCAAATGGCCAGGGAGAAAACCCCTGATCAGAGCACCAAGATAAGAAGATCCTCCACGTCCTGTGGTAGATCTTGGCGGACGTTGGTTTCCTAGCCTGTCTCATAGTGGCAATGACCTCTTGAGATAACCCTGAAGACGCTAGGATCCAGGACTCAATGGCCACACAGTCAGGTTGAGGGCCGCAGAATTCAGATGGAAAAATGGCCCTTGAGACAGCAAGTCTGGTCGGTCTGGTAGTGCCCACAGTTGGCCCACCGTGAGATGCCACAGATCCGGGTACCACGACCTCCTCGGCCAGTCTGGAGCGACGAGGATGGCGCGGCGGCAGTCGGACCTGATCTTGCGTAACACTCTGGGCAACAGTGCCAGAGGAGGAAACACATAAGGGAGTTGAAACTGCGACCAATCCTGAACTAAGGCGTCTGCCGCCAGAGCTCTGTGATCTTGAGACCGTGCCATGAATGTCGGGACCTTGTTGTTGTGCCGGGACGCCATTAGGTCGACGTCCGGCATCCCCCAGCGGCAACAGATCTCCTGAAACACGTCCGGGTGAAGGGACTATTCCCCTGCGTCCATGCCCTGGCGACTGAGAAAGTCTGCTTCCCAGTTTTCTACGCCCGGGATGTGAACTGCGGATATGGTGGAGGCTGTGGCTTCCACCCATAGCAGAATCCGCCGGACTTCCTGGAAGGCTTGCCGACTGCGTGTTCCGCCTTGGTGGTTGATGTATGCCACCGCTGTGGAGTTGTCCGACTGAATTCGGATCTGCTTGCCTTCCAGCCACGGCTGGAACGCCTTTAGGGCAAGATACACTGCCCTTATCTCCAGAACATTGATCTGAAGGGAGGACTCTGGCTGAGTCCAAGTACCCTGAGCCCTGTGGTGGAGAAAGACCGCTCCCCACCCTGACAGACTCGCGTCCGTCGTGACCACCGCCCAGGATGGGGGTAGGAAGGATTTCCCCTTCGACAATGAAGTGGGAAGAAGCCACCACCGAAGGGAAGTTTTGGCTGCCTGAGAAAGGGAGACGTTCCTGTCGAGGGATGTCGACTTCCTGTCCCATTTG
Source organism: Anomaloglossus baeobatrachus (assembly GCF_048569485.1). NCBI lineage: Eukaryota > Metazoa > Chordata > Amphibia > Anura > Aromobatidae > Anomaloglossus > Anomaloglossus baeobatrachus. The sequence continues at coordinate 158,774,630 of NC_134355.1, read as the reverse complement.
CGGAGAATGTCCCATTGAAGTGGACGCAGATAAAACTGCGCAAAAGGAACTGCCTCCATTGCTGCTACCATCTTCCCTAGGAAGTGCATGAGGCGCCTCAAGGGGTGTGACTGACCTTGAAGGAGAGATTGCACCCCTGTCTGTAGTGAACGCTGTTTGTCCAGCGGAAGCTTCACTATCGCTGAGAGAGTATGAAACTCCATGCCAAGATATGTCAGTGATTGGGCCGGTGTCAGATTTGACTTTGGAAAATTGATGATCCACCCGAAACTCTGGAGAGTCTCCAGAGCAATGTTCAGGCTGTGTTGGCATGCCACTTGAGAGGGTGCCTTGACAAGCAGATCGTCTAAGTAAGGGATCACCGAGTGTCCCTGAGAGTGCAGAACTGCTACTACTGTTGCCATGACCTTGGTGAAGACCCGTGGGGCTGTCGCCAGGCCGAAAGGCAGTGCCACGAACTGAAGGTGTTCGTCCCCTATGGCGAAACGCAGGAAGCGCTGATGCTCTGGAGCAATCGGTACGTGGAGATAAGCATCTTTGATGTCGATTGATGCTAGGAAATCTCCTTGGGACATTGAGGCGATGACGGAGCGGAGCGATTCCATCCGGAACCGCCTGGTTTTTACGTGTTTGTTGAGCAGTTTTAGGTCCAGAACAGGACGGAAGGATCCGTCCTTTTTCGGCACCACGAACAAGTTGGAGTAAAAACCGTGACCCTGTTGCTGAAAAGGAACAGGGATCACCACTCCTTCTGCCTTCAGAGTGCACACCGCCTGAAGAAGAGCATCGGCTCGCTCGGGGGGCGGAGATGTTCTGAAGAATCGAGTCGGAGGACGAGAGCTGAACTCTATCCTGTAACCGTGAGACAGAATGTCTCTCACCCAACGGTCTTTTACCTGTGGCAGCCAGGCGTCGCAAAAGCGGGAGAGCCTGCCACCGACCGAGGATGCGGTGTGAGGAGGGCGAAAGTCATGAGGAGGCCGCTTTGGGAGCGGTTCCTCCGGCGGTCTTTTTAGGACGTGACTTAGACCGCCATGAATCGGAGTTCCTCTGATCCTTCTGAGGCCTTTTGGACGAGGAGAATTGGGACCTGCCCGCAGACCGAAAGGACCGAAACCTCGATTGTACCTTCCGTTGTTGAGGTCTGTTTGGTTTGGATTGGGGTAAGGATGAGTCCTTTCCCTTGGATTGTTTAATGATTTCATCCAATCGCTCACCAAACAGGCGGTCGCCAGAAAATGGCAAACCGGTTAAGAACTTTTTGGAAGCAGAGTCTGCCTTCCATTCACGTAGCCACATGGCCCTGCGTACTGCCACCGAATTGGCGGATGCTACCGCCGTACGGCTCGCAGAGTCCAGGACAGCATTAATGGCGTAGGACGCAAACGCCGACGCCTGAGAGGTTAAGGACACCACTTGCGGAGCAGACGTACGTGTGACTGCATTAATCTGCGCGTGACAAGCTGAGATAGCTTGGAGAGCCCATACGGCTGCGAATGCTGGAGCAAAAGACGTGCCGATAGCTTCATAGATGGATTTCAACCAGAGCTCCATCTGTCTGTCAGTGGCATCTTTGAGTGAAGCCCCATCTTCCACTGCAACTATGGATCTAGCCGCCAGTCTGGAGACTGGAGGATCCACCTTGGGACACTGAGCCCAGCCCTTGACAACGTCAGGGGGGAAGGCATAACGTGTATCATTAAGGCACTTGGAAAAACGCTTATCTGGACAAGCTCGGTGTTTCTGGACTGCCTCTCTGAAGTCAGAGTGATCCAGAAACGTACTCATTGTACGCTTGGGAAACCTGAAACGGAATTTCTCCTGCTGAGAAGCTGACTCCTCAATTGGAGGAGCTGGGGGAGAAATATCCAACATTTGATTGATGGTCGCTATAAGGTCATTCACTATGGCGTCACCATCAGGTGTATCTAGGTTGAGAGCGGCCTCAGGATCAGAATCCTGATCTGCTACCTCCGCTTCATCATCCAGAGAGTCCTCCTGCTGAGACCCTGAACAGTGTGATGAAGTCGAGGGAATTTCCCAGCGAGCCCGCTTAGGTGGCCTGGGACTGCGGTCCGTGTCAGAGACCTCACCCTGGGACCTATGAGTCACCCCAGGAGCACTTTGCTGCTCCAAATGAGGGGGGCCTGGGGTCAATGATTCAACAGTGCCCGGGGCCTGAGTCACCGGTCTGGACTGCAAGGCTTCTAGTATCTTAGCAGACCATTTATCCATACTCTCAGAAAGTTTGTCAGCAAATACTGCAAACTCCGTCCCTGTCACCTGGACAGTGGTAGCAGGTGGTTCCACCTGGGCCACCCGTAGCAGAGGCTCCGGCTGAGTAAGTGCCACAGGGGCCGAGCATTGCACACAATGAGGGTCGGTGGAACCTGCCGGTAGTATAGCCGCACATGAGGTACAGGTTGCAAAGTAAGCCTGTGCTTTGGCACCCTTGCTTTTTGCGGACGACATGCTGTTGTCTCCTCTGAGTACAATCCAGGAGGGTATATAGCCAAAAATCAACAGTGCGACCGTCCAGTGTAAATGTATAGCATATAAGCATATATATATATATATATATACACTTCGGCACTCAGTGGGGCCAGCACCTCAGGTGCTGCTTACCGCCCGCTCAAAGCGGTTGTGTGATCACCAGATTCCCTGCCTGGGCCTCCCAGAGCCGTGTTGTCTCTCCTCTCCAGCTTCAGAAGTGCTGACAGGAATGGCTGCCGGCGTTCTGTGGGGAGGAGGGGGCCGTGGGCGTGCCCTAGAAAGTGCGGGAATCTGGTGCCCCACGGTGCTCAGTGAGGGGGGAGGAGGATACAAAGTATGCTCCAGCCCTCAGCGCTGACGTCCTGTGCAGCATCCCGCCCTTCCCCTGACTGGCAGGCCTGGGGGCGGGAATATGCGATACTAGGCCGCAAAAGCCGGGGACTAAAGTTATAAGCGTGGCCGGCAAATAAGCGCGGTCGGCGCGGTAGTCCCCGGCGCACTAACACACCCAGCAGCGCTGCAGTGTGTATTGGCACAAGCGCTCCATGCGCGGTCCCCAAGGGGACACAGAGTACCTCACAGTAGCAGGGCCTTGTCCCTGACGATACCCGGCTCCTGTCCAGCAGATTCCCCAGGGGCTGCGGAGGGAGCACGGTCCCAGTGCCTGGAGACCGATTAGGATCCCACTTCACCCAGAGCCCTTAAGGGATGGGGAAGGAAAACAGCATGTGGCTCCTGCCTATGTACCCGCAATGGGTACCTCAACCTTAACAACACCGCCGACCAGAGTGGGGTGAGAAGGGAGCATGCTGGGGGCCCTGTTATGGGCCCTCTTTTCTTCCATCCGACATAGTCAGCAGCTGCTGCTGACTAAGATGTGGAGCTATGCGTGGATGTCAGCCTCCTTCGCACAAAGCATAAAAACTGAGGAGCCCGTGATGCACGGGGGGTGTATAGGCAGAAGGGGAGGGGCTTTACACTTTTAAGTGTAATACTTTGTGTGGCCTCCGGAGGCAGAAGCTATACACCCAATTGTCTGGGTCTCCCAATGGAGCGACAAAGAAAGAAAAAATCCATCAGAGAGATAGCAGACATGCTTGGTGTAGCATAATCAACAGTTGGGTACATTCTGAGAAAAAAGGAATTGACTGGTGAGCTTGGGAACTCAAAAAGGCCTGGGCGTCCACGGATGACAACAGTGGTGGATGATCGCCGCATACTTTCTTTGGTGAAGAAGAACCCGTTCACAACATCAACTGAAGTCCAGAACACTCTCAGTGAAGTAGGTGTATCTGTCTCTAAGTCAACAGTAAAGAGAAGACTCCATGAAAGTAAATACAAAGGGTTCACATCTAGATGCAAACCATTCATCAATTCCAAAAATAGACAGGCCAGAGTTAAATTTGCTGAAAAACACCTCATGAAGCCAGCTCAGTTCTGAAAAAGTATTCTATGGACAGATGAGACAAAGATCAACCTGTACCAGAATGATGGGAAGAAAAAAGTTTGGAGAAGAAAGGGAACGGCACATGATCCAAGGCACACCACATCCTCTGTAAAACATGGTGGAGGCAACGTGATGGCATGGGCATGCATGGCTTTTAATGGCACTGGGTCACTTGTGTTTATTGATGACATAACAGCAGACAAGAGTAGCCGGATGAATTCTGAAGTGTACCGGGATATACTTTCAGCCCAGATTCAGCCAAATGCCGCAAAGTTGATCGGACGGCGCTTCATAGTACAGATGGACAATGACCCCAAGCATACAGCCAAAGCTACCCAGGAGTTCATGAGTGCAAAAAAGTGGAACATTCTGCAATGGCCAAGTCAATCACCAGATCTTAACCCAATTGAGCATGCATTTCACTTGCTCAAATCCAGACTTAAGACGGAAAGACCCACAAACAAGCAAGACCTGAAGGCTGCGGCTATAAAGGCCTAGCAAAGCATTAAGAAGGAGGAAACCCAGCGTTTGGTGATGTCCATGGGTTCCAGACTTAAGGCAGTGATTGCCTCCAAAGGATTTGCAACAAAATATTGAAAATAAAAATATTTTGTTTGGGTTTGGTTTATTTGTCCAATTACTTTTGACCTCCTAAAATGTGGAGTGTTTGTAAAGAAATGTGTACAATTCCTACAATTTCTATCAGATATTTTTGTTCAAACCTTCAAATTAAACGTTACAATCTGCACTTGAATTCTGTTGTAGAGGTTTCATTTCAAATCCAATGTGGTGGCATGCAGAGCCCAACTCGCGAAAAGTGTGTCACTGTCCAAATACTTCTGGACCTAACTGTATATATACACACAGCATCTCCTATGCGGAGTACAAACACCAGTGTCTTCTATGTGATGTATAGTTGTATAGTGCTGTATATACATCAGCCCCAGTGTCTACTATGTGAAATAAATACACCAGCCTCTATGTCTTATATGTGTATACAACCAATCCTAGCTTCTCCTATGAGATGTATATATATCAGCCACAGGGTCTCCAATGTGTTGTATTTTTACCAGCCCAATGGATTTCAAAGTTTCTTCTTGCAATGTATAGTATATACAGCAGTCCCAGCATCTCCAATGTGATGTATATACACAAGTCTCAGAGTCTGCTATGTAATGTATGCATATCAGCCCCAAGGTTTCCTATGTGCTGTATATACACCAGTCCCATAATCTCCTGTGATGTAGATGCTCCAGCCCTAGCATCTCTTAATGTGACGCATATTCATCAGCTCTATGCATCTCCTATGTGGTGTTTATACTGCACACTAACCTCAGCATCTCTTATGTGATATACATAGAACAGCTCCAGTGTCTAGTATGTGATGTATAAAGTACAAATAAGCAGAGAGTGTAGACCTGTATATATAGTTCATAGTTAGTTGCTGTGTGTATAGTATACAGTGTGAACTCCACACTATAAGCTATTGTGGCGCCCTGGGCAAGCCAGGACGTCACAAGCACTACACCAACACACCCCACACTCCCGGTCAGGCACACCAAAGTCAGAAAAAGTTTAAAAGTTTTAAAAAGATTGTGAATGATAAGTGAATGATTACCGAAGAAGTTACCTGATTGACCATCCCTGATTTGAACCGGTCGTTGACGGCAACTGTTGTCCCCGTGGGGACTGTTTGCAAATTATGCGTAGAAACTGCTACGGACAAGCCCGAGAACTGGCAGGGAAACCATGAACTTGTGGTCTGTAAATATAAATGTTGGCTTTACCGTAACCGCCTCCGGAGAAGCTGATTTGGAGGATGGGCCTGGAGGGAAGTGATGGCCCAGGCCCGCCACTACCGCAACCGGTGGCGATCCTCCGGGGGTTTCAGGGGTTCCCCATGGACGTGGGTCCCCTGAAAAGGACAGAACTCGCTCGGGTAACTTGTGCTGGACTGGGGTCAAGGGGTGCTGCCCATTTGCTTAGGGGCAGCATCAGGGCCAGGTTGCTTGGGTGGGAGAGAGCAGAAGCCGTTACCTTTAGCAACGTTTAAGTATGTGCCTCCCGATGTGGGAAGATTGCAAATGTTTTTAAATGTTAACCGTTTATCTTTTTCAGTTGTGAAAATAAAACCGGTGATGGACGGGCAGCCCGCGGACGGTCTGCATTTTACTAAGGGGGAATGTGGCGCCCTGGGCAAGCCAGGACGTCACAAGCACTACACCAACACACCCCACACTCCCGGTCAGGCACACCAAAGTCAGACAAAAACCCTTGCTGCCTCCTTCCAGGGGCTGATGTCCACACCAGGGGGTGGGTCAGGTGGTTGGTCCCGCCCACCGAGGAGTTCACAGTCCTGGAGGCGGGAGAAAGAGTGAGTTTCAGTTGGGAAGTGAAAGTGAGAGGAGAGTGAAGTGATAAAGGAGAAGACAGAAAGTGGTCCGGGTGTGTGGCCCGGACGGAACAGCAAGGTTGGCAGACGGTGGTGACCGTCTGCAGGAGAGGCCTATTGGAGCTAGCAGTAAGGACCGTGGACGGGCGGTGGCCCAACGGTACCGGACCGGTACGCAAAGAGAAGCCAGCACCATCCGGCAGGGGCTTACGGACCCCGGCAAGGCTAGGAGTCGCCGTGCAATTTGTCAAATCTGTTAGCGAAGGGAACCTCCTGGGTTTCCCAGCAGCCAAGTCCCGACAGAAGGCAACAGTCCAACCGTTAGAGGGAAACACAGTCACCGCCAAGGCTAAAGTTCCCAGGGCCAGAGCCTGCGGGCAAAAGGGGCTCCTTCAGCAACCTTCAAGCTGGAGAGTGGGTTACCGGTGGGAACCCATTGGAACCGTTACACTACACAGGTGCAGGGAAAGGCAGTCACCATCAACCTGCCGGGAGAAGAAACACCGCAGCCGTCTGTGGGACCCGTCCATCCAGCCGTTTGTTTTACCGGAGACTTTGTGTACATCATTGGCTGAGTGAGTACCACCGTGCCGTGCGGCACAGCGCTGCCCCCGCGACCCTGCACCTCGCCAGGCCCCGTAACCCGCCTGCCATCCATCCCTACCCCATCACCGGGCCCCGGGACAACCAACCCCCTACCCACAGAGGGGAGAACTAACATCCAGGCTGCTCCTTGCCATCGCTCCCGGGATCCCCGTCCAGAGCAGCGGTGGTGTCACCAATCTCACCACAACCGTGGGTGGCGTCACGGACAATATCAAATCCCCACAATCAAGTCCCCCTTTTCACTCACGGGCGAGGAACGCCGCTCGAGTCCCCGGGATCCGGCCCACCGCTCGCGCCACCACCGAGCAGTAGCAGCCGGACCCGGACCCGAGCAGTGGGAGAGCGCAGCGTCCCCTCCTCCGCCTGCGACAATATATACACAGGCACATATCGACACTATGTAGTATATACATAGCTCCAAACAAGTGGTACACCAGGGACACAAACAACAGTGGGCCCTAGTGTTAGTGAGAGGGAAGGTGGACACCACCTCCACTTACCGGCAGCTTTACCCTGCACTCCTAGTCAGTCCCTATACAGGTTCCTCACCTGTCAAACAGGAAACTGAAGCCCTGAGATGACCATACAAAAATCCCTAGCTAGGGAGTGTGCAGGTGAAGGACACTAGCCCCACTGCTGCTCTGAAAGAACACATCAGGAAGGAAGACAGATGGGGTAAACCACTACAACAGACTGCTGCAGCCACACCACAGCAACTCCGCAAAGGGTTTAATCAGCTCCGTCGACCTCCAGGACCAGCATCCAAATGAATCAAGACCAACCAGCACCCTCTGGTTGTAGCATAGGGTATATAAAAGGGACTGGGACTGGTCCAAACCGGAAACACCTGAGCTGCTGGTAATTGGCCTGCTTGCTGGCAACCAATACTGCCATTAACCCTACAACTGCAAAAGGAAAGGAAAACACATTTAGGCCTCTTTCACACATTCGTGCAAAACACACAAGTTTTGCATGGTCCTTGGTGTGCGTGTGTCCAAGTGTGTGTTCAGTGTGTGCTGTCAATGTGCTATCCATGTGACATCCTCATAGCACATGAACAGCGTGAACTTCTAGAATTACCTGTCCATGGTGCTGCTTCCAGTCCGAGGTACAGTGAATATGCAATGAGCATAATGAGCGGGGGTCGGAAGCAAGTGACAGCAGCACTGGAGACAGCAGCGGAGGAGACAGGTGAGTATAGAAAAGCATTGTATTTCACAAACATGTGTTTTCTCTGGTGCGTGTCACTCTGATGTCACATGGATTACATCAGTGTGTGGGCCGTGTGACTTCCATGCTGCCAGAGAAAAATGGACATGTCTACGTGTAGAGCACACGGACAACGTATGCTCCACACAGACATACGGTTCATTGGAGAACATGCATGTGTGCAAACCCATTTATTTTAATGGGTTTACATGTGCCCGTGTCTCGGGTACGTATGAAAACGGATGTCACACGTACCGAAGACACGGGGGGCCTCAAATAGCAGAGTCTCAAAGGGGGTAGTGAGACTCAGACCCAAAACCGGTCACTAAAAACTTAGAGCAGAAAGACAGCCGTGACAACAGCGGAGCTTTGTATATACTAAATAGTATACGGAGGATTCTCTATCACATCCACAGGCCCAGCTCTACACTAAATACTATACACACAGCTCCACAGTATTAGTACTCTCCTGTCCTGCATACTGGGTATTACAGTACCCTTCTGCAGTGCATCTTTCCTCTATATACATCATTCTGCAGTACAACTCTCTTGTATATACACCCCTCCTGCAGTATGCCTCTCTTGTATATACCCCCTCCTGCAGTATGCCTTTCCTGTATATACACCCCTCCTGCAGTATGCCTCTCCTGTATATACACCCCTCCTGCAGTATGCCTCTCTTGTATATACCCCCCTCCTGCAGTATGCCTCTCCTGTATATACACCCCTCCTGCAGTATGCCTCTCTTGTATATACCCCCCTCCTGCAGTATGCCTCTCCTGTATATACACCCCTCCTGCAGTATGCCTCTCTTGTATATACCCCCTCCTGCAGTATGCCTTTCCTGTATATACACCCCTCCTGCAGTATGCCTCTCCTGTATATACACCCCTCCTGCAGTATGCCTCTCTTGTATATACCCCCCTCCTGCAGTATGCCTCTCCTGTATATACACCCCTCCTGCAGTATGCCTCTCTTGTATATACCCCCCTCCTGCAGTATGCCTCTCCTGTATATACACCCCTCCTGCAGTATGCCTCTCCTGTATATACACCCCGCTCCTGCAGTATGCCTCTCTTGTATATACACCCCTCCTGCAGTATGCCTCTCCTGTATATACACTCCTCCTGCAGTATGCCTCTCTTGTATATACACCCCTCCTGCAGTATGCCTCTCCTGTATATACACCCCTCCTGCAGTATGCCTCTCCTGTATATACACTCCTCCTGCAGTATACCTCTCCTGTATATACACCCCTCCTGCAGTATGCCTCTCCTGTATATACACTCCTCCTGCAGTATGCCTCTCTTGTATATACCCCCTCCTGCAGTATGCCTTTCCTGTATATACACCCCTCCTGCAGTATGCCTCTCTTGTATATACCCCCTCCTGCAGTATGCCTTTCCTGTATATACACCCCTCCTGCAGTATGCCTCTCCTGTATATACACCCCTCCTGCAGTATGCCTCTCTTGTATATACCCCCCTCCTGCAGTATGCCTCTCCTGTATATACACCCCTCCTGCAGTATGCCTCTCTTGTATATACCCCCCTCCTGCAGTATGCCTCTCCTGTATATACACCCCTCCTGCAGTATGCCTCTCTTGTATATACCCCCTCCTGCAGTATGCCTTTCCTGTATATACACCCCTCCTGCAGTATGCCTCTCCTGTATATACACCCCTCCTGCAGTATGCCTCTCTTGTATATACCCCCCTCCTGCAGTATGCCTCTCCTGTATATACACCCCTCCTGCAGTATGCCTCTCTTGTATATACCCCCCTCCTGCAGTATGCCTCTCCTGTATATACACCCCTCCTGCAGTATGCCTCTCCTGTATATACACCCCGCTCCTGCAGTATGCCTCTCTTGTATATACACCCCTCCTGCAGTATGCCTCTCCTGTATATACACTCCTCCTGCAGTATGCCTCTCTTGTATATACACCCCTCCTGCAGTATGCCTCTCCTGTATATACACCCCTCCTGCAGTATGCCTCTCCTGTATATACACTCCTCCTGCAGTATACCTCTCCTGTATATACACCCCTCCTGCAGTATGCCTCTCCTGTATATACACTCCTCCTGCAGTATGCCTCTCCTGTATATACACCCCTCCTGCAGTATGCCTCTCCTGTATATACACCCCTCCTGCAGTATGCCTCTCCTGTATATACACTCCTCCTGCAGTATACCTCTCCTGTATATACACCCCTCCTGCAGTATGCCTCTCCTGTATATACACCCCTCCTGCAGTATGCCTCTCTTGTATATACACCCCTCCTGCAGTAAGCCTCTCCTGTATATACACTCCTCCTGCAGTATGCCTCTCTTGTATATACACCCCTCCTGCAGTATGCCTCTCTTGTATATACACCCCTCCTGCAGTATGCCTCTCCTGTATATACACCCCGCTCCTGCAGTATGCCTCTCTTGTATATACACCCCTCCTGCAGTATGCCTCTCCTGTATATACACTCCTCCTGCAGTATGCCTCTCTTGTATATACACCCCTCCTGCAGTATGCCTCTCCTGTATATACACCCCTCCTGCAGTATGCCTCTCCTGTATATACACTCCTCCTGCAGTATACCTCTCCTGTATATACACCCCTCCTGCAGTATGCCTCTCCTGTATATACACTCCTCCTGCAGTATGCCTCTCCTGTATATACACCCCTCCTGCAGTATGCCTCTCCTGTATATACACCCCTCCTGCAGTATGCCTCTCCTGTATATACACTCCTCCTGCAGTATACCTCTCCTGTATATACACCCCTCCTGCAGTATGCCTCTCCTGTATATACACCCCTCCTGCAGTATGCCTCTCTTGTATATACACCCCTCCTGCAGTAAGCCTCTCCTGTATATACACTCCTCCTGCAGTATGCCTCTCTTGTATATACACCCCTCCTGCAGTATGCCTCTCTTGTATATACACCCCTCCTGCAGTATGCCTCTCCTGTATATACACCCCTCCTGCAGTATGCCTCTCCTGTATGTACATCCCTCCTGCAGTATGCCTCTCCTGTATATACACCCCTCCTGCAGTATGCCTCTCCTGTATATACACCCCTCCTGCAGTATGCCTCTCCTGTATATACACTCCTCCTGCAGTATACCTCTCCTGTATATACACCCCTCCTGCAGTATGCCTCTCCTGTATATACACTCCTCCTGCAGTATGCCTCTCTTGTATATACACCCCTCCTGCAGTATACCTCTCCTGTATATACACCCCTCCTGCAGTATGCCTCTCCTGTATATACACTCCTCCTGCAGTATGCCTCTCTTGTATATACACCCCTCCTGCAGTATGCCTCTCCTGTATATACACCCCTCCTGCAGTATGCCTCTCCTGTATATACACTCCTCCTGCAGTATACCTCTCCTGTATATACACCCTCCTGCAGTATGCCTCTCCTGTATATACACTCCTCCTGCAGTATGCCTCTCTTGTATATACACCCCTCCTGCAGTATGCCTCTCCTGTATATACACCCCTCCTGCAGTATGCCTCTCCTGTATATACACTCCTCCTGCAGTATACCTCTCCTGTATATACACCCCTCCTGCAGTATGCCTCTCCTGTATATACACTCCTCCTGCAGTATGCCTCTCTTGTATATACACCCCTCCTGCAGTATACCTCTCCTGTATATACACCCCTCCTGCAGTATGCCTCTCCTGTATATACACTCCTCCTGCAGTATGCCTCTCTTGTATATACACCCCTCCTGCAGTATGCCTCTCCTGTATATACACCCCTCCTGCAGTATGCCTCTCCTGTATATACACTCCTCCTGCAGTATACCTCTCCTGTATATACACCCTCCTGCAGTATGCCTCTCCTGTATATACACTCCTCCTGCAGTATGCCTCTCTTGTATATACACCCCTCCTGCAGTATACCTCTCCTGTATATACACCCCTCCTGCAGTATGCCTCTCCTGTATATACACTCCTCCTGCAGTATGCCTCTCTTGTATATACACCCCTCCTGCAGTATGCCTCTCCTATACACCCCTCCTGCAGTATGCCTCTCCTGTATATACACCCCTCCTGCAGTATGCCTCTCTTGTATATACACCCCTCCTGCAGTATGCCTCTCCTGGATATACACCCCTCCTGCAGTATGCCTCTCCTATACACCCCTCCTGCAGTATGCCTCTCCTGTATATACACCCCTCCTGCAGTATGCCTCTCCTGTATATACCCCCCTCCTGCAGTATGCCTCTCCTGTATATACACCCCTCCTGCAGTATGCCTCTCCTGTATATACCCCCTCCTGCAGTATGCCTTTCCTGTATATACACCCCTCCTGCAGTATGCCTTTCGTATAGTCAACTCTCCCTGTAACACTTGTGTTGTAAACACCCATCCTGCTGTACACCTATATTGTATACACCTTTCCAGTATGTACACCCTCCTGCTGTACACCTATCCTATATACACCCTCCCGCTTCACACCCCTGCTGTATATACACCTGCCCTGTACACTCCTCTCCTGTATACACATAACCGCTATGTACTTTGCCTTTCCGTTCCATAACGTGATTAGTTTTGGCTTTTGGGCACAATAACAAAGCTCATCACATGGCTGGTCACATGACACGACCTCGGACACGCAGGCAGCCTATCACGATAATTGTTTTATCAGGCGCAGTCTCACAAGCCAGTAAGAGCCTCTGTTTTTTGTGCTTGTTTTCCATGCAGAGATGTGATTGGATAGGACGGTGGGGGCGGGGCTGAGCTGTGGGAAGTGAATGGCTGCTCGTGTCTTCACTGCTTCCGGGCCACAGCGATGTATACAGAAGTCATGGACGCTGTGTGCGGAGGGTGAGCGGCGCACAATGGCGGAGAGTGTGCGGTACCGAGGAGCGGAGCTATAGAGCACGGGTACGGTATCCGGCTGTGTGACGTGTGCTGTCCTATGCCCGGGCTCTGTGCTGGGCGCAGGTCATTGTTTCTCCATTCCTGTCAGTGTCCTCCCTTGTGTGGCCGCTGTTTTGTGCCGGACGAGTTGTTATTATTGTCATCATTCACTTTACCATATAATGTTCTAAGAAGCGGGAAAGTAAAGTTCTGAGTGATTGTGCCATAGTGTATGGGGCTCTGTGTGTGGAAGAAAGCTCCTGGAAGTGATTCTCCAGCCCATGCCATTACAGCCATATTATACCAATCGTGTTTAGTTCTATTATTTTAGTGGTTTAATAGAAGTTGTGTAAGTCTACAAATAAACTGATTGGGTTAGTTATTTTCTGATCAGTATTAAGCAGAAGCCCCTGTAGGAGCAAGCGCCTCCGGTCACCTCCAGTGTCGTCACTCTGCAGGTAAATCACATCTAAAGGGAGCTGCAGCTGATCTGTGGGTGTCATGTACCAGGCCTGGGCTGTGTGGGCGCAGCCTGGGGTGCCGGGCTGTGTGGGCGCAGCCTGGGGTGCCGGGCTGTGTGGGCGCAGCCTGGGGTGCCGGGCTGTGTGGGCGCAGCCTGGGGTGCCGGGCTGTGTGGGCGCAGCCTGGGGTGCCGGGCTGTGTGGGCGCAGCCTGGGGTGCCGGGCTGTGTGGGCGCAGCCTGGGGTGCCGGGCTGTGTGGGCGCAGCCTGGGGTGCCGGGCTGTGTGGGCGCAGCCTGGGGTGCCGGGCTGTGAACTCCTCTTATATTTCAGAGGAAAAGACCAATATCCATGCACTAGAGAAGGTCAGACAGGCGGCTCCTCTGCAGCTTCTTTCTGCCCTGGACTGACAGGTCTCTGTTCCACCTGTCCTCTGAGCAGCTTGGCCCTCAGCAGCTATGGGGACCAGAATCGGGCGCAAAGGGGTAGGAGCTCATTATTCCATCTCATGTTCACTTATGCCCCCGCCCACTGGTGGCTGTGATTGGTTGCAGGCAGACACGCCTCCACGCTGAGTGACAGCTGTCACACTGCAACCAATCACAGCTGCCGGTGGGTGGGTCTTTATCGTGCAGTAAAATAAATAAATAAAAAAAAAAAAAAAATGTGCGCTCCCCCTAAATTTGATACCAGCCAAGATAAAGCCACACGCTGAGGGCTGGTATTCTCAGGATAGGGAGCCCCACGTTATGGGGAGCCCTCCAGCCTTAAAAATATCAGCCAGCAGCAGCCCGGAATTGCCGCATCCATTAGATGCAACTGTCCTGGGACTGTACCCGGCTCATCCCGATTGCTGTGATGCAGTGGCAATTGGGGTAATAAAGAGTTAATGGCAGCCCATAGCTGCCACTAAGTCCTAAGTTAATCATGGCAGGCGTCTATGGGACACCCCCCATGATTAACCTGTAAGTGAAAGTAAATAAACACACACACCCAAAAAATCCTTTATTAGGAATAAAAGACAAAAAAACCCCACCCTCTTTCACCACTTTATTAAAAGCCCCAAATACCCCTCCAGGTCCGGCGTATTCCACACGAGGCCCCACGACGCTTGCATACTGATCCAGCTGCGTCTGTGAGCTAGTACTCAATGCAGCATCGTTCCGTGAACTAGGCTGCAGGGGTAACTACAGGTCATTTCTCACAGTCGGGGATGTCAACACATTACCTCTCGCAAGAACTTCAGGGCCTCACAAGCGATAATAGTGACGTCACCGACCGGAAGTGACCCTGCGAAAACTCAGATCCAAGGTCCCACAGGATCACTGCTGTATGAGAAATACTTTTGGTGGATGAAACACATACATCAGAAATAAAAGCTGTAATATCTGTCAACCTATCCCTCTATCCCAGAAGAAGGAAATGACAACACTTTTTTTTATTTTATTTTTCAACGTGCTTTATTGCATTGAATGCATAAAAACACAGGTACCAACCCGCTGTAAAACTGCATGCGGTTTTCGGGTGCGTTTTTTTGCCGCATGTGCGGTAATGTTTCAGAGGGTGTGGAATTTTCTTAAGAAAATTTCATTTTCTAGTGCGCACAGGGCCTTAAAGGGGTTATGCAGGACTTTGTGTTTTCTTTCCTATGGGGTTAAGCACTTACCAGCAGGTAGCTTAACTGTCTGCTGGCAGTTCTCCTGCTTCCCGTGGTGTCATGTCAGTGCAGCTCCTTGTCTTTTACTCCGCTGTATAGACAGGGTGTCACTGCTGATGTCATCCAGATTGACAACCAACTCCATGAGTTGGCTGTCAATTATTTATTACCACCACAGCAGTGACACCTCATCGACAGCAGACTGAGCTGATCTGTTGACTTGTCATTAGGAGAATTGCACCTCAGTTACTGGACAGAACAGACGTAGTCAGTAACTATCTGCTGGTAAGTTCTTAGCCCCATTAAGGTATTTTTAAAAAGTCCTAACTAACCTCTTTAAATGCTATTTACTTGCAGATATTTGTAGTTAAATAGCATTTTTGAAGGCGACAAATTCCATATAAATGCATCTGTCAGAGATTAAGTGGTTAAACAGCAGAGATCGGCGCTATCACTGATCAGTACTGTTGGAGGTTGGTGCTGGCGTATACCGATCCTTGTGTTGATCTCTGTATGCTCGACACGTCTATACATGCTCCGTGATGTAACAACCCGTTTATTGTCCATGATGTAATAGTGGTCATCTGCTGTAATGCATGGCTAGCTACGTTACATGGTGAAGATTCTTTGCTGTAGCTTACAGAGGCCATACCATATTATCCATTTATTCTCCAAATGCATGATGTGTTCTCACATTTGCTAAGAAATGTTCCATCTTCACTTTCTAGGGCCAAGAGTTCTTCCAAGATGTCAGGTCGCCGGAAACGAGCGGCTCCAGTCAAACTGGATGATGGAGCAAAGAAGCTGCTATCCTGGAATATGCATGAAGATGGAGGGAATGATGGAACGCTAGACGAGGATGGGGCACCCACTGAGCCGAGCACATCACTTTCCCGAATAAATGACAGTCCTGAAAGGATCTTATCCATAGATGAGACTGAAGGTCCAAGTACAAAGCCACAAGGAGAAGAAAATAAAGACTCCAGAGACATCTTGGCCCCATTATCTGAAGATCTTAGTTTATTAGTCTTGCCCTTTCCTGATGATGACGTCTGGAGAGCTTTGCTTGGTGTATTCAGTCTTCATGTTTCATCTGGGAAATGTTTTAGTTCAGACTTTCATGAGTGTAGTCTTACATTGACTGGTACCTCTTCCTCCAGACATGCCCAGCTTTTGCTTTGTGTGCAGGAATCGATTGTAGATGTTGATGGGTCTGAACAAGGATCCAGCAATATGTGCAGAGAAGACATTCTTGTGAAAACTTCACTTGATGGCCAAATGCTGGAAGAGCTAATGTGGCTGCAGAAGAAGAAGCTTATTGCACTTTATCAAAGGACAACCCATAATAATGAACTTAAGGTAATTTTATTATATCGTTGACTACTTGTGTCAATGGAGTCAATACATTTCAGCTTTCTCCTTGGCTGTGTGTGCATGTGTTCTGATTGATTGCTCTCAGTGAGAGAAACAAAATTAAAATGTTGTAGTTGTGATACCTTTTTAATGGCTAACTAAAATAAAAATAAAATATGATGTTCTAAAGCAAGCTTTCGAGACATCTCAGGTCTCTTCCTCAGGCATGGTATGACTATTCACAAACCATGTGTTCTGAATGGCAAGAAGATCCAAGGTGCCTTTACACTGGAAGATCATCCAGAACAAATGTTCCTGGGAAAGCTTGTTTTCTGATCGCGCAACATATAATGGTCAGGATATTGCTTGTTCATTGTGTTGACGATTAAGCTTGTATATAAATCATCGTTTTAGCTTATCTCAGTGAGAGCAAACGGATTTGGGCATGTTGGGTTTCTTTCTCCTTTATGTCAAAGATCAACCATAAAAATTAACTCTGTGACCAGTCATAAAAAAGCGAGTGTGGTTGACATTCATTTGTAAGGTCTGGTTTAGGGTCAGGGAACCCCAGTGACGACTAATGAATGAGTGGCCAAAAGCTTAGAACAGCCCCTTCACACGAGTCATGCTGTAAACTTGCATTGCACGCGCTATTCGGAATGTAGACAATATAGCGAGTATGAATAGTTAGGTACTCGCTCAATTCTACTCCTAAAGGATTGCTGTGTTTAAGTGACCTTATGGGGAATGTCTATTTGTACAATGCTGATCATAAATGAATTCACTCTCTTTTTAGAAAGAGGACTTTAAGCAATATCTCACTGAACACAAGAATAATTTTTAAAATTTTGACAAGATGAATTTCATAGAACTTTTTTCTTTTGTTTTATTCCATAACATGAAAGGTTAATAATCTAAATTTCATTACAAAATCTTCAGTTTAATCTTCAGTTTGAGAATGAGGCTCCATAGGATCCGATGGGCTTCCTGGGTTATTGGACCATTGGATTATTTCTGAACTTCAAGGATTTCTGCTTAATTGATTGAACAAGGGAGTGTGGGGAAGATTTCATTCAAAAAAGCAACTTTTTTTTTTTTTTTTTTTGGTGTGCTTTTTAAATGTATATTTACTGGATTAGTAATAGGGGGTGTCTGATAGACGCCTAGCCATTAGTAACACCTGGTCTTGATATCAGCTGTGAATTCATAGCTGACATGAACCCTAGCAGTATTAGGGTTTGTGCCCACGTTGCATTGTGTCCCTGAAGAAATTTCTGCAGCGATTTCAACAGCACATATGCGCTTCAAATCGCTGCAGAAACACTGCATACAAAAGCAGATTTCATGCGCTCTGGATGCTGCCTTTCCCTATAGACAGACCTGGACCTGCATCCAAAGCGCATGAAATAAGGGACATGTTGCTTTTTAGAACGCAGCGATTTGGCAGCTTGCAAATCGCTGCGTTCTAAAACGCAACATGCGCATTGGATTATGCACAATCTTCATAGATTGTGCTGGGGACGCAGGACACATGCAGTTGCGCTGCAGTGCAGAACGCAGCGTAACTGTATGCAATACGCTCACGTGGGCACAGAGCCTTACTCCGACTGGCTTGGTGCGGTGGCAATCGGGTAGAGCTGGGCAAAGCGTCGGACTTGGCACATTTCATGGATGTGCCACTTCTGGGGCTGTTGCAAGCTGCTATTTTTTAGGCTGAGAAAGGCCAAATAACAATGAGCCTTCCAGCCTGATAATGCCAGCCTCTAGCTGCCTGGTCTTAAAATGGCTGGTTAACAAAAATAGGGGGTGGCCCTAGGTTGTGTTTTTTTTTTTTGTTTTGTTTTGTTTAATAATAATTGAAAATCATTAATCAAAAAGGCATGGGATCGCCTCTATTTTTTGATAACCAGCCATGGTAAAGCAGACAGCTGAGGGCGGAAGCCCGCAGTGGTTTGCTTATCATGGGCTGATTATCAAAAATAAGGGGACCCCACTTTTTTATAATTAATAATAATTTGTTTATTCTCTATCCACATTTGTTAGGTCAATTGATTTCCTTGACTAGTTACCAAAAATATTGGGGGGGGGCATGCTATTTTTTTACGACTTAAAATGGCACTAAAGGGTACAGTATCTGGGGGGGGGGGGGGGGGGCTTTGCTTTTGTCAACATACAGAGGACCGTGTGTGCCGAGCATCATGACATCAGGTCCTGTGTAGGACCAATGACAATGCAGCTGGCCACTCACAGCCATGCCAGTACTCGTGATGGGTGCGAAAGTGCCCACAGCCGAAAAGCTTGATTTGTTGAAAGGCTGCAGTGCAGCCAACTTTATTAAGCAAATGAGCAGCATCCGAACTTGGACATGAACCTCCGTGAGAACTTCTTGTTCGAGCATCGGAACCCGGACTTCACAGTTTGGGTCCGCTCATTCCTAATTGATTGTACTTCTAACTATTATTAAATATTGTAAGCTTCCCAGGTGAGCGTGCACCGTAGAAGTGTTCTAGTTAACTCCTAGCATCCCAGCCTCCCTCCAGCCCAATCATTTCTATACAGCAGTTATTTGCTGACTTCCATCCCTTATCAGCTGTAGACAAGCCGTTGTTATAAATCTTGCAGAATTGCCAGCCCACACAATCTGCAACTTTCAGAGCAGTTTTCCTAATCATAGCTCTTAATTTCCTGAACCAAGTGAGTGTTCAAGGGCCCTGTTATCTCTATATAGAAATATAGTAATAACAGTGTAAATTCCAGAACAAAACCCCTGATGGCTGAATGTATTACTGCAGAGCCTGTGCTTGGCTTTATAGTCCTACTATGATAGCTCTGCTGCTCACCAGAAGGCTGGGGCCACACGGGGCACTACTGCGATGCTCGCATGAGACTCGGCTCGCGCTGGCAGCACAGCAGGAGCCAAGTGTCATGCTACTGTGCATATTAATAATATGCTATAATAATAGCTATTGCCATTCTCGCACCGGTGTACCGCGAGTGCAGTGCGATTTTTCTTTTTTTTTTTTTTTTTTTTTTTCTTTCTACCCCCCCCCTCACCCCATTCACTTGAATGGGTGCAAGAGAAAGAGTCTCGCATTACGGTTGCAGCATGCTGCGATTGCTTTCTCGATCTGATTAGGGCTGAGAAAATAATCGCTCATGTGTGCTGACACATAGGCTAGAATTGGTCCGAGGGGAATGCGATGTTTTATCGCACTCCACTCACACCGATTTTCTCGCCGTGTGGCTTAGGCCGAACTGTCACTCCGGGAGGAGTGGTCCACCCTGCCAGAAGTCCTGAAGTAAGGAGACTTCAGAACTGTGAGATGCTCAAGAAACAACTTGTGAATAACCCTTTAAGTCCTCATTTTCCTAAGGTCCCTCACGAGTTTCAGTACAGGAAGATTATAAAAGATTAACTGGGTTTTGCATTCGTGTAGCTGCAAAAACATAAATTTCATCCGTTTGTAGTAATAACGTTTGAAAGTTCACATCTCAGAATTTGTAACTCGTGCTCCGGTCACATAACAGCATGTGACCGGAGCTTGCCGTGATGCCGTTGTACTGTATTGCACTGTGCTGGCGTGTGACTGATCCGGCAAAGCTGCAAAATGTTGGATGTGTGAAACCGGCCTTACTCACCAGGTGGCAGGGCGACTTTAGCTCACAAAATGATGACTATGCAAGAGAAAGCGTTGTGTTTGAGTATGAGAAGAGCAGTTAGCGGTCCAAAGACAGTATGAAAGTGACCCACCTAGTCACCAGAGCATTCTGTGGTGGTAGCGACAATTTGAGGACACAGGATGCATGTGTAAACGTAAAAAGCCCTGGATGACCGAGTGGTAAGGCAAACCAGTTGTCATAAAAGTTTGGCTCATAAATTGCCGGCGGCATCAGACGCTGTTCACACGACCTATTAATCAGATTACTGGTGCTAAATGGTTCTCCAAACTCTATCTCAGGGGGTCTATAATTTAATTCGGGTCTTACAGGGGGATGACTATAAGACGGCATTCAATACACCAGAGGGTCATTTAAAATATCTGGTGATGCCCTTTGGGCTGATGAACCCTGCGGTTTTTCAGCACTTTGGTAATGATGTATTTGTTTACCTGTTGGGGAAATTTACTTGTTTGGCATTCTCATTTATTCACAAGATTTTGGGTCGGTCACATTTGAAACATGTTAAACAGGTTTTGCAAATTCTCAGAGAGAACAGGTTGTTCTAAAAATTAGCAAAGTGTGTATTTGCCGTTCAGGAATTTCCATTTTTGAGTTACATAATTTCCGCCTCTGGTTTTAGGATGGATCCCTCTAAGTTAGGCTATATTTTTGTTGTACTGGATAAGTTTTCCAAAATTACGCATTTTATCGCCTTACCAACATTACCCAATGCAGAAACCTCAGCTCAGGTATTTATACTTTCGCTCGTCAGACTCAATGGCATCCCATCCGTCTGATAGAGGTACTCCCATTTATTGCCAATTTTTAGAGGGCTTTCTGCTCTCGCTTAGGGATTAAGCGTTCTTGCTCATCGGTGTTCCAACCTCAGTCTAATGGACAAACAGAGCTCATGAACCAGAATTTGGAGCAGTAGTATTTGTGCTGATTGGTCTCTGATAATCAGGAGCGGTCCTTGTCTCTCCCTCTAGCAGAGTTTACGATCAATAATCACTGCAATGAGTCCTCTGATATGTCCCCTTTCTTTTGTGTCTAAGGTCCCCATCTCCAGTTCTGTACATTTGTGTAGGGGGAATCCTCCGGACTACCTGAGGATAACCTAGTGCTGAGACCAATATCATTACATTGGAAAAGGTTCAGCATAACATGGTGTCTTAAGTATAAGCGTGTGGTTGACTGTAGATGTTTCCCTGGTCTGGACCGGTGTGTGGGTGATCTGATGTGGTTATCCATAAAAACCATTAAGCTTAAAGTGCCATCATTTAAGTTAAGACCTCGGTTCATTGTCAGTTTCAAAATTACTGCTGTCATCAACCCTTAGGCTTTCCATCTAGCCTTATGAGCAACATATAAAATTCATAATATGTTCCACAAATCTCTCTTAAAGAAGTTTTGCGTTCAAAAGCTCCTCTTCCCGCCCCTCCACCTTCGGTTTTAGCAGATAGATTGGAAATTCAGGTGTCGAGAATTAGATTCTCTGGTCGTTCATCTGTCTTTACAGTACTTGGATCACTGACTGTGTTATGGTCCTGAGGAGAGGACTTTGGTTCCAGCCTATGAGATCCATGCGGAGCATCTAGTTAGGGTATTCCATCACTGTCATCCAGAGACCCCAGGTCCTTGGTGTCTAGAGGCACAACAGACTCTCACACTCCAGACTGGTTTCTCTGATGCTTCTGAGTTACAGATGTAAGCTCAGGCGTTGACCTGCGGTGTTCATTTGTAATCAGGCTGGCAGGAGTTAATTTCAACTGGCCTGCTGCTTACCTCTGGGATCACGTTGTAGGAAGACCTATCACAGCTAATCCTCACCTATTATGGTGGAATCTGTCTTCCCATGCCAACGATAGCTTTAGCTACACTGGTCCGTGTGCTGCTGTATCATAGTTCTTTGGTGTATGTTTTGCTTTGTGCGTGGTTGTGGAATTATCATGTCTCATTGGTTTCCTCCGTTCTCTTTCTTATTTTCCTTATCACTTGTTGTCTAATACCTCTGTGTGATCAAGTTTTGGTTTCCCCTGTTTGTCCTTATCTGTAGGATCTACCACTCCTGTTCCAGCCCTTAGGGATGTTCAGGAGCAGTGTAAGGAAGGCGGCCCAGACATAATCGCTTGTTTAGACGTATCTCTGGGATCAGGGACAGCTAGAGCCCCCCCTAGTCTTCGGGCCAGTTTAGGAGCCCTGGTCTCCGGTTATCCCATTGTACTCCGTGACAGCAGTGGAGAAACCTTTTGCGCGTAGCCCACAGAAATCAACATCTCACAGAAGTCATGAACTTGGCATTCCTCAACCAAGATTCTGTGTTGTCGACTGTGTCAGAAACCATATCGAGTGCAGCTATTGCATCATTTACGGGCAGCCAGCGACGGCATCCATTATGAATTCTGTGTACGTTTTCAGGCAAAATTAGAAGATGAGGAATTTGATTCCTGACTAGTGTTCAGTGATGAGGCAACCTTCTACTTAAAGCGCACCAATCACCAGGATTTTCCTATATAAACTAAAGCCAGTGCTATACTGGCGCGATCATGCGGATTCTATCCATTTTGGGTTTTGAGATTGGTTTTAAAATGATTGTAATAAAGGTTAAATAAAATACATTTGACTTGCATATTTTTCTCTTGGAGTTGTGTTGGTATTCTTATATGCTGTAACCCCTTCAGCCCCCGGGCATTTTGCGTTTTTCCGTTTTTTTTTTTTTTTGTTTTGTTTTTTTTTTTCTCTCTCTCTCTTCCGAGAGCCGTAACATTTTTTTTTTCCGTCAATCTTACCATATGAGGGCTTGCTGTTTGTGGGACGAGTTGTAGTTTTAAATTAAACCATAAGTTTTCCCATATAGTGTGCTAGAAAACAGCAATAAAAATGTGATTGCACAATAGTTTTTGGGATATTTTATTCACCATGTTCACTATATGGTAAAACTGATGTGTTGCTGTGGTGCCTGAGGTCGTTGCGAGTTTGGAGACACCAAACATGAATATTTGTTCTTGTATCTAAGGGGTTAACAAAATTTCACAAGTTTGTCCAAAAAAAAAAGTGGCACACATTTTGCGCCATTTTCTAAAACACGTAGCGTTCTCATTTTTCAGTATCTATGGCTCAGTGACAGCTTATTTTCTGCATCTCGAGCTGACGTTTTTAACTGTACAATGTTTGTGCAGATGCTATGTTTTGATCGCCTATTATTGCATTTAGCGCAAAATTTGTGGCGACCTAAAACGCAATTTTGGTGTTTGGAATTTTTTTTACCAATAAGATTAATTGATTTTATATTCTGATTGGGCATTTCTGAACGCAGCGATAGCAAATATGTGGGGTTTTTTTTAACCCTTTAATTTTCAATGGGGCGAAAGGGGGGTGAATTGAACTTTTTTAGGTTCTTTTATTTTTTTTTATTTTAAAACTTTTTAACTCTTTATTTTACTAGGTCCCGTAGGGGGCTATATGGATCAGCTGTCTGATCTCTCTTCCATATCTTCAGATCACAGCTACAGAGCTGAGATCTGCAGATATGCTGCTTTACTCTCAATGCCAAAAAGGTAGAGCAGAAAGCAGGTTTCAAAATCCACGCCAGACCACAACAAATCCAGATGCTTGTCAGTAAATTCTCTCTCCTATTTATTTTTTGACAGGTCTACGCGTTTCGAGGACATATCCGTCCTCATCATCAGGACAAAGTACAAAGAAAGACTATAGCTGGCTATAGTCTTTCTTTGTACTTTGTCCTGATGATGAGGACGGATATGTCCTCGAAACGCGTAGACCTGTGAAAAAATAAATAGAGAATTTACTGACAAGCATCTGGATTCGTTGTGGTCTGGCGCGGATTTTGAAACCTGCTTTCTGCTCTACCTTTTTGGAATACATCTATACTGCGGGACTGCTGCCTTCCACATTTACTACGTGCCTTCATAGGGGTTGTGACTTGCACAACCCCTTCAGGTGAGTGTACTAACCCACACTTGCCCCCACGTGTCATACCGGGTAAGACCCTATTTTGCGCCTTTTTTTTCCACAGTTATCCTTACTCTCAATGCCGGCACTATGCCATCATTGAGAGAAAGTGACTCGTTAGCTACAGGAGTCATCACATGACCCTGTGCTACCATGGCAACCACCGGAAGTCACGTGACTTCCGATGGGGGCGGGATAAGTTATCCTAATGGCGGCGCGCATATACCGTATTTTTCGCTTTATAAGACGCACTTTTCCTCCCAAAAATTTGGGAGGAAAATGGGGGGTGCGTCTTATAAAGCGGTACCTGGGGGCGGTGTCCTGTCTGGGGCGATCGGGCGGCTGGGTGCCTGTGGCTGCATGCAAGCGGCCGGGTATCTGTGCTTGCGTGCGGTGGCAGCCGGGTACCCGTGGCTGTGTGCGGGCGGCAGCCGGGTGCTGTGTGGGGTCGGCAGCCGGGTACCCATGGCTGTGTGAGGGCGGCAGCCGGGTGCTGTGTGCGAGCGGAAGTCGGGTGCCCGTGCGGGCGGCAGCCGGCTGCCGCCCGCACACAGCACCCAGTTACCACCTGCACACAGCCATGGGTACCCGGCTGCCACCGCACGCAAGCACAGGTACCCGGCGGCTTGTACGCAGGGTGGGCGGGCAGCCTGCTGGCTGCCACTCTGTGCATGCGGGGCGGGCGGCTGTGCAGCATGTTACCAGTTGTCCGCGGTCCCACTTTCAAATGATGGCGCCGGTGGAGCTCTTGGATGAGAGCTCCATCTGCGCACGCGCTGCTTCGGGAGTCAGCGCGTGCGCAGATGGAGCCCTTGGATGAGAGCTCTATCTGCGCATGCGTCGCTCCAGGCGTCATTACTTGAATCGGGACCGCGGACACACTGGGAAAACACCGCATCCGTCTGCTCCTCCACTGAGCAGTCCCTGCCGCTGCCACCACTGAGCAGTCCCTGCCGCTGCCACCACTGAGCAGTCCCTGCCGCTGCCACCACTGAGCAGTCCCTGCCGCTGCCACCACTGAGCAGTCCCTGCCGCTGCCACCACTGAGCAGTCCCTGCCGCTGCCACCACTGAGCAGTCCCTGCCGCTGCCACCACTGAGCAGTCCCTGCCGCTGCCACCACTGAGCAGTCCCCGCCGCTGCCACCACTGAGCAGTCCCCGCCGCTGCCACCACTGAACCGGGACCGCGGACACTCACTGCAGTCCCCGCCGCCGCCACCACTGAGCAGTCCCCGCCGCTGCCACCACTGAACCGGGACCGCGGACATTCACTGCATCGGCCTGCTGCCGCCACCACTGACCCCACGGCTCCTGCCACCGCGGACGCCACGGCACCTGCAACCACGGACCCCGCTGCCACTGACCCGCCGCGCCTGCCAGCACAACCTGTGCCTCCTGTGACCCCGCTTCACCACCACTGCTGCCCCCCTCCGGTAAGAGAACACCGGAGTATAAGACGGACCCCATTTTTCTTTTTTTTACCTTTTTTTTTTTTATGTCTAAGTTTGGGGTGCGTCTTATATTCCGGTGCGTCTTATAAAGCGAAAAATACGGTACATCTCGCTGCCAGATTTTGGCAGCGAGATGGAAGGAATTAAGTCGTGGGTGGAACACGATTCCACTCGCGACTAGCAGGCACACATGTCAGCTGTTGAAATCAGCTGATGTGTGCGGCCTGCCCACGGCAGGGGGTGGGGTTTAACCTCACACGATCCATGACGTACCCTGTACATCATGGGTTGCTAACGGGTTAAGCCTCCCACTAGTTTAGTTGGTAGCTAGGAAGTATAGTTTTTAAAACACAAGTAAAGTTTGTAAATTGAACAGCGCTTTGATTGGCAACAGCTGCCGATCAGCTGATAGCTGCGGTGGGGTTTGATAGCGACTTCCGCCCCCTGCCTTTCAGTCCACCTCCTCTCTTTAATTTAAGGTAATTCTATTATAGAAGCGTTTTACTAATAGTTTTGTAAATCAAAGTGGCTAGAAGGGCCTGTGCTGATGTCATATCCATGTGACCAGAAGGGGCAGGGCCTCAGCCAACAGAAAAATAATGTTGCGTCTTTGTATCAGCTTTGTTGGCTGAGGCCCTGCCCCCTTCTGGTCACATGAGTATGACATCAACCACTTTGTTTTACACAACCATGAGTAAAACGCTTCTTTAATAGAATTAGAATGAATTAAAGAGAGGAGGTGGATGGACAGGCGGGGGGCCGAAAGATCAAACCCCACTCCAGCTATAGCTGATCGGCAGCTGCTGCCAATCAAAAAGCTGTACATTTCTGTAACTTGCCTGTGTTTCAAAAACTATATATACATACCTTTTAGTAGTCAGGATGTAGAGTCAGCCTGATAGTGTCAGTATAGCACTGGCTTTAGGCTATATAGGAAAATCCTGGTGATTGGTGTGCTTTAAGTAGAAAGGGGAACTGTCACAATGCCCAAATATCGGGAATGGAAAATCCCACTGTCACAGTAGAATAGAGATTATCCAAAAGTAAATGTTTTCTGTGCAATCTTGAAAACAAAGGTGTATAACCCCCCCCCTTCCCCACCCCCCCTGAAAATACTGTGACGGGTACATTGTACCTTGATATGTTAGTTATGGTTGTTTCCACACAGACTATTGTTTCTGGCACCTAATTTATCAACAAGATGGAGCTCCAACCCACTGGCATTGAGGTTCAGCGCTATTTCAACGAGGAACTCCCAAAGCCGTAGATTGGGTGCTGCAGTAGTGTTGGCTTGGCACTCTTCAGATGGACCCCAGGTCTCTCGATTTGACAGTGTGATTTCTTCCTTTTGAGGGTATATCAAAGACATAAACAATGTCCCACCTTCGCCAGCAACACTGGATGAGCTCCGGGACCGCAATACCACTGCTCTAATGACCATCGATGGGACATGCTGCAGGGTGTTTGGGTCGAACTAGATTACCACATGTATGCAGGTCGTGTGACAAAAGGAGGACACATAGCACAGTTATAGGCATCATGTGCTAAACTGGGAGAGGCTATGTTCATTATCATTTGCCATTCACTATTGTTCATGAAATACATTTCGAAATATACCTCTTTGAAACCACATGAATCTTATAGTTGGCGTGTATACCACTCGTATCCTTCAGTTCTTGCAGGGTTTTTTTCTCCCTCTACTAGAAGCATTTTTACTTGTGGCTTTCTCCTCTGCTCTCCATAGACTTCTATAGGCAGGAGGAAATTGATTTGAGCGATTTTTGACACCGTAAATCCTCTTCACTTGTTCTGTTGATTTCTTAAATAAACATAAGTAGTTACTCTTTGAATACACTTTTTTACAATCTATGTGTTTAGTGTAGGATGAGAAAGTCTAATTTCAAAATTGAGAGGTCATTCATTTAAAATATTTCATGTAAAAATTAAAAACTGTTTTTCTGACGCCTCATTGGGGGACACAGGACCATGGGTGTTATGCTGCTTATCCATAGGAGGACACTAAGTAGATGCAAAAGCATAGCTCCTCCTCTGCAGTATACACCCCCTGGCCAGGCCAGGCAGCCTCAGTTTTAGCTTAGTGTCTGTAGGAGGCACTTCCTTTCAAGGTTTGTTATTTTTGAGGGCGACGGTTTCCTTTTGGGACCGATCTCCCACTACCATCAACGGGCGGGAACATGGAGTGTTGCCTCCACGTATCCCCTCCTGCGACGCTGGATCCTGGGCTGGACGACGGGTTCCACAGACACCGATTTTCCAAAGCCCAGGGTATAGGCCTGTGCCCCTATAGCCCAATTCCTCAGCCCCTCTCTGCAGGCTCTGAGTTGAATATGACACCGACACAGCAAGCTGACTCTGCTATTTTCACTGCCTGGAAAGCAGTGTTTTAAGGTGAGATTCTCCCCTGACTGGTTTCCCAGACAATGGGAGAAAAGACGCTGCAGAGAAGGCTCCCAGGACATCTACAGTATTTATTATGTGCAAGGAGCAAGGATCCTGCACACACAGTGTTAACTTTCTCTAGCTTGCTGGCTGGAGGAGGGGGAAGTTCTGCTGTTTGCAGAAAATCTTGCAGATAATTTCCAGGTGGTAGGGGGGAGGGCCCAGGGCTCAGGGACTCACGCTGTTTATTATCTGCTCTGTTTATTTGCTCTAGCAGAAAAGCCGGCTGATAACCACCGGTGACAAGCTGTGTGCTGACTGTAGGGAGAGGGAGGAAAACTCAGAAGCTCCCTTCCCGCCGTTTTTTTTTTTTTTTTTTTTTTTTTTTTTACTACCCACAGCAGGGGGGGGGGCACACTGACTCATCTTCCCGCTCTTTTAGCGCTAAGCCCCGCCCCCCCGCGGCCGCGATAAGCCCCCCCCCCACCCTCAGGAAAGCATGCTGAGATCTTCATAGAGCTTAATCCTTTCTGAGGACAGGGCCATCGGCTGATTCTGGTGAGGTGCTTGCTCTGCTGAGCATTGCTCCCCCTCCTGGCATACTCCTATTAGGAACATGCAGAAATCTAAGGGCACTAGGAGTGCTAAGGCCCACATAGTCTATTATTCAGCCTGCACTGCCTGCCACGCTGAGCTACCACGTAAACACACCTCTTCTCTCTGTGAGTCCTGTGCCCCTATAGCCCCCCAAGACCCCCCTGCCACCACCGCCACAACCGGCAGCCCAGAGCCTAGGGCCCCCAGCCCACCGGAATGGGCACAGTTTTTGTCCCAATCCATGGAAAAACTGTCACAGAACCTGGTTCTGGCTATGCAATTTCGTCCTCCACACCCTTCTGGGTCCCTGGACGGAACGCAGCCTGAGGATACCCCTATGAAGGATCCTTCTGAGGTAATCCGGGCACATGCTTCACCGGTTGCAGGGATCAGGAAAAGAGCACACGGCCGGGTGTCTCCAGCGGGCTCTCTCTCGGGAGCACACAGGGCAGGCTCTCCCACACGCTCCACGGCTTCTGATGAGCTGGAGGAGGGAGAATGCTGTTTGTACCAGGAGGATTCCTTGGTTTCATCACCCCCAGATGATCAAACTGCAATAGACTCCCTTATAGCAGCAATCAACCAAACTCTGCATGTGGAGTATCCCCCATCCACTACCACTGACCATGCGGTCTCCTTTAAGAGGGCAAGGAAACCCCAAAAGGTTTTCGCTGATCACCCAGAGTTTCAGGATATCCTCCAAAGCAAAGGGAGAAGCCTGACAGGCGCTTCGGTAACCGAAAACTCATGGAGTCCCGGTACCCTTTTGCCTCACCTGTCCCTAAGGGCTGGGCCGATCAGCCCTCGGTCGACCCCCCCCCCCCCCCCGGTCTCCCGCCTTACCACAAAGACGCTCCTGTCTTTACCCGATGGTTCCTCCATCAAGGACCCGACAGACAGACAGGTGGAGCACCTCGCCCGCTCTGCTTTTGAGGCTGCGGGTTCCTCCCTCTCGCCCTCCTTTGCCTCTGTGTGGTTCGCAAAGGCAATCTCTGTCTGGGCAGAAACCTTAACACTTTGCTTGAGGAATCCCAGTTCACTCATACCTTCACAGAGGTAACAGCTCAAATTGCCGCTGCGGCGGAGTACCTCATGCAGGCCTCCATGGACGCTGCTACCTGCGCAGCGTTTGCCGCCTCAAATACCATAGCCATCCATAGAGCTCTCTGGCTCCGACAATGGCGAGCGGACCCTGTCTCCAAGATGTCTCTCACAGGCCTTCCCTTTTTTCCAGACCAATTATTTGGCGAACGTCTGGACAAGCTCATTTCTAAGGCCACGGGAGGAAAGAGTACCTCCCTCCCCCAGCTGAAGTCCAGGACGTCCTTCACCAGATGTCCACAGTCCTCGTTCCGCTCCTTTCGGAACTCATTTGGTTGGTCGACATCCCGTGCTGTCCCCGCCACCAGCCGCGGACTACGCAGGGACCGACCTTCTCAGCTCTCCCCGAAACCCACTTCGTCATGGCAGCCTAGACCGAAACAGTCCAGGACTAGGGAGACTCGGCCACGACGTTTTCCCCCCTCATGACTCCTTCGGCGCCCCGGAAGACACACTCATTGTAGGAGGTCGACTGTGGCTCTTTCAACACATCTCGGCTGCCGCCTCAGACGACAAATGGGTGCGAGACCTTGTGTCTTCCGGTTACCACATAGAATTTCGGACCCAACCCCTGAGTCGGTTCTTTCTCTCAAACCCCCCAAAGACTCGAAAACGACGCGAAGATTTTTTCTCAGCAATCCACTCACTCCAAACAGCAGGAGTGATAATACCTGCCCCAGACGACGAGAAGTTCGGGGGTTTTTATTCCAACCTCTTTGTGGTCCCCAAAAAGGATGGGTCAGTTCGACCTATCCTGGACCTCAAACACTAAACAAACATGTGCACGTACGGAGATTCAGAATGGAGTCCCTAAGGTCCATTATTGCATCCATGGTCGAAGGGGAATTCCTCGCCTCCATAGACATCAAGGACGCGTACCTGCACATACCCATCGCCCCAGATCACCAAAAGTTCCTCCGCTTTGCAATTCAGGACTCCCACTTTCAATTCGTAGCTCTACCGTTCGGCCTTGCCACCGCACCAAGGGTCTTCACCAAAGTCATGGCGGCCGCCATGAGCGTCCTTCACGCCAGGGGAGTAGTCATTCTCCCTTACTTGGACGACCTCCTCATCAAGGCCCCCTCCTTCCGCGACTGCTCAACCAGCGTACAGATCACTGTGGACACCCTATCCCGCTTAGGGTGGCTAGTGAATCTGGACAAATCATCCCCGATCCCATCACGATCCATCACCTTCCTGGGCATGTCCCTGGCCCCCTGTTGGGGCTTGGTCCTTCTCCCTCAGGACAAGGCGTTCGCTCTTCAACGAGCGGTACGCTGCCTTCTACGTCCTCCTTCTCGCTCCATTCGATTCAGCATGAAAGTGCTCGGCAGGATGGTGGCGGCTATGGAAGCAGTACCCTTTGCTGAACTGCACCTCCGCCCACTGCAGCTAGCCCTTCTAGCGGCCTGGGACAAGAGCCCCTTCTCCCTAGACAGACATCTTCACCTGACGCCTTCAGTCAGGTACGCAGTCCGCTGGTGGCTTCGGTCCTCATCCCTATCGAAGGGGAGATCTTTCCTCCCAGTGAACTGGCTAGTACTGACCACGGACGCCAGCCTCCTAGGCTGGGGAGCAGTGTACCGGCACCACACTGTTCAAGGACGTTGGACGCCCCAGGAGTCTTTCCTTCCCATCAACATCCTGGAACTCCGCGCGATTTTCCTCGCGCTCAGAGCGTTCTGCACTCTGCTAGCGGGTCGTCAGATTCGAGTCCAATCGGACAATGCGACAGCTGTAGCCTGTATCAATCGGCAGGGGGGCACCCGCAGCAAAGCTGCTTATCTCGAGGCCCACAAGATCCTCAGCTGGGCCGAATCGACTGGGTCAGTGATATCAGCGGTACACATACCGGGGGTAGAGAACTGGGCAGGAGACTTTCTGAGTCGCCAAGGCCTGGCTGCCGGAGAATGGTCTCTCCACCCAGATGTTTCTACACATCTGCACTCGCTGGGGCACACCAGACGTGGACCTAATGGCCTCAAGGTTGAATGCAAAGGTACCCGCGTTCATAGCCAGGTCACGCGACCCGCAGTCCATCGGCACGGATGCTCTAGTCTGCTCCTGGCACCACTTCCGCCTGCCTTACATATTTCCACCTCTACCCCTGCTGCCGCGGGTAATTAGGAAGATCAAGGCAGAGGGAGTCCCGGTGATACTGATAGCACCGGACTGGCCCAGGCGCGCCTGGTACGCCGAATTAGTACAAATGCTCACAGACGCACCGTGGCGCCTTCCAGACATCCCAGACTTGCTGACCCAAGGGCCCATTTCCCATCAGAACTCCAGAGCCCTGAAGCTGACAGCATGGCCATTGAGACCTGGGTATTTACAAGAGCGGGATTCTCCCCCGCGGTTATTGCCACCATGATCAGCGCCCGAAAGCCTGCTTCATCCCGCATTTACCACCGTATGTGGAAAATCTTCCTTTCATGGTCCAGGGAAACTAATGTCCAGCCTATGCCTCTGGCCACCCCCAGAATTCTCGACTTTTTACAGTCTGGCTTGCAAGCGGGGTTGGCTCTCAGTTCCCTTTAAAGGGCAGGTCTCAGCGCTCTGAATCTTCTACCAATGCCACCTGGCTCAAAAACCGCAAATCAAGACCTTCCTCCAGGGCGTTTCCCATCTAGTTCCCCCGTACAAACGGCCGCTGGAACCATGGGACCTCAACCTCGTTCTGGACGGTCTCCAGAGGTCTCCCTTTGAACCCCTCAAGGAATCCTCCCTTGCTCTTCTGTCCTGGGAGGTAACATTCTTAGTGGAAATTACGTCCATCAGACGGGTTTCGGAGCTAGCAGCACTCTCTTGTCGCGAGCCTTTTCTGATCTTTCACCAGGACAAGGTGGTTCTGCGCCCCTTTCGGATTTCCTTCCAAAGGTTCTTACCCCGTTTCATTTGAACGAGGACATTGTTCTGCCTTCCTTTTGTCCACACCCGGTTCATAGGGTGGAAAGGTCTCTGCATTCGTTAGACCTCGTCAGAGCTCACAGATATTACATATCCAGGACAGCCCCCTTTAGGAAAACGGACTCTTTGTTTGTCATTCCTGAGGGGCCTAAGAAGGGACAGGCAGCTTCAAAGGCGACGTTGGCTCACTGGATTCGCTCTGCGATCCAGGAAGTCTACCGCTTGCAACTCAAGCCCATTCCTAGTGGGCTGTGGGCTCATTCCACGCGAGTAGTTGGCGCTTCGTGGGCCATTTGGCATCAGGCTTTAGTGGAACAGGTGTGTAAGGCTGCGACCTGGTCTAGCCTACATACTTTTTCAAAGCATTACTGAGTCCATACCCAGGTTTCAGCTGAGGCAAATCTGGGTAAGAAAATTCTGCAAACGGCAGTAGAGCACCTCTCTCAGTAGGCGCTCCAGGCTGTCTGGGACTGGTTCCTAGTCCTTGTGTTGTGTTGTCTTCTTTTATTTTTCCCACCCATGGACTGCTTTAGGACGTCCCATGGTCCTGTGTCCCCCAATGAGGCGTCAGAGAAAAACGGATTTTTGTGTACTCACCGTAAAATCGTTTTCTCTTAGCCATCATTGGGGGACACAGCACCCACCCTGTTGCCCTGTTGGGCCTTGGTTCTCTCAGTACCTTATTTGGTTATGACTCTTTTTCTCATGTTCCTCTGTTGAGGTAAGTTTTTACTGTTTTTGCCAGGGGGTTTATACTGCAGAGGAGGAGCTATGCTTTTGCATCTACTTTGTCCTCCTATGGATAGGCAGCATAACACCCATGGTCCTGTGTCCCCCAATGATGGCTAAGAGAAAACGATTTTACGGTGAGTACACAAAAATCCGATTTTTGTTTGCGACCTCCCTCTGTTAGCCAGATCAGGAATAGAATGGCTGCGACTCTATTAAAGGGGTTGTCCAGTCTGAACCCATAAGTCTGTAGTCCCTCCATGTGATTGCAGACTTGTGAATTCTCCCATCATTTGCACTGTGCACTTGTTCGCTGTGAGGATTCACTGGTGTCAGAGCTGGAAATGTGAGTCAATGGAGGATTCACAAGTCTGTAGTTATGTAGGGTGACACACAGAGTGACTGCAGACTTATTTATCGGTTTAGACTGGACAGTCCCTTTTTAAATAGTTGCCCTTTAATCAATGTAATATCACATTTCTCTGAGGTTGGTCACATGCAGCAATCTTTAGCCGTGCGACCTGTATTCCAGCCAGAGTCGCCATTTAGCCCCAGCCTAATGAATAATGAAAATATTCTAAGGCGTGCAGGTAAATACACTATATCCATAAAGCTTGAGTCACACTGGATGAATAGTGAAACTTCTGGACAGGATCAAGTATGGAGATTGAGGTGATGCATTGCTATATTGCATCTAATCCTCGTTAATCGCTAACGTGACCTGCTGTGCAAAAAAAAACAAACCCTGTTGGCTTTTGCAAACTGAGGATGAATTTACTCTCCTAAACATCATCGTAGGTCACATATGACTTCTGCCACTCGTGCATCAAGCTGCAGAAATGTTTTGGGTCACAACTTCCCTGTCGGAGGGGCTTTGGATTTTGTCCTACTGTAGATAATGCACAGCCAGGATTCTGTGCACTTGTCTTATTGCCATACATAAGAAAGTGAGGACATGACTGATCTCCTGAAACACAGGAAACATCTTAAGTTTTGCTCTAATATGATACTAAGAGATATCAGAATAAAGTAAGGCTGCGAAATGTCTTCGTCTGGCGGCTGGAAAGGACACAGCATGAAGCGTTTTTTGTCTCCGGCAAAAAAAAACGGACCACGCTGGATCCGGCGCTGTCCTGCATATAATGGAAGTCTATGGGCGTCGGATCCGTCATCATCCGGCATATGACTGAATTCAATGTCCGTTTTTTTGAACTGCGCATGCTCAGTAGCACAACGGATCCATCAAAAAACTGAGGGAACGCATGGAAAAACTGATGCAACGGATCCTTTTTTTCCGCCGGATCCTTTGCATCACTTTTTTTGCCGGATTGTGCTGGACGGCAAAAACCGGATGAGTGAAAGCAGCCTAAATGCTGCAATGTTTTTTGACTAAAGTTCCTTTTTCTTTCTTTGCATGTTTTGTGTGAATGGGAAGTTTACAATTGTCATTTACTCCTATGTAAAATCCTCCTGCTGTATTTTTTTTTCTGGTTAGTTTTCTGTATTTATTTTTTAGCTTGGTCCACCTTTCCCTGGATAAATCTCTTCTTTGTGTAGTATAGTTTAGCTTTTCTATAAGCTGTCAGGACTGTTTCTGCCTGTTGCCAATAATGTTCCTAGTTTTGTCACTTTTCTTGTGCTGGATTATAGGTTGGGATCTATTTGTTAGAAGCGTGTTTATCCAAACCTGAATCTCTCAGCGAAGGACACAGAAGAATGAAGAAATCTTCCCTTATTATTCAAAAGTTGATGGAAAAGTTTCATGATTTGGCCATACCAGGTACCTTACATGTATGGATTTAAAGGGAAACTGTCACCAGGTTTTTGCTATTTCATCTGAGAGCAGCATAATGTATACAAAGAGCTTCTGAAACTAACCACATTTATCTTGGATCACTGTGTGCAGCCGTTCTGACTTTATGGCCGGCTTCTCACTTGCGATTAACTCGCTCGAGTGCAATGTGAGAAATTCTTGCATAGCACTCTGACACATGTTAATCAATGAGGCAGCTCTCATCTGCTATTTTTTTCTCAGTCCAAATCGGACTGAGAAAAAAAAAAAATCTCAGCATGCTGTGTTTTGGTGAGTTTCTCGCGCGAGTCACTCCAATGCAAGTCTATGGGATGGGTGCGTGAAATTAAACGGATGTCACACGGACGGCACACACACCATCCTAGTGACATCTGTTTTTAAAAATACATTTATTGCATGTTGCAGAAAACACTGCAAATGAGTGAGGTCTGTCGATGTCGGTCAATCTCTCTCTCTCTGTCTCGCTCTCTGTCGGTCTCTCTGTCGTCGGTCTCTATTTCTCTCTGTCTGTCTATCCCTCTCCCCCACCTCTCATACTCGCCGTTCCCCAATCACCGGCGCGGCGCTGCACGGCTGTCACAAAGCTCCGGCGGCTTTTTCTCTTTTGAAAAAGCCGGCCGCTAATTATTCCATCTAGTATTCACTGCTTTCCCTGCTCACCAACACCTATGATTGGTTGCAGTTAGACATGCCCCCACGTTGAGTGACAGCTATCTCACTGCAACCAATCACAGCCGCTGGTGGACGGGTCTATATCGTGCAGTAAATGAAATAAATAATTAAAAAAAAAACGGCGTGCGGTTCCCCCCAATTTTCATACCAGCCAGGGTAAAGCCATATGGCTGGAGGCTGGTATTCTCAGGATGGGGAGCCCCCCAGCCTAACAATATCAGCCAGCAGCCGCCCGGAATTGCCGCATCCATTAGATGTGTCAGTCCCGGGACTGTACCCGGCTCATCCCGAATTGCCCTGGTGCGGTGGCAATCTGGGTAATAAGGAGTTAATGGCAGCAGCCCATAGCTGCCTTTTAGTCCTAGGTTAATCATGGCAGGCGTCTCCCCGAGATACCTTCCATGATTAACCTGTAAGTTAAAGAAAATAAAGACATACACCCAAAAATCATTTATTTGAAATAAATGACAAAAAAAAACCACCCTCTTTCACCACTTTATTCAAGTCCCCAAATACCCCTCCTGGTCCGACGTAATCCACAGAGGTCCCACGACGCTTTCAGCTCTGCTACATCAGAAGCTGACAGAGAGCGGTCACAGATCACGACTGCTCTCTGCGAGCTCCCCGCAGCAACTGAAGTGAATCGCGCTATCAGCGATGTCACTCAGGTTACCCGCGGCCACCGCTCTCAGCGGGAGGACTTCAGCTGGGGCCGCGGGAAACCTCAGTGACGGCACCGCTGATCGCGCGGCTCACTGCGGTCACTCAGGGGATTTGCGGTGACCGGTGAGACCTTCACCGGTGACCGAAAATCAGGCCACGACACAGAGCCGCGGGATGACAATGAAGTCGGGTGAAGTTCATCCGACTTAATTCTGATCACGCGGCTCTGTCTGTGTCTGCTGTCAGCGGCTATTCAGCTCTGCTACATGGCTCTGTCTGTGTCTGCTGTCAGTGGCTATTCAGCTCTGCTACATGGCTCTGTCTGTGTCTGCTGTCAGCGGCCATGTAGCAGAGCTGAATGGCAGATGACATAACTGCTGAGAATAAAAACTGATCACATACGCATCAACAGATTGCACACGGACTACAATCAATTGAAAAATCACAGAATCGCTTTGCAGTTGCATTGCACACTGATCATAACGTGAACAGAGCTTATGTTACTTTCCAGCATGAGAATTGGACCGATTTTTACATGCACAAGTGTGATTCCAGCCTATCTCAGAATTGAGTGTAGCAGAGCTGGGAGCTGTCTCTGCCCACACCAGAGGCTCTCAGTAGAGATTGTGCATTGACTGTGAGGGGTCAATCACAGCAGGGGGCGTGCTGGACTGCTCTGCACCTGCAGGAGAGTCACACTAATATAAATCAGACAGAGATCAACCCTTTAGTATGAGTAAATAGCTCGAACACAGATGAGAGAAACACAGATGTTTCTTTTTTAACCCTCGCAGCATGCTGTTCTCAGCTTACATTGTAAAATCCTGGTGGCAGATTGCGGAGACTTGCAGGATCTAGCCGTGATATTAGTTTTTTACTTGTAAGCGGATTTTGGACACACGTCTTACAACACTGTAAGGTTGTCAATTTATTTATATATTTCCAGGAGGAATAACCAAGAAAACCCATAATGCAAAGTTTTTAAAAAGATATCGAGAGACTTGAAATTCAGCTGTTATGACTGGGTATACTGGGGGTGCCACCTGCCATACTGGTCTGGTGGCACTCCGCCGTCCGTCCACTAGTGGAACGGTTTACACTATTTCATCATTAATTTGTGTTATTTACTTATATAATTACCTATTTGCAGATATTTCAGAGGACAATGAGGAGGAATCGGACCAAGAGCTGGAGCGACAGAATATTGAAGAACTTTACGACTATGTCAGACAGCTTCACCAACAGGAAGAACCAGCTCTGCATGAAGATGTGCAGCATCCAGCACTGATACCCGTCCTGCGCCCATACCAAAATGAAGCCGTCAATTGGATGCTGCAGAGAGAGAACTTCAAAAGTGTGCCTTCTAATGGTAGATACGCGATCACTTACTGCACAGCATCCTTTCATTTTGTCATTTCTCGTATGTAATATGTTTATTACTGCAACATGAGATGGGTGTCATGACTGCTACCCAGATGCTGGGCCTGACAGTCTGGTTACTGCGGAAGCACTAATTAAATGGACCTGTACTTTCAACACATGCATAAACCAATAGTACAGGCAAATATAAGAAACTTTGTAATATTCCTTAGCATTTAATATTCTTCCTTGTCCATCTAAGAGCCACTACTTATTCTTCCTCCTGACCTCCCGTTGCACTCTTGGATTGCCCCTCACTGTGGTGTTGTGTCATAACCCATTACCATTATACTCTATAGACAGAGGAGGAGAGAAGACTGGGAGCTCTGCAGTATAGTAAAAGGCTAGTTGGAAAGCTCACCACAATTGTGCGGAGTTTTCCAACAAGTCTTCTACTATACTGCAGAGCTGGATTCACATCCACACTACTCAGTACTTATGTGTTTCCTCCATTCTGCTGCTTCTCTGTTTGCTACCTAAAGCAGGATCTGACATGCAGCTAGGCTCCTCCAAACAGCTTATTATACATTGCACATTAGGGCCAAAGCCCGCAGAGCGAAAAACTATAAAAATGCAGAATAAGGACAGAGGATATAAATGGTGTTATTCTTCATGTACACACTCAGGACAGCTTAGGCCTCTTTCACACGTCCGTGCAAAACACATATTGCTTGGTCCGTGGTGTAGGTGCGTTTGTGTGTCCATGTCTGTGTTCAGCATGTGCTATCCGTGTGACATTCTAATAGCACACGGACAGCATGAATTTCTATACTTGCCTGTCCATGGTGCTGCTGTCTCCGGCACTTCTGCTGCTTCCAGTCCTTGGTGCAGTGCATATGCAATGAGCATAATGAGCGGGCTCGGAAGAAAGTGACAGCAGGGCTTAAGACAGACGAGTATAGAAAATCATTTTATTTCACACACACACGTGGTTTTCTCCGGTACGTGTCACACTGATGTGACACAGATCACATCAGTGTGCGGTCCGTGTGACACCCATGCTGATGGAGAAAAATGGGACACGTCTACGTGAGGAGCACACGGACACACGGTCAATGTGAAAACACGCATGGAGTTTAATGGGTCTGCGTGTGTCTGTGTCTCCGTAACATGTGCAAACAGACCTCACACATACCGGACACACGGACGTGTGCAGGGGTCTTGGGCTGTGTGCACACAGTGCGTGTTTATTATGTGGTTTGTTTTTTAGTGCAGTTTTGTCATTAAAACTGCAAGCAAATCCTGATGCCAGAAAAGTAAATGAGAAACCTGAAGTGTAATGCACATGTGGAGGTTCATCTCTCTGCGGATTTGGTGCAGAAAATATCCTGCAGCATGTCAATTCTTTCAATGTTTTTACCTGCGTTTTTCACCATTAAAATCCAAGAGATGCACAAATGGTGAAGACATTTCTGCAACCAAATACTCAACGTGTGCACATAGACCTATTCTGAAAAGTTTATTGAAAATAATTACCCTTTAATGACCAAAGTCATTAACTAGTCACGTCCACATTAGCTATTTCAAATAAAAGAATATGTGGAGAATGTATTTAAAGGGGGCCAATCAGCAGGAGTTTGGTTGTTAAAGGAATACCACAAGGTGACGGCTTCTTCAGATACCTTGTCATAGATGTTCCTTTGTATCTTGGCAGGGTTTACACTGGCGAGCCTTGTCCTGCATAGTCATTCAGGTGGTGCTGCAGCAGTGGTGACTAGTGACACTTGTAACCACAGTCGTATCTGACTTCACTGGTCCTGTCTACTACGAGTGGATCCTGATTACAGCAGACACTGTAATTCCAGGCTTGGCTAGTCAGGACCATTCTGAGTGCCATAGTTAAGGCACTGCTGGATCTTCACTACCGTGTTTCCCCGAAAGTAAGACAGTGTCTTACTTTCTTTTTACCCCCAAAAGTGCCACTATGTCTTACTTCTTCGGCGCTCCATTGGGAGACCCAGACGATTGGGTGTATAGCTACTGCCTCCGGAGGCCACACAAAGCATTACACTAAAAAGTGTAAGGCCCCTCCCCTTCTGGCTATACACCCCCAGTGGGATCACTGGCTCACCAGTTTTCTGCTTTGTGCGAAGGAGGTCAGACATCCACGCATAGCTCCACTGTTTAGTCAGCAGTAGCTGCTGCATATATCGGATGGAAGAAAAGAGGGCCCATATGAAAGGGCCCCCAGCATGCTCCCTTCTCACCCCACTTGTGGTTTGTAAGGTTGAGGTACCTATTGCTGGTACGGCGGCTGGAGCCCACATGCTGTTTTCCTTCCACATCCCCCTGAGGGGCTCTGAGGAAGTGGGATCTTACCGGCCCCAAAGCCCTGAGGCCGGGCTCCATCCACAGACCCATTGAACCTGCTGGATACGGAGCTGGGTACCGTTCAGGGACATGGCCCTGCACCATTCAGGTACTCTGTGTCCCCGTACACACAGGCACAGCACACTCCAGACTTGCTGGGTGTGCTAGTGCGCCGGGGACAGTAAAGGGTTACAGTCACTG
The DNA here is from genome assembly GCF_048569485.1 of Anomaloglossus baeobatrachus. Taxonomy (NCBI): domain Eukaryota; kingdom Metazoa; phylum Chordata; class Amphibia; order Anura; family Aromobatidae; genus Anomaloglossus; species Anomaloglossus baeobatrachus. The sequence continues at coordinate 158,734,246 of NC_134355.1, read as the reverse complement.
CAGCCTAGCTGAGTGACTTTATGTATGGGGAACTACCGCGCCGGACGCTCCGGGAGCGGCGGCGCGGCTGGGACTTGTAGTGCGCCGGGGACTTAGCGCCGACCGCGCTTTTACGGCGGCGGCGCTTATAAATCCAGTCCCCGGCTTTTGCGGCCTAGCTCCGCTTCGTTCCCGCCCCCACCCTGTCAATCAGGGTAGGGGAGAGACGCTGTACAATCAGCAGCGCCGAGGGCTGGAGCCTTATTTACATGCTCCAGCCCTCTCACTGGACACTGTGGGACGCCGGTTTCCCGCTCTGACTTGGGGGCACGCCCACGGCCCGCCCCTACTCACACGAGCTGGAGAAGGACGCCGGCAGCCATTACTGCAGTCCGAGCTGAGAGATCGGACTCTGGGCGACCAGGCACAGGACTAGGGCGACCACACACCCGCTTATAGGCGGGCGGTAAGCGGCACCTGAAGTGCTGACCCCACTAAATACCGCAGTTGTCCATTTGTATTTTTATGCTTACACTGCATAGGTCGCTATTTTTGGCTATATGCCCTCTTAGATGGCGACACATCAGCAGCAGGAAAGCAGGGGTGCTAAGGCACAGGCTTTCTAGGCTGCTTGTATTGCATGTACTGAAGTGTTCATGTGTATTTATGCTTGTATGCTATACACTGCACTGTACGGTCGCTAGTCTGGGCTATTTTCGCCTAGAATGACTAGACTACAGCAGCAGAAAAGCAGGGGTGCTGAGGCACAGGTTTTTTCTATGCTGCTTGTATTGCAGGGGTTGCAGTGTTCATTTGTACTTATGCTTGTATGCTATACATTGCACTGTATGGTCGATATTCTGGGCTATATTCCCCTAGATGGCTAGTCTACAGCAGCAGAAAAGCAGGGGTGCCAAGGCACAGGCTTTCTATGCTGCTTGTATTGCATGTGCTGCAGTGTTCATTGTACTTTATGCTTGTATGCTATACATTGCATTGTACGGTCGCCATTCTTGGCTCTATGTCCTAGATGGCTAGTCGGCAGCAGCATATAAGCAACTCAGGCTTTCGATGCTGTTTTTACGGCATGTGATACTGTTCCACGGCACTGAACCCCATTGTGTGCAATGCTCCCCTGGAGCACTTAGTCAGCCGGGGTCTCTACTAGACGTGGCCAAAGGAACCACCTGTCAACCCTGTCCAAGGACAGGGATGGAGTTGCAATGGGATAGAGACTTGCAGTCCGGACAGGCCATGGGCAATCTGGATCATTGCTCCCTGGCCACCCTCATTGGGAATAAAATCGGTGCTCCGGGGGGGGTCCCAGGAGGCTCTCTGTATGATGAGGCAGACGTAGCTCATCAGGACTTTGATCCTGACAACGCTCTCAATCCGGATACACCGGATGGTGACGCCATAAGGAATGATCCTATAGCGTCCATCAATGGAATGTTGGATCTTTCTCCCTCAGCTCCCCCAGCGGAGGAGTCAGCTGCACAGCAGGAGAAGTCCCATTTCAGTTGCTCAAACGTATATTGAGTATTTTTCTGGCCACGCTGACTTCAGAGAAGCAGTCCAGGAACACCACGCTTACCAGATAAGCGTTTTCTCCAAACGTATTAAGAATACACGTTATCCTTTTCCCCCTGACGTGGTCAAGCGTGGGACCCAGGGTCCAAAGGTGGATTCTCCAATCTCCAGGCTTGCGGCTAGAGCTATAGTTGCAGTGGAGATGGGACTTCACTTAAAGATACCAGACAGATGGACTCTGGTTGAAGTCTGTCTATGAGGCTATCGGCGTGTCGGTTGCTCCGGCATTTACAGCCGTATGGGCACCCTAAGCTTTTCAGCTGTTCTTGCACAGCTGGTCTTGAGCATATGTACATTTGTGCCGCAGGGGCGTCCGTAACCTCGCAATGTCTGCATTGCGACTTACCCTATTAATGCTGTCCTGGAAGGACAGTCGAGGTTTCGGTCCTTCCCAAGCTCGGGCAGGTCCCAATTGTCCTCGTCCAAAAGAGCTGAAAAGCCTCAGAGGGGCTCAGTTTCCGGGAACTCAATCACGCCCAAGGAAGGCAGCCGGAGGAACCGCTACCAAGGCGGTCTCCTCATGACTCTCAGCTCTCTCATCTCTCCGCATCCGCGGTTGATGGCAGACTTGCTCGCCTTTGCGACATTTAGCGGCCACAGGTCACAGACCGGTGGGTGAGGGACATTGTGCCCACGTGCACAGGACAGGGTTCTGTTCTCGTCCTCCGACTCGATTCTTCAGAACGTCCCCACCTCTCCACCGAGCCGATGCTCTTCTGCAGGCAGAAGGAGTGGTAATCCCTGTTCCTCTTCAGGAACAAGACACGGTTTTCCTCCAATCTGGTTGTGGTGCCAAAAAAGGATGGCTCTTTCCGTTCCGTTCTGGACCTAAAACTGCTCAACAAGCACGTGGAGGCCAGGCGGTTCCGGATGAAACCCTCCGCTCCGTCATTGCCTCAATGTCTCAAGGATATTTCCTAGCATCAATAGACATCAAAGATGCTTATCTCCACGTGCCGATTGCTACAGAGCACCAATGTTTTCTACGTTTCGTGATGGGAGACGACCATCTTCAGTTCGTAGCTCTGCCATTCGGTCTGGCGACAGCCCCACGGGTGTTCACCAAGGTCATGGCGGCAGTGGTAGCAGTCTTGCACTCACAGGGACACTCTGTGATCCCTTACTTGGACGATCTACTTGTCAAGGCACCCTCTCAAGAGGCATGCCAACTCAGCCTGAATGTTGCGCTGGAGACTCTCCAGACGTTCGGGTGGATCATCGACTTCTCAAAGTCAAACCTGTCACCGACCCAATCACTAACGTATCTTGGCATGGTGTTTCATACCCTCTCAGTGCTAGTGAAGCTTCCGCTGGACAAGCAGCGGTCACTACAGACTGGGGTGCAGACTCTCTGTCAAGGTCAGTCGCACTCCTTAAGACGCCTCATGCACTTCCTCGGGAAGTTGGTGGCGGCAATGGAGGCGGTTCCGTTTGCGCAGTTTCATCTGCGTCCTCTTATTGGGACATTCTCCGCCAATGGGACGGGAAGTCAACATCCCTGAACAGGAAAGTATCCTTTTCACAGAAGGACTCTCTGCAATGGTGGCTTCTTCCCACCTCATTATCACAGGGAAGATCCTTCCTACCACCGTCTTGGGCGGTAGTCACGACAGACGCGAGTCTGTCAGGGTGGGGAGCAGTTTTTCTCCACCACAGGGCTCAGGGTACGTGGACTCAGCAGGAGTCCACCCTTCAGATCCATGTTCTGGAAATCAGAGCAGTGTATCTTGCCCTACTAGCCTTCCAGCAGTGGCTGGAAGGAAAGCAGATCCGAATTCAGTCGGACAACTCCACAGCGGTGGCATACATCAATCACCAAGGAGGGACACGCAGTCGGCAAGCCTTCCAGGAAGTCCGGCGGATTCTGATGTGGGTGGAAGCCACGGCCTCCACCGTATCCGCAGTTCACATCCCCGGCGTAGAAAACTGGGAAGCAGACTTCCTCAGCCGCCAGGGCATGGACGCAGGGGAATGGTCACTTCACCCGGACGTGTTTCAGGAAATCTGTAGCCGCTGGGGAAGGCCGGACGTCGACCTAATGGCGTCCAGGCACAACAACAAGGTCCCAACCTTCATAGCACGGTCTCGCGATCACAGAGCTCTGGCGGCAGACGCCTTAGTGCAAGATTGGTCGCAGTTCCGGCTCCCTTATGTGTTTCCACCTCTGGCACTCTTGCCCAGAGTGCTACGCAAGATCAGATCCGACTGCAGCCGCGTCATACTCGTCGCCCCAGACTGGCCAAGGAGGGCGTGGTTTCCGAATCTGTGGCATCTCACGGTCGGCCAACCGTGGGCACTACCAGACCGACCAGACTTACTGTCCCAAGGGCCGTTTTTCCATCGGAATTCTGCGGCCTTGAACCTGACTGTGTGGCCATTGAGTCCTGGATCCTAGGGTCTTCAGGATTATCCCAAGGGGTCGTTGCCACCATGAGACAGGCTAGGAAGCCCACGTCCGCTAAGATCTACCACAGAACGTGGAGGATATTCTTATCCTGGTGCTCTGCTCAGGGAGTGTCTCCCTGGCCTTTTGCATTGCCTACCTTTCTTTCTTTCCTGCAATCTGGGTTAGAAAAAGGTTTGTCGCTCGGCTCCCTTAAAGGGCAAGTCTCGGCGCTATCCGTCTTTTTTCAAAAGCGTCCAGCACGACTTCCTAAGGTGCGCACGTTCCTGCAGGGGGTTTGTCATATTGTACCCCCGTACAAGCGGCCGTTAGATCCATAGGATCTGAACAGGGTACCAGTTGCCCTCCAGAAGCCGCCCTTCGAGCCTCTGAGGGAGGTTTCACTTTCTAGACTATCACAGAAAGTGGCTTTTCTGGTAGCGATCACATCTCTTCGGAGAGTGTCTGAGCTAGCAGCGCTGTCATCCAAGGCTCCTTTCCTGGTCTTCCACCAGGACAAGGTAGTGCTGCGCCCCATTCAGGAGTTTCTCCCGAAGGTGGTATCCTCTTTTCATCTTAATCAGGATATCTCCTTGCCTTCTTTTTGTCCTCATGCAGTTCATCGGTATGAGAAGAATTTACATTTGTTAGATCTGGTGAGAGCACTCAGAATCTACATTTCCCGCACGGCGCCCCTGCGCCGCTCCGATGCACTCTTTGTCCTTGTCGCTGGTAAGCGCAAAGGGTCGCAGGCTTCCAAAGCCACCCTGGCTCGATGGATCAAAGAACCAATTCTTGAAGCCTACCGTTCTGCTGGGCTTCCGGTTCCATCAGGGCTGAAGGCCCATTCTACCAGAGCCGTGGGTGCGTCCTGGGCATTGCGACACCAGGCTACGGCTCAACAGGTGTGCCAGGCAGCCACCTGGTCGAGTCTGCACACTTTCACCAAACATTATCAGGTGCATACCTATGCTTCGGCGGACGCCAGCCTAGGTAGAAGAGTCCTGCAGGCGGCAGTTGCCTCCCCGTAGGGGAGGGCTGTCTTCGCAGCTCTAACATAAGGTATTTCTTTACCCACCCAGGGACTGCTTTTGGACGTCCCAATCGTCTGGGTCTCCCAATGGAGCGCCGAAGAAGAAGGGAATTTTGTTACTTACCGTAAATTCCTTTTCTTCTAGCTCCTATTGGGAGACCCAGCACCCGCCCTGTTGTCCTTCGGGATTTTTGGGTTTTTTCGGGTACACATGTTGTTCATGTTGAACGGTTTTTCAGTTCTCCGATGTTACTCGGAGTGAATTTGTTTAACCAAGTTATTGGCTTTCCTCCTTCTTGCTTTTGCACTAAAACTGGTGAGCCAGTGATCCCACTGGGGGTGTATAGCCAGAAGGGGAGGGGCCTTACACTTTTTAGTGTAATGCTTTGTGTGGCCTCCGGAGGCAGTAGCTATACACCCAATCGTCTGGGTCTCCCAATAGGAGCTAGAAGAAAAGGAATTTACGGTAAGTAACAAAATTCCCTTCTTTCGGGGTATGTCTTATATTGGAAAAAATCCCACAGCAATCGCAGCAAGTCTCCATGCAATGTACTGTATGGGGACTTGCCGCGATTGCGCCCTAAGTGTACCGCAAGTTAAGGAAACTTAACCACCAGCGGCTGCACATGAGGGCACTGAGGCTGTGTGATTTTGTATGTTGTCCATGGTCCTGATGGACCACGGACAACATTACTGCAACATCTCAACATTTCTCGGTAGCCGAGCGCTCAGCTGAGCGCCCGACCGCCGGCATGTGTCAGCTCTCAGCTGAGCGTTAAGCCGCCGGCATGTCAGGGCGGTCAGCTGAGAGCTGTCACATGCCGGCGGCATGTCAGGGTGCTCAACTGAGCGCTCGGCCGCCGGCATGTTAGGGCGCTCAGCTGAGCGCTTTGCCGGCGGCATGTCAGGGCGCTTAGTTGAGCGCTTTGCCGGCGGCATGTCAGGGCTCTCAGCTGAGCGCTCGGCCGCTGTAACTGTACTGTAAAGAGGAAAAAAAATAAATAAATAAATTTTTACTACATCTTACTTTCGGGGTACGTCTTACATTAGCCGACCCCCCCCAAAACCCCCACTACGTCTTACTATCGGGGAAACACGGTATCTCCCCCTTTTATATCTGTAAATTCTCCCTGGGGAACTTCTGAAAAACTATTTACAGGTGATTGGACATGGTGGCATTATTCTTTAATAATGAAAATCCAGCGGACAGGTCCCTTTTCCTGAAGATCTCACTTGGGCTAGGTACATGCTGCGTTCCGCTGTATTTTGAAGGCTTCTGTCTGAGTTTCTGATCATGTCCTGTTCCACCGGGGTTCTACATGGTGTGGGGAAATAAAGCAGCCTCCTGTGAGAAGAAGTGATGTGGAAAAAACATATTTTGGAATAGGGAGAAGTGTGGGTCTTTTTATTTAAAAAAAAAAAAAAAGCAAATTTCGAAAACAATGGTTAGGGTGTACAGATAGATATCTAAATAAGACCTTTTAGGTACTGGACTGCCCCTAAAGGGTTTCTCCTGGTCTAATCCTTGCTGACCTCCCCGCTGATTAGATCATCGGTGTGAGATCATTGGGGGTCTGACACCCGACACACAGAGGCCTGAATTAGGCAATGTAAGGTGGAACATAGCAGGCTCGAGCATTGCTTAGTTACTGAAGACAAGTACTTTGCTTTATCTCCCTCTGAGTGAGTATACTGCAGTACTCAGCAGCAGCCACCAAGCAATGTGCGGTGCTCCTGCATGCAGCCTATACCTTACTTCGTTGTGACTGCTGCCACAGCAGATTTCAGCTGATCGGGGGAATGTTGGCCACCCACCGATCTCATGTTGAGCTATGTCATTAATTGTCAAGTCCTGGACCACTCAATTTAACAATTTATGGGGTACATATCTCCAGAAGCACAAGCTAGCACCATGTATTGGTCTCTAAATTATTTGCCATGTTTCACTCTGCAACATCTTCTGTGCACTAATTTCTGGTAAATGCCAGTGGAGTTGTCACAGATGACAGACCGTACTATAGTGTCCGGCAATAGAAGGTCACAGCATTTGGCTGTGCAAAATGCTCCCGGACTATTGTTCCTGCTGTCAGTATTCAGTGTATTAGGCTACTTTCACACATCCGGTTTGAGCAGTGCGGCTCAATCCAGCTGTGAAACCTATGCAATGGATGCGGCGAAAACACCGCATCCTTTGCATACATTTTTACATGCGGCCCGTCCGTTTTTTTTCCGGTTGCGGCACGCTACTGAGCATGCGCAGTGGAAGAAACCGCATGCGGTGGCCTGATGCGTTTTTTTGCCGCATCCGGCGTCCATAGGCATGCATTGAAAAATGCGCCGCAGCAGCCGGATGCGGCGCGATGCGTTTTTTTTTTGCCGGAGCAAAAACGTTGCAGGCAACGTTCCATCCAGCCGCGGCATCGGCTAACTCTGCCGCATGCAGCAAAAAACGGACCGAACGCAAGCCCATGCAGCACAATACGGCACTAATGTAAGTCTATGCAAAAAAAACCACAACCGGCGGCAAAAAAAACTGTTGCGATTTTTCTGCAGAGCGCCGTATTGTGCCACAGATCAAAAACCGGATGTGTGAAAGTAGCCTTAGATAGGTTCTCTTCTGGGTTTTCATCCTTTTCCCTTTAAGACCCAGCGCTCCTCTTCCCTTGAGCTGCTGATCTGTATTCACCCTTGAGTTTAAATACTCTAATTTTCACAGGACTTGTGCTGGTGATATTCAGTTCATTCAAGCTCTGGTTGCAAGCAGGTGGCTTGTACATTTGTAGTATTATTGCTGAAAGTTTGTTGAACTTCTACCGGAGTCAATCTGTGGATAAACAGTTCATGCACTATTTCTCCCATGTGTCCTCCTTGTGTCTTCTTTAGTGTTTAGTGGTGTTGACGAAGAGCTAATCCCATCCGTTCCATTTTTAAGGCCCAGCACTAGGGATACCTAGAGTCAGGTATCCGGCTTGGCACATAGGTGCCGAACCTATCTAGGGCGGTGAGGGACCCCAGGGACCAGCGGTAGGTTCATTCAGCAGGGTCACTATCTTCACCCTTCCGTAGACACAGAATTTCTCTTCCCTTTCACTGATCGCTTGCTACTTCTCCGTACCTAGCAGGGGTCAAAGTCAGTACTAGACTTGTAGATGAATTCCCCATGTGTAATTTGTAAAACTTGTTCAGTGTGGGGTTTATCTGCTACCTCGGGCTCTGCAAATGGCACCTACAAACTATTACTGGCAAATTTATACTCCAAAAGCCAAATAATGTTGCCCTTTCGAGCCCTTATGTGTGTGCATACAGTATTTTCTGAGTATTGCCACATTCAGGAGGAATTGCTTTTTGGATTGTGGTGTCCGTTTTACTTCTATTTTATGCCTTGTGAAAATGAAACGTTCGGGGCTAAAATAACATTTTAGTGGGAAATAGTTATTTTTTTGTTTCCACCGAGTGTATTCCAGCGGAGTGCATTGTAATATTCTGCTCCTCACACCCTAGATACAATTCTAGTGACCTATCTTGTGTGGTGTGACGATTTGTTAGAAGGGTATAAAAATGTGAACGGTTGTAAATTGCACATTGTTCTACATTTTTCCCACATTTCTGATATTTTGCGAAATAGGAGCACATTTTATCTATCTAAATTTACAAGGAGCTCAATGTGTCACAAGAAAACAGTGTCCATAATCCCTCCGATTGGAAGCAGCAATCCAAAGCTATTGCCATATAAAGTGACATGTCAGCATTTAAAAATGTGGCTCTCAGCAATGTGCAAGCAGGCTTTGGTAAAGGGTTAATGTCTTGTGTTTAATTGCATTTTATACATTGTGATTTCACTTGTTTTTCTCATTTGTATAGAAAATGCCCTGCATCCATTATGGAGAGAAGTCACTACATTGGATAGAATTAAGATCTACTATAATCCTTTTTCCGGAAGGTAAAGCCAATTTTAATAAATATTGATAAATTCTGAAAGCCGTGTAATGAAGAGAAGAGACCCTGATTCCAGCGATGTGTCACTTACTGGGCTGCTTAGTGTTGTTTACATAAAGTTATTGTTGTATCAGCAGGAGAGGACTAGTAAACCTCCTGCCATGTTACTCAGCTCTGTATAACCCTGCTCCCACCACTGATTGGCAGCTTTCTGTGTGCACTGTACATGATCAGAAAGCTGCTGATCACTGGTGTGGGTGCGTTACACACAGCTCAGCCTTGGGCAGCTGACAGATTTGCAGCAGATAAGACAGTGAGCTTATCGAAATGACAACAAGCATCTCCGTAAGTGACACTTCCCTTCAATCATGGTCTCTGCCCCTATATTATGATCTTCTTAGATGGGGTAGCAAAAACCTGGTGATCGATTCCTTTTAATATCAAATAACTGACCAGCACCTCCGAGAGTAAAAAAAGTGTGCATTGAAGGCTGAGACAACTGCACTCTGAAATGGTATAATATGTAAACATTGTATATATGAATTTTTGAAATTCATTACTACTATAGAAACTAGGTTAAAAAATTAGGCATTGGGGCACACATTGACCAAATCAAAAAGTCCAACAGTCAACGACAAGACCTACTACCCTTTTGTTGGGACCCTAACCTTATATTCGTCTAGCCGTGCTGAAAGCCTACAATTTAAAGGGCAGGCAGGATCCAACTCTAATTAAAATGCCCTAGGCTGATGGGAGGAGAGCTCAGTCAGAAGGGAGTGTACTACAAATATCAAATAACTGACCAGCACCTCCAAGGATAAGACAAGTGTGAACAGGTGCATGCTGAGACAGCTAGTCCATATACTAGTAAATATCCTCAAAATTTCAACTGCACCCTGAAATGGTATAATATGTAAACATTGAATAAATTAATTTGGAATTTCATTACTGCTACATAAACTAGATTAAAAAAAATTAGGTACTTGGCTCACAAATTGGCCAATTCATGATTAGAGATGAGCAAACCCGAGGTTTGAGTTTCGAACCGAACAACAAATTTAAAAATCAAGCTTCGGATGCTTTATGTGTGAAGTTCACTCGTGCGAGTGCTCAGGTACGCTTGGTGCTCAGCCCTGTGCCAGTCACTTGCAGTGTTTGAACGCCTCGTACTGGAGGTAACATCAGCACGATTGTGTATTGTGCAACCCAAAACATTGTTTGAAATGGCCTGCCCTCCCTCCTCCGGAAGCGATATGCTTATGTCTGGCTGTATGTGGGTGGAGACTCAAACTGCCAATCAATTACTTGCTCCAACGTTCGGGTCAAGTTCAAGCCTGTGGAGGCTTGGCTCATTTGCTGCCGGCGAACTGAACCTCCACGGAATCGCTCATCTCTGTTCATGAGAGCCCAACAGCCAGTGACAAGGGGTATGCCAATTTGTGCGCCAAAGACCTCATTTTCACCTAATTTGTATAGTAGTAATTCCATATATTCATCCTATACATATTATACTATTTTAGAGTGCAGTTGTATTTTTTTTGGGTTATATTGACAAGTTGTCTCAGATTGCACCTGTTCACACTTGTCTTAATCTTGGAGGTGCTGGTCAGTTATTGATATTTGTAGTACACTCCGTTCTCACTGAGCTCTCCTCCCATCAGTCTAGGGTGTTTTATTTAGAGCTGGATCCTGCCTTTTAAATTGTAGGCTTTGAGCACAGGTAGAAGAATATAAGCTTAGAGCCCCAACAAAGGGGTACGTCTTGTTGCTGGCTGCTGGGCTCTTGTGAATTGGCCAATTTGTGCACGAAGTATCCTCCTTTTTTACTACGTTCTATAAGAACAATGCAGTTCCAATTTCATGTGTTCAATGTTTACATATTATAGCATTTCACAGTGCTGCTGAATTTTTTTGGTTAGATTCCCTTTAAAATCACAAATGATATAGTTTCGGCCTTATAAAATCATCACTGTAAAGGGGGCTTTACACGCTGCGACATCGCTAACGATATATTGTCGGGGTCACGTCGTTGGTGACGCACATCCGGCGCCGTTAGCGACATCGCAGCGTGTAACACCAAGGAGCGACGATCAACAAGCGCAAAAACGTGAAAATCGTTGCTCGTTGACACGTTGCTCCTTTTCCAAATATCGTTGCTGCTGCAGGTACGATGTTGTTCGTCGTTCCTGCGGCAACACACATCGCTGTGTGTGACACCGCAGGAGCAAAGAACATCTCCTTACCTGCGACCACCGGCAATGAGGAAGGAAGGAAGGTCGGCGGCATGTTCCGGCCGCTCCTCTCCGCCCCTCCTCTGGTATTGGACGGATGCCGTGTGACATCGCTGTGACTCCGCACGAACCGCCCCCTTAGAAAGGAGGCGGATCGCCGGCGAGAGCGACGTCGCAGGGAAGGTAAGTAGTGTTGACGGGTGTTAGCAATGTTGTGCGCCACGGGCAGCGATTTGCCCATGATGCACAACCGATATCGCAGCATGTAAAGTACCCTTAACAGTCATTCCTAGATCTCTTCTAGCCGGCATTGATGACTGCAGAATAGAAATCCAGCTGTATAATCTGCGGTGGTAAATGCCCTCTTATACATTTTGCTGTCAGCAGTGCCTGCTAAATGTGGTGACTAGTTGACTAGATATAACACATTATACTATATATACTATATATTTCTTTATGGCTCTGTTCACATTCGCTTTTATTTCCTCATGATTTCCTGTTCTGTTGTTTTTTATTAAGACGTAATGTAACGCCCCATTCACATCTGTATCACATCACATTCCATTAATAATGCATTACATGAGAAATGTGAGTTTTGCACACAGCGGTTACTCATGCAATCTGTTGTTTTGTGCTCTGCTGTTCTCCAGTATAATCGGTGAACGTCCCGCCGCTGCTCGTGAGTGGCCCGGAGGTATTCTTGCAGATGAAATGGGACTTGGAAAGACGGTGGAAGTTCTAAGCTTAATCCTTTGTCATCCCAGGAAAGATGTCAAAGCAGACTTGCTGACATTACCCGAGGTAATAAGCGTTCTGGGTCTCATGGATGACAGCCAGTTCAAATGGAAACCACGGGCGCTTGGGATTTCAAGATTAGTGATAAATCGTGGTTTGCGACAACCAAAGATATAATTATTTGAGGAGATGGGACTTCACAGGGGGCCATGATGTCAAAATTATTTTAACAATCAGGCTATTAAAAGTAAAAGAATAGACAATCTCTTTGGAGTAGTAAGATATTGTCTTGGACCTTTTCATTTTTTTTTTACCTCCTTTTTCGTACTAATTTTGTTACATAACTTTAAGACAGAGAAATATACATATTAAGAAGTCTGCTGTATGTGACCCTGCAGATCAGACGTGCCCCACTCATATGTATGGATGTAAAATGGCTAGAGCCCCCCCCCCCCCTGCTCCATATATAGTAGGACAAAAAGATCCCTAAGGCTGAGTTCACATTTTCAGCAATCATCTGTCTGAAATGGATCCAGCAGCAATCTGTTATTTTGTCTTGGCAGGACAAAAAAAGTGTGATTTTTTTTTTTTTCTTCATTTTTTTTTTTTTTTATATTTTGCTAAAAAATTGCAACTGGATCATTCACTTTATTAAAGGGAACCTGTCATCAGAAATTTTGCACTAAACCTAAAAGATTCCCCCTCTGCAGCTCCTGGGCTGCATTCTAGCAATGTTCTTGTTCTTCTTGTGCCCCCTTTCTGACCAAAATAAAGACTTTGTAAAGTGGTACCTTTTTGTATTCAGATCTTGATAATGGTACACGGGGGCGGGCTCTCTGGTGTCCGCTAGTCTGCCTCCTGCCGCTTTAGGCCGCCCCCCTTCGTGCTACTTCAAAGAGGTGACGTGAGGTAAGCTGGCCAGCGCTTGCGCAGAACGGTGGAGGCGGCGGTGAAAGCGCGAGCACGAGATTATGGGTGGGTACTTGCTGATGACAATCACAGCGCCGCCCATAATCTCGCGCATGTGCAACACGTCACCAGCGGTCACACTGTGCACATTGCACAGTCCCGCGAGAGTGGCACGGCGCATGCGCGAGATTATGGGCGGCGCTGTGGAGAAAATCTTTGCGAGTGGAGTGCGATAAAACATTGCATTCCACTCGGACCAATATTAGCCTGTGTCCTAATTGGACCGAGAAAACAATCGCAGACTGTAATGCGAGACTTTTTTTTTTTTCTCTCGCACCCATTCAAGTCAATGGGGCGAGAGAAAAATCGCACTGCACTCACGGTACACCGGTGTACCGCGCGTGCTGAGCGAGAATCGCAATAGCCAGCTATGGACGCAAGAGGGAGATAAATCCCTCCTTCTCCTCCACAGCGCCGGCTCGCCCACCCTCAGTGTCAGCCCGCCCCCCGCAGCTGAGGTCCGCTTGCACAGTCGGACCTCAGTCGCAAGGATACTAGCATGACACTCTGCTTCTGCTGTGCTGCCAGCGCGAGCCGAGTGTCATGCGGGCATCGCACTAGTGCCCCGTGTGGCCCCGGCCTAACCCTTGTGTTTTCAAAGGAGCTAAGACTGTTTTGCTTTAGCAGCAAGAGGAAATCTTAGTTACCCTGGTTGATTATTAAAGGCAATCTGTCAGCAGGATTTCACCCAAAAAGTTTTAAAATTTGCATGTAGCTCTTTCAAAGTCAAGTCAAGCATGACCTTTTACATGGCCGGTCTGGTTCTCCGCTATGAAGAAAACCCCATTTGAACTGATATGCAAATGAAGCTGAAGATCTACTGAAGCCTCTGTCACTCCAGCTCTAGTTTCTAACCACTGCTGCCGCTTCCTGCTTGGAGGCTGTCAGACAAGCAGGTGTGGAGAGTAGAACTGGAGTGACAGAGGCTTCAGACCTCCAAATAACTGTAGCTCTTCAGCCTCATTTGCATATTTAAGAAAATGCTGATTTCTCTGACGCCTCATTGGGGGACACAGGACCATGGGTGTTATGCTGCCTATCCATAGGAGGACACTAGTAGATGCTAAAGCATAGCTCCTCCTCTGCAGTATACATCCCCTGGCTGGGCCAGGCAACCCCAGTTTTAGCTTAGTGTCTGTAGGAGGCACATCCTTTCAAGGTTTTGTTATTTTTTGAGGGCGACTGTTTCCCTTTGGGACCGATCTCCCAATACCATGAACTGGCGGGAACGCAGAGTGTCGTCTCCATGTACCCCCTCCTGCGACGCTGGATCTTGGGCTGCCTTTTACTGGACGACAGGTCCCACAGACACCGATTTTCCAGAGCCCAGGGCAGAGGCACAATTCCTCAGCCCCTCTTTGCAGGCTCTGAGTTGATACATTGCACCTGTGTGGCCGGACACATCAGGCTGACTCTGCTATTTCCACTGCCTGGACTGAGGCAGCATTAAGGTGAGATCCCCCCTGACTGGTCCCCCACCCCAGGAAAGCGTGCGAAGTTCTCCACAGAGCTTACTCCCTCCTGAGGACGCAGGGCCATCGGCTGATTCTGGTGAGGTACTTGCTTCACTTGTAGCTCTGCTGAGCATTGCTCCCCCTCCTGGCATACTCCTATAAGGAACATGCAGAATTCTAAGGGTACTAAGAGATTATTCAGCCTGCACTGCCTGCCACGCTGAGCTACCACGTAAACACACCTCTTCTCTCTGTGAGTCCTGTGCCCCTATAGCCCCCCAAGATCCCCCCCCCCCCCCGCCGCCACCACCGCCGCAACAGTCAGCCCAGAGCCTAGGGCTCCCAGCCCACCGGAATGGGCACAGTTTCTGTCCCAATCCATGGAAAAACTGTCACAGAACCTGGTTCTGGCTATACAATGTCATCCGCCACACCCTTCTGGGCCCCTGGACGGAACGCAGCCTGAGGATACCCCTATGGAGGATCCTTCTGAGGTAATCCGGGCACATGCTTCACCGGTTGCAGGGATCAGGAAAAGAACACACGGCCGGGTGTCTCCAGCACTCCCTCATGGCCCCCATGACTCTCACTCGGGAGCACACTGGGCAGACTCTCCCACACGCTCCACGGCTTCTGAAGAGCTGGAGGAGGGAGAATGCTGTTTGTACCAGGAGGATTCCTTGGTGTCATCCTCTCCAGATGATCAAACTGCAATAGACTCCCTTATAGCAGCAGTCAACCAAACTCTGCATGTGGAGGATCCCCCATCCACTACCACTGACCATGCGGTCTCCTTTAAGAGGGCAAGGAAACCCCGAAAGGTTTTCGCTGATAACCCAGAGTTTCAGGATATCCTCACAATGCAAAGGGAGAAGCCTGACATGCATTTTGGTAACCGAAAACTCTTGGAGTCCCGGTACCCTTTTGCCTCACCTGCCCCTAAGGACTGGGCTGATCCGCCCTCGGTCGACCCCCCGGTCTCCCGCCTTACCACAAAGACGCTCCTATCTTTACCCGATGGTTCCTCCATCAAGGACCCGACAGACAGACAGGTGGAGCACCTTGCCCGCTCTGTTTTTGAGGCTACGGGATCCTCCCTCTCGCCCTCCTTTGCCTCTGTGTGGGTCGCAAAGGCGATCTCGGTCTGGGCAGAATCCCTTAACACTTCGCTTGAGGAATCCCAGTTCACTCATACCTTCACAGAGGTAACAGCTCAAATTGCCGCTGCGGCGGAGTACCTCATGCAGGCCTCCATGGACGCTGCTACCTGCGCAGCGTTTGCCGCCTCAAATACCATAGCCATCTGCAGAGCTCTCTGGCTCCAACAATGGCGAGCGGACTCTGCCTCCAAGAAGTCTCTCACGGGCCTTTCCTTTTTTTCCAGACTCATGGTTTGGCGAACGTCTGGACAAGCTTATTTCTGACGCCACGGGAGGAAAGAGGAACTCCCTCCCCCAGCTGAAGTCCAGGATGACCTTCACCAGACGTCCACAGTCCTCGTTCCGCTCCTTCGGAACTCATTGGTTGGTCAACATCCTGTGCTGTCCCCGCCACCAGCCGCGGACTACGCAGGGACCGACCCTCTCAGCTCTCCCCGAAACACACTTCGTCATGGCAGCCTAGACCGAAACAGTCCAGGACTAGGGAGACTCGTCCATGACGTTTTTTTCCCCCCTCATGACTCCTTCGGCGCCCCGGAAGACACACTCATTGTAGGAGGTCGACTGCGGCTCTTTCAACACATCTGGGCTGCCGCCTCAGACGACATATGGGTGCAAGACATTGTGTCTTCCGGTTACCAGGACCCGACCCCCGAGTCGGTTCTTTCTCTCAAACCCCCCAAAGACTCAAACGACGCAAAGCTTTTTTTCTCAGCAATCCACTCGCTCCAAACAGCAGGAGTGATAATACCTGTCCCGGACGACGAGAAATTCAGGTGGTCCCCTAAAAAGGATGGGTCAGTTCGACCCATCCTGGACCTCAAACACCTGAACAAACGTGCACGTATGGAGATTCAGAATGGAGTCCCTAAGGTCCATTATTGCATCCATGGTTGAAGGGGAATTCCTTGCCTTAGACATCAAGGACGCGTACCTGCACATACCCATCGCCCCAGATCAACAAAAGTTCCTCCGCTTCACAGTTCAGGACTCCCACTTTTAATTCGTAGCGCTACCCTTCGGCCTTGCCACCACACCAAGGGTCTTCACCAAAGTCATGGCGGCCGCCATGAGTGTCCTTCACGCCAGGGGAGTAGTCGTTCTCCCTTACTTGGACGACCTCCTCATCAAGGCCCCCTCCTTCCACGACTGCTCAACCAGCGTACAGATCACTGTGGACACCCTATCCCGCTTAGGGTGGCTAGTGAATCTGGACAAATCATCCCCGGTCCCATCACGATCCATCACCTTCCTGGGCATGTCCCTGGACACCCGTCGGGGCTTGATCCTTCTCCCTCAGGACAAGGCGATCGCTCTTCAACGAGCGGTACGCTGCCTTCTACGTCCTCCGTCTCGCTCCATTCGATTCAGCATGATGGTGCTCGGCAGGATGGTGGCGGCTATGGAAGCAGTACCCTTTGCTCAACTGCACCTCTGCCCACTGCAGCTAGCCCTTCTAGCGGCCTGGGAAAAGAGCCCCTTCTCCCTGGACAGACATCTTCACCTGACGCCTTCAGTCACTAACGCACTACGCTGGTTGGTTCGGTCCTCATCCCTATCGAAGGGGAGATCTTTTCTCCCAGTGAACTGGCTGGTCCTGACCACAGACGCCAGCCTCCTAGGCTGGGGAGCAGTGTACCGGCACCACACTGCTTGGACGCCCCAGGAGTCTTCCCTACCCATAAACATCCTGGAAATCTGCGCGATCTTCCTCGCGCTCAGGGCGTTCTGCCCTCTGTTAGCGGGTTATCAGATTCGAGTCCAATCGGACAATGCGACAGCTGTAGCCTACATCAATCGGCAGGGGGACACAGGCTGCCTTGCTGCAGATCTCGAGGCCCACAGGATCCTCAGCTGGGCCGAATCGACAGGGTCAGTGATATCAGCGGTACACATACCGGGAGTAGAGAACTGGGCAGCAGACTTCTAAGTCGCCAAGGCTTGGCTGCCGGAGAGTGGTCTCTCCACCCAGAAGTGTTCCTACACATCTGCACTCGCTGGGGTACACCAGACGTGTATCTAATGGCCTCAAGGTTAAACGCAAAGGTACCCGCGTTCATAGCCAGGTCACGCGATCCGCAGTCGATCGGCGTGGATGCTCTAGTCTGCTCCTGGCACCACTTCCGCCTGCCTTACATATTTCCACCTCTACCTCTGCTGCCGCGGGTAATCAGGAAAATCAAGGCAGAGGGAGTCCCGGTGATACTGATAGCACCGGACTGGCCCTGGCACGCCTCGTACACCGAATTGGTACAAATGCACGTAGACGTACCGTGGCGCCTTCCAGACATCCCAGACTTGCTGACCCAAGGGCCCATTTCCCATCAGAACTCCAGAGCCCTGAAGCTGACGGCATGGCCATGGAGACCTGGGTATTAACAAGAGCAGGATTCTCCCCCCGCAGTTATCTCCACCATGATCAGCACCCGAAAACCTGCTTCATCCCGCATTTACCACCGTACGTGGAAAATCTTCCTTTCATGGTGCAGGGAAACTAACGTCCAGCCTCTGCCTCTGGCCATCCCCAGAATTCTCGATTTTCTGTAGGTCGGCTCTCAGTTCCCTTTAAAGGGCAGGTCTCAGCGCTTTCAATCTTCTACCAATGCCGCCTGGCTCAAAAACCGCAGGTCAAGACCTTCCTCCAGGGCGTTTCCCATCTAGTTCCCCCGTACAAACGGCCGCTGAACCCATGGGACCCCAATCTCGTTCTGGACGGTCTCCAGAGGTCCCCCTTTGAACCTCTCAGGGAATCCTTCCTTGCTTTTCTGTCCTGGAAGGTAACGTTCCTGGTGGCAATTACGTCCATCAGATGGGTTTCGGAGCTAGCAGCACTCTCTTCCAGCGAGTTTTTTTCTGATTTTTCACCAGGATAAGGTGGTTTTGCGCCCCCTTCCGGATTTTCTTCCAAAGGTTCCTACCCCGTTTCATTTGAACGAGGACATTGTTCTGCCTTCCTTTTGTCCGCACCCAGTTCATAGGGTGGAAAGGTCTCTGCATTCGTTAGACCTCGTCAGAGCTCTCAGATATTACATATCCAGGACAGCCCCCTTTAGGAAAACTGACTCTTTGTTCGTCATTCCTTAGGGGCCTAAGAAGGGACAGGCAGCTTCAAAGGCGACTCTGGCTCGCTGGATTCGCTCTGCGATCCAGGAAGTCTACCGCTTGCAACTCAAGCCCATTCCTAGTGGGCTGCGGGCTCATTCCACGCGAGCAGTTGGCGCTTTGTGGGCCATTCGGCATCAGGCTTCAGTGGAACAGGTGTGTAAGGCTGCGACCTGGTCTAGCCTACATACGTTTTCAAAGCATTACAGAGTCCATACCCAGGTTTTCAGCTGAGGCGAATCTGGGTAGGACAATTCTGCAAACGGCAGTAGAGCACCTCTCTCAGTAGGTGCTCCAGGCTGTCTGGGACTGGTTCCTAGTCCTTGGGTTGCAGTGTCTTGTTTTTCTTTTTCCCACCCATGGACTGCTTTAGGACGTCCCATGGTCCTGTGTCCCCCAATGAGGCGTCAGAAAAAAATGGATTTTCATGTACTCACCGTAAAATCGTTTTCTCTTAGCCATCATTGGGGGACACAGCACCCACCCTGTTGCCCTATTGGGCCTTGGTTCTCTCCGTACCTTATTTGGTTATGACTCTCTTTTTCTCATGTTCCTCTGTTGAGATGAGTTTTTACTGGCTTTTTCTCCTACTGCTTGTATACTAAAACTGAGGTTGCCTGGCCTGGCCAGGGGGTGTATACTGAAGAGGAGGAGCTATGCTTTTGCATCTACTTGGTGTCCTCCTATGGATAGGCAGCATAACACCCATGGTCCTGTGTCCCCCAATGATGGCTAAGAGAAAACTATTTTAAGGTGAGTACACAAAAATCCGTTTTTCTCAGTAACTGAAGAACGGACTCTCCATGTAAAGTTATTTGCTGGACTTGTATTTGAAAGACATGCAAATAATAATAGTTTGGGAGTGAAACCCTGCTAACAGATTCCTTTTAAGAAAGAGCATGCCTGGGAATGTTCAATTGTATATAATCATGCAGTGTAGACAGGCTAGCAATCACCTGGACAGGTGAGCACAGTGATTATTATCGGGTGATATCATGGTTATCTGCAGCACATCATCCTTTATAAACAGGACCTGCGCTGCCAAGAACAATGATGGTTAATGCTCCAAGAACGATCTTACCGATTTGCACTACCCATGCACATGGAACAATTGGCCCGTCTAAACTGGCTATTAAAGGGAACCTGTCATGTGCAATTTGCACCCAGAGCCACTAGCAGTTCTAGGTGCATATTGCTAATCCCTGCCTAACCGTCTCTGTATACACTAGCATAGATAAAGAGATCTTTACAAAAAGTATTTCTAAAGATCATATATTATATGCTAATGAGGCCGGGGACTAGTCGCAAGGGCCTTACTTCCTTTGGCTAGTTGGCCCACATAGCATGGTAGCACTCTCCCCTGTGGGCATATTAACATGCTAATGAATTCGCAGATACACTGCGTATGCCTCACTCCTGAAGGTGGATGAATGCGCACTGGGCATAATCAAGAGTCCCCAGCACTTCCGGTCATGCGCACTATACTTCACTGAAGCCGGGAATCAGAAACAATGTTTAGAAATACTTTTTCTAAAGATCTCTTTATCTATGCTAGTGTATACAGGGACTGTTAGGCAGGGATTAGCAATATGCACCCAGAACTGCTTGTGGTTCTGGGTGCATATGTGCCGCCCCTGCAGCGGATCGAACCACTCTGATCCATGTGATGACTTGTGACTCAAGGGTCTCCGGACCACTTCTAAATACAAAAGGGGGAAAGTTATTTAAAGGGGAGGTATAGTTCGTGATGCCACCCGTGGTGTACAGTAATGAAGGGATACGGCTGCTGCCGATGGAAGTACCTGGGGTGATGGGGTGGGGCAGCAAGGTGTTGTGGCTTTCCACGGGTAGGTGAAGGCCCCGGAACTCTGTGGAATGCCGTAGGGTGCAGGGATCACTCAGGTACTCACTCAGTCAATAAGCAGACGCTGACAACAAGGTAAACCAAATCTCGGGGTATTGCTGCCGCTTGAGGGGAGCTCGTCCGGGTCCCGTCCCCTATAGTGTTGCCTGTTGATCTGTGACCTGCCTCCTGGCAAGAAGTTTAACTTCAACGTAGTGGCCCAGTAGTCTGTAACTTGCCGGGCCCCATTCCCCACTGTGGCTAAGTGTGGGAGCTTGCTCTCAGGACTCACGCTTGGGATTTTCTTGGACCGTTTGTTTGGAAGGCCTTATGCCCCTCGTTGCGCTAGTGGCCCGATTCTGGAGCGGGTGGGAACAGATCAAAAAGACTCCGTTCTCATCAGGTTAATTGCCGGTTTGCCTGAGGCTTCTCCCTAACCTAGGGTCCGTGTTCCCTGCCGTGCCTTCGGTCCCGGACCGGTGACAGTACCAGGCTGCTGACCGTCCTCCTTGACAGATCCAGGCATCTAGCCGCAATCCCCTGCGACCAGGGGTCCAACTCCTCTAGGTCCAGACCACCGTCTGCAACCTAGACAGCTTCTATCACTCACTCCTCTCTTACTTCACAGACTACACTACTCACCTCCCCTCCCTGACCACCCCCAAGTGGGCAACTCTATTCCACTCAAGCCATCCACTGGTGTGTCAGGTAGGTGTGGTGCAGGGTCTATCTAGGATTTGATTTGCTGTTGGAGGCAACACCGTAAGTAAGGACCCAGAACCATGAGGACTTGGAATACTGCACGGAAGGGCAGTTTGTGCAGTACCCTGTGACGAAGTGATAGTCCAGGGGCGTCACACATATTGCACATGACAGGTTCCCTTTAAATGACCACTGATTTGGCTTCTATTTAGTGTTCCTTTAATGTATGTATTAGATTCTTAATTGGCAAGCTATTTATATACAACAGTTCAACACTCACTAGGAAAAAAAGGACAGATTTGTCTTAAGAGGATTTGTTATTGCTCTTGAGTATGACAAAAACACCTTTTATGCACTTTGTGGCTCTGAAACGTATCCTAAAAATAGTGACTGATGCTGCATAATATCCCTGTTGTACTAACCAGCAACTACTAATGCATCCACTTATGTTATAGCCTTGGCTGAGTAAATAAGTCATTGTATCTGTCACCTTTTCTCATTTTCCATTATTCCATAATCAAACTTTGTGAATATTATTTTTTTTTCTAGGGACAAACTGTAAACTACTTTATTCCACCTCCACCTAAAGAAAAGACAAAGAAATGCAGGGCAGTGAACAGGCAGACCTATCCTAGTGAGTGCTTTAATAAATACTGCTTTAAAGGGAAATATTATTGGAACCAAGGCCATGATACACTATGCCCTAGTGTGGAGCTTCCCGCCTCTTCACCGCATGTGTCTATGTTGGATTCTTTTAGTTGTATTACAAGCCTTCAATACAGCTGCTGTGTAGATACAGGGAGGGTTATGTGTCCATAGTGCCAGTCACACTGTTAAGTCACCTATAGGCGTACGTACGATATTACGTAGCAGATGACAGCGATGGGATTGGAGATGATCCCTATTGAAATACACATGCAAACTCTGCTAATCCAACATGCATGATCACGAGGGAGTCAAGCAAGGTTGCTATTGCCTAAGCTGCCATTGTGTTCTACCAGAACTGCACCTAGAAAATGAAGCATGCATGGTAACTTATCTATATAATCTAGAGATAGAAGGTATGTTTCAAGAAATCAGAAAGTAATCATAGGCATTGCGTTTTCCAGAAATGGGCAAATACTGTTCCTTCTGTTCTACCATTTCATATTAAAAACGAAGTGCTTGTGGTTTTATAAAAACATGAGTTAATGAGTCCTTGCGGCTTGGATAAGGAAACTTTTTAGGGCAGGAAATAAGCATCAGGGCACACTTAAATTTTCAATTGGGTATTAAAAGGAATAGGTCATGTAAAAAAGCTATTCACCTGCAGATATGGAGTTAATCTGCAGATTAATAGCATTCCGAAGCTGCCCAGAACCCACACTGAGAGCCCTGCTGCCAGGAGGAAATTAATTTTATGCCTCCCAGTAGCCTTGGGCTTTCAGTCATAGGGGCACGGCTACAGTCACTGTTTTGAACATAGTGAGAGGCAGCTGTAACTACGCCCTTAACACTGCCTGACAGCCGAATCAGCATTCGATTTGGTTGTCAGTGCTGCCGGGGGCATATTTACAGACGTTTCTCACTATGCTCAAAACTGTGACTGAAAGCCCAAGGAAGCCGGGAGGAATAAAGTTAATTTCCTCCTGGCAGCAGAACACTGAATGCGGCTAGCCGGGCAGCTTCAGAATGCTATCTGCAGGTTAATATTGTTTTTTACATGACAGTTTCTCTTTAGGGGAACTTTCAGAGCCATTTGGAAATACAGATAAGCATCATATAAGTGACTTGCACATGTATCTTTTATATTTTTGTATTTAGTTGTTGTTTCACTATTAAAGTATTTATTAAAAAGGAACTAATATTTATTGAAGATGATGTTGAGGACCTCTATTGATGGCCTATCCTGAAGTTAGGACACTCATGTTAGATTTTTTTTGGTGTCTGACACTGGCACCCCAATGATCTGCGGCTACTGGCTCTTACTGTGGGTGTATGAAAACAGTGTACAAATATGGAACAGAAAGTCTGTATCCATTAGGTAGTGACTATACTCGGGTACTGCAGCTCAAATCCTATTCACTTCATTAAAAACTGTAACACATTAATCTGTGGGTAAGTGGTGCTTAAATCATGTATAACTGGCTTACAGGGGCATGTGGTACGGCAGCGCGTTTTTGCGCTGTGTGTGTGTGTGTGTGTGTGTGTGTGTGTGTGTGTGTGTGTGTGTGTGTGCATGCGCACATGTAGTGTGTGTGCGTGCAGTGGAATGTCAATCATCATGCAGGTCAGTGATTATAACCACTGCTCTCTGTACCTCCCTGATGACTGGAAGCAAGCACCTGAAGGGAAAATAAAACATTTTCTCCCTGTAGCTGTTGTTTTAGTAAGCCAGGCTAACCAGGATTTAAGCATGATTTACCTGCAGATTACTACTATACGCCGGGTAACAGCATTTCTTTTTCGCTCCTAATTGGGAGACCCAGACAATTGGGTGTATAGCTACTGCCTCCGGAGGTCGCACAAAGTACTACACTTAAAAGTGTAAGGCCCCTCCCCTTCTGGCTATACACCCCCCCGTGGGAGCACGGGTCCCTCAGTTTTTTGCTTTGTGCGAAGGAGGTCAGACACGCACGCATAGCTCCACTATTTAGTCAGCAGCAGCTGCTGACTATGTCGGATGGAAGAAAAGAGGGCCCATACAGGGCCCCCAGCATGCTCCCTTCTCACCCCACTTTCTGTCGGTGGTGCTTGTTAAGGTTGAGGTACCCATTGCGGGTACGGAGGCTGGAGCCCACATGCTGATCCCTTCCCCATCCCCATTAGGGCTCTGGGCGAAGTGGGATTTTACCGGTCTCCAGGCACTGAGACCGTGCTCCATCCACAGCCCCTGGAGAAGCCGCTGGATATGGAGCTGAGTATCGTCAGGGACATGGCCCTGCTCCGTCAAGGTACTCTGTGTCCCCGTGCATACGCGCGCACACCGCAGCATTGCTGGGTGTGTTAGTGCGCCGGGGACAACAGCGCTGCTGCGCTTGTGCCATTTCCTCACTTCAGCTTAGCTGAGTGGGTAGACTCAGGGAGAACGGTCGCGCCGGCCGCTGGGACTGCGACGCGGCTGGGACTTGTGGTGCGCCGGGGACTTCCGCGCTGACCGTGCATATATCACGGCCGCGCTTATTACTACAGTCCCCGGCTTTTGCGGCCTAGTTCGTTCGTTCGTTCCCGCCTCCGCACCTGCCAGTCAGGAGGAGGGCGGGACGCTGTACAGAGCATCAGCACTGAGGGCTGGAGTCTTTTTTACATACTCCAGCCCTCACACCAGGCACAGTAGGACGCAGTTTCCCGCACTTTGTTTGTGGCACGCCCACGGTCCACCCCTCTTCACAGAACGCCGGCAGCCATTCCTGCCTGCACGCTGAGCTGCAGAGGGGAGACGGGGAGACCCAGACACGGGATTCTACGGCCTCATACCCGCTGTTCAGCGGGCGGTAAGCAGCCCTCAAGGGCTCACCCCCACTTGTGCCGTTTGTATACTGAGTATTTTGTGTTTGCAAATACTTTGTACTGTACGGTCGCTGGTGATTCTCGGCTATATACCCTCCTAGATTACAAGGAGGCAACAGCATGTCGTCCCCAAAACGCAAGGGTGCCAAGGCACAGACATTATATGCTGCCTGTACCGCATGTGGGGCTGCTCTACCGGCAGGTTCCACTGACCCCCATTGTGTGCAGTGCTCGGCCCCTGTGCAACTTGCACAGCCGGGGCCTCTGCTGGACGTGACCCAGAGTGTACCACCTGTGAATGCTGTCCAGGTGACAGGAACGGAGTTTGCAGCTTTTGCTGACAGATTGTCTATGACCATGTCAAAGATTCTTGAAACATTGCAGTCTAGACCAGTAACTCAGACCATGGACACTGTGGCATCATTGCTCCCTGGTCCCCCTCAGCTGGAACACTTCCAAGCTCCGGGGGTGTCACATGCACCCCAGGGTGACGATTCTGACTCAGACAACAGTCCCAGACAACCTAAGCGGGCTCGTTATGAGGGGCCCTCAACTTCGTCTCACTGGTCAGGATCCCAGCGGGACGAATCTATGGGTGATGAGGCGGATGTAACTGATCAAGATTCTGATCCTGGGACCGCTCTCAATCTGGATACACCGGATGGTGACGCCATAGTGAA
This sequence comes from Anomaloglossus baeobatrachus, assembly GCF_048569485.1. Classification (NCBI taxonomy): domain Eukaryota; kingdom Metazoa; phylum Chordata; class Amphibia; order Anura; family Aromobatidae; genus Anomaloglossus; species Anomaloglossus baeobatrachus. The sequence goes on along the minus strand of NC_134355.1, from coordinate 158,708,960 downwards.
TGATCTTATAGCGTCCATCAATAGGATGTTAGATATTTCCCCGCCAGCTCTTCCTGCGGAGGAGGCAGCTTCACAGCAGGAGAAATTCCATTTCAGATATCCCAAGCGTAAATTAAGCACTTTTCTGGACCACTCTGACTTTAGAGATGCAATCCAGAAACACCACGCTTATCCTGAGAAGCGGTTTTCTAAACGGCTTAAAGATGCACGCTATCCTTTTCCCCCTGACGTGGTCAAGGGTTGGACCCAGTGTCCCAAGGTGGACCCTCCAATCTCCAGGCTTGCAGCTAGATCTTTAGTTGCAGTAGAAGATGGAGCGGCACTTAAAGATGCCACTGACAGGCAGATGGAGCTCTGGCTGAAATCCATCTATGAAGCTATTGGAGCGTCGTTGGCGCCAGCTTTTGCAGCCGTATGGGCACTCCAAGCCATTTCAGCTGGGCTTATACAAGTCGACTCGGTCACACGTACATCTGCCCCGCAGGTGGCACCATTGACCTCTCAAATGTCTGCATTCGCGTCTTACGCGATTAATGCTGTCCTGGACTCTACGAGCCGTACGGCGGTGGCGTCAGCCAACTCCGTGGTTTTGCGCAGAGCCCTGTGGTTGAGAGAATGGAAGGCAGATTCTGCTTCCAAGAAGTGCTTAACCAGTTTGCCTTTTTCTCGCGACCGTTTGTTTGGGGAGCGTTTGGATGAAATCATTAAACACTCCAAGGGTAAGGACTCATCCTTACCTCAACACAGACAAAACAAGCCCCAACAAAGGAGGGGTCAGTCTGGTTTTCGGTCCTTTCGAGGCTCAGGCAGGTCCCAATTCTCCTCGTCCAAAAGGACTCAAAAGGATCAGAGAGGCTCAGATTCTTGGCGGACTCAGTCACGCCCAAAAAAGACAGCAGGAAGAACCGTTACCAAGACGGCTTCCTCACGACTTTCAGCCTCCTCTCTCCGCATCCTCGGTCGGTGGCAGGCTCTCCCGCTTTGGCGACATTTGGCTGTCACAGGTCAAAGACCGTTGGGTGAAGGACATTCTGTCTCACGGGTACAGGATAGAGTTCAGCTCTCGTCCTCCAACTCGTTTCTTCAGAACTTCCCCACCGCCCGACCGAGCCGATGCTCTGCTGCAGGCGGTGGCCGCTCTAAAGGCGGAAGGAGTGGTGACTTCCGTTCCTCTTCAGGAACAAGGTCACGGTTTTTACTCCAATCTGTTTGTGGTGCCAAAGAAGGACGGGTCCTTTCGGCCCGTCCTGGATCTAAAGTTGCTCAACAAACACGTAAAAACCAGGAGGTTCCGGATGGAATCTCTACGCTCCGTCATAGCCTCAATGTCTCAAGGAGATTTCTTAGCATCAATAGACATCAAAGATGCTTATCTTCACGTGCCGATTGCGCCAGAGCATCAGCGTTTTCTACGCTTCGTTATAGAAAGCGAACACCTGCAGTTCGTAGCGTTACCTTTCGGGCTGGCAACAGCCCCTCGGGTCTTCACCAAGGTCATGGCAGCAGTAGTAGCTGTCCTGCACTCGCAGGGTCACTCCGTGATCCCGTATTTGGACGATCTACTTATAAAGGCACCCTCTCAAGAGGCATGCCAACACAGTCTGGACGTGGCACTGAAGACTCTCCAGAGTTTCGGGTGGATTATCAACTTTTCAAAGTCAAATCTAACCCCGACCCAATCACTAACATATCTTGGCATGGAGTTTCATACTCTCTCAGCGATAGTGAAGCTTCCACTGGACAAGCAGTGCTCTCTGCAGACAGGGGTGCAATCTCTCCTGCAGAACCAGTCCCACTCCTTGAGGCGCCTCATGCATTTCCTAGGGAAGATGGTGGCAGCAATGGAAGCAGTCCCTTTCGCGCAGTTTCATCTGCGCCCTCTACAATGGGACATTCTCCGCCAATGGGACGGGAAGTCGACGTCCCTCGACAGGGATGTCTCCCTCTCTCAGGCAGCCAAGGACTCTCTCCGATGGTGGCTTCTTCCCACCTCATTGTCAAAAGGAAAGTCGTTCCTACCCCCATCCTGGGCGGTGGTCACGACAGATGCGAGCCTATCAGGGTGGGGAGCAGTGTTTCTTCACCACAGGGCTCAGGGTACGTGGACTCAGAGAGAGTCCACCCTTCAGATCAATGTTCTGGAAATCAGAGCAGTCTATCTTGCTCTGCGAGCCTTCCAACAGTGGCTGGAGGGCAAGCAGATCCGGATTCAGTCGGACAATTCCACAGCGGTGGCGTACATCAACCACCAAGGGGGAACACGCAGTCGGCAAGCCTTTCAAGAAGTCCGGCGGATTCTGACGTGGGTGGAAAACACAGCATCCACCATATCCGCAGTTCACATCCCAGGCGTGGAAAACTGGGAAGCAGACTTTCTCAGTCGCCAGGGCATGGACGCAGGGGAATGGTCCCTTCACCTGGACGTGTTTCAGGAGATCTGTCGCCGCTGGGGGATGCCGGACGTCGACCTGATGGCGTCACGGCACAACAACAAGGTCCCGGTTTTCATGGCACGGTCTCACGATCACCGAGCTCTGGCGGCAGACGCCTTAGTTCAGGATTGGTCGCAGTTCCGACTACCTTATGTGTTTCCACCTCTGGCATTGTTGCCCAGAGTGCTCCGCAAAATCAGGTCCGACTGCCGTTGCGCCATTCTCGTCGCTCCAGACTGGCCAAGGAGGTCGTGGTACCCGGATCTGTGGCATCTTACGGTAGGACAACCGTGGGCGCTACCAGGCCGTCCAGACTTGCTGTCTCAAGGGCCGTTTTTCCATCTGAATTCTGCGGCCCTGAACCTGACTGTGTGGCCATTGAGTCCTGGATCCTAGGGACCTCAGGTTTATCTCATGATGTTGTTGCCACCATGAGACAGGCTAGGAAACCATCCTCCGCCAAGATCTACCACAGAACGTGGAAGATATTCTTATCTTGGTGCTCCGCTCAGGGAGTTTCTCCCTGGCCATTTGCATTGCCTATTTTTCTTTCCTTCCTGCAGTCTGGGTTGGAAAAAGGTTTGTCGCTTAGCTCCCTTAAAGGACAAGTCTCTGCGCTATCCGTATTCTTTCAGAAGCGCCTGGCGCGACTTCCTAAGGTACGCACGTTCCTGCAAGGGGTTTGTCATATCGTTCCCCCTTACAAGCGGCCATTGGAACCCTGGGATCTGAACAAGGTTCTAATTGCTCTCCAGAAGCCACCTTTCGAGCCTATGAAGGAGATTTCCTTTTCTCGGCTTTCACAGAAAGTGGCTTTTCTGGTGGCGGTCACGTCTCTTCGGAGAGTGTCAGAGCTGGCGGCGTTATCTTGCAAATCTCCCTTCCTGGTGTTTCACCAAGACAAGGTAGTACTGCGTCCAATTCCAGAGTTTCTTCCCAAGGTGGTATCTTCCTTTCATCTCAATCAGGATATCACTTTACCATCTTTGTGTCCGCATCCAGTTCACCAATTTGAAAAGGGTTTGCATCTGTTGGACCTGGTGAGAGCACTCAGGATCTACATTTCCCGCACGGCGCCTCTGCGCCGTTCGGATGCACTCTTTATCCTGGTCGCTGGTCAGCATAAAGGGTCGCAAGCTTCCAAATCCACCCTTGCGCGGTGGATCAAGGAACCAATTCTTCACGCCTACCGTTCTGCTGGGCTTCCGACTCCTTCTGGACTGAAGGCCCATTCTACCAGAGCCGTGGGTGCGTCCTGGGCATTACGGCATCAGGCTACGGCTCAGCAGGTGTGCCAGGCGGCTACCTGGTCGAGTCTGCACACTTTTACCAAGCATTATCAGGTGCATACCTACGCTTCGGCGGATGCCAGCCTAGGTAGACAAGTCCTGCAGGCGGCGGTGGCCCACCTGTAAGAAAGGGCTGCCTGACAGCCCGATCACGAGGTATTCTTTTACCCACCCAGGGACTGCTTTTGGACGTCCCAATTGTCTGGGTCTCCCAATTAGGAGCGAAAAAGAAGAAGGGAATTTTGTTTACTTACCGTAAATTCCTTTTCTTCTAGCTCCAATTGGGAGACCCAGCACCCGCCCTGTTTTTTCTTAGGGTATTTGTTTTTCGGGTGCACATGTTGTTCATGTTGATAAGTTACGTTCTCCGATATTGTTTATCGGATTGAATTTGTTTTTGAAACAGTTATTGGCTTTCCTCCTTCTTGCTTTTGCACTAAAACTGAGGGACCCGTGCTCCCACGGGGGGGTGTATAGCCAGAAGGGGAGGGGCCTTACACTTTTAAGTGTAGTACTTTGTGCGGCCTCCGGAGGCAGTAGCTATACACCCAATTGTCTGGGTCTCCCAATTGGAGCTAGAAGAAAAGGAATTTACGGTAAGTAAACAAAATTCCCTTCTTCTGGATGTGACGGTCCTTTTAGGATTTGGCATTTTAAGTCCTTTTTCTCTTTTGCCAGGTGTACGGGTCATGGTTTTAGCAGCAATTAAAGAAATGAACACAAGCAAAGGTGTGTCCACAGTTGGCATCCTTAAATATATAAGCTCCATGTACAGTTATGACATGCAGAGGAATCATCGGCAGCTCAAAAAAACCTTGGATAAGCTGCTTTCCAAAAAGATAGTGGAGCAAGTTAAAGGTCGTGGACTTCTAGGATCCTTTAAATTGGGGGTGAACTTTAAAGAGCAGATGACTCGAGATAAACATTCAGTCCAAAAAATGGTGAGCTGGATTTCTGTATATACAGCGACTCTTCTTTTAAAGGTAATAAGTAATTTTCTTGAATGGAACATGTGAGACCGATTTCACAACCTGCTGGTGGGAATAGGCCAGGACATCCCCACTTTATTAATGCTTCCACTGTCACCAATCCAGGTGATACAATAGGATAAAGAGTTGCACACAAGTCACAATGTATATGGGAATGATGAGTAGCAAAATTGCTATGGGAATACTAGACTGAAAATACAATGGACTATCTGAAAACGTGAAAAATGAAATATGCATAACTGCTATGAATAATAGGAATATAAGAGATGTTTAGTTTTTTAACTGCAGGTGAGGTTACATATAGGCTAGGGACCCCAAAAATAAAGATTACCTTGGCATTGGTTTGGGGCTCTTTTGCATTGATCAATAGAATGGCTAAACATCTCTTATATTCCTCTTATTCATAGCAGTTATGCATATTCCATTTTCATGTTTTTCACTTTTTCAGATAGTTCAATGTATTTTTCAGTCTAGTATTCCCATAGCAGTTATGCTTTTCATTATTCCCCTATACATTGTTACTTGTGTGCAACTCTTTATCCTATTGTATAGTTATGTTTTTCAGTTTTGCACCTTGTTCACACCATTGGTGTTCCAGACATGCATTCTTTAGTTACCAATCCAGGTGATGCCACACAGTAAAATTACATTAGTCGATGTTTCTAGTACAAATGTTGTTCATGTAAACAAATAAAAGTATTATCACCTAACACAGTAAGTCAGTAAGGCCGTAACAATTGGTATTCATCAATAAATTAGGAACTTTTTACCTTTTTCTTTTTGTAGAACACAAGAGCTTCCAATAGGCTGCAAAGCGTTAGGACTCAACTCAGGGAAAACAATGAAGACCCTTCTGAGACTGTTCCTGATTTAAATGTCTTGTCCAAGGATCATGACTACTGTGCACTTAGCAAAACCAGTACACCAGAGAAAGCGCTTCAGGGGTGTACTATAAATCCTGGCATTCCCGAGCCGCTGGATACCTCGCAAGCTTCTCCTGTGATGGATGAGAAATCTACCACTGACATAGAGTTCATATCTCAGGAAATGGACTGCCACCAAGGTCCGGTCTTCCCAGTTAATACCTCTGATTACCGTTTTGAATGTATATGTGGTAGTCTTAGGCATCCTGACCTCAAGGACCGGGTACAGTGCTTGCAGTGCCATCTATGGCAACACGCAGAGTGTGTAAACTATAAGCGGGAAAGTGTCCACACTGTACCTTTCTATTGCCCGCATTGCCTGGTAGCAATGAACCCTGTTCCAACAGGAGCAACTTTGATCATTTCACCTAGTTCCATCTGTCACCAATGGGTTGATGAAATTAATCGTCATGTTCGCTCTTCCTCTCTCCATGTGATGGTAAGAATGTTATGTATTTGCTTGTAATTTAGTGTCATTTTGGTTAAAAAAAAAAATAAAATTAAAAAAAAAAAGTTTTCACGACGCAATAGATTTTTCAGGAAATAGACTTTATAGTCTAAATTCACTCAGGGCCTAGCAATACAAGTATTCAGACCCACTTAAATTTTTCACTCTTTCATTGCAGCCATTTGGTAAAATCAAAAAAAGTTCATTTTTTTTTCTCATTAATGTACACTCTGCTCCCCATGTTGACAGAAAAAAAACTGAAATGTAGAAATGTTTGCAAATTTGTTAAACAAGAAAAACTAAAATATCACATGATCATAAGTATTCAGACCCTTTGCTCAGTATTCAGTAGAAGCACCCTTTTGAGCTTGTACAGCCATGAGTCGTCTTGGGAATGATGCAACAAGTTTTTCACACTTGGATTTGGGGATCCTCTGCCTTTTTTTCCTTGCAGATCATGTCCAGTTTCATCAGGTTGGATGGTGAATGTTGGTAGACAGCCATTTTCAGGTCTCTCCAGAGATGCTCAAGTGGGTTTAGGTCAGAACTCTGGCTGGGCTAGTCAAGAATGGTCACAGAGTGGTTCTGAAGCCACTCCTTTGTTATTTTAGCTGTGTGCTTAGTCATTGTCTTGTTGGAAGGTGAACCTTCAGCCAAGTCTGAGGTCCAGAGCACTCTGGAAGACGTTTTCTTCCAGGATATCTCTGTACTTGGCCGCATTCATCTCTCCCTCAGTTGCAACCGGTCGCCTTGTCCCTGCAGCTGAAAAACACGCCCATAGCTTGATGCTGCCACCACCATGTATCACTGTTGGAATTGTAGTGGGCAGGTGATGAGCAGTGCTTGGTTTTCTCCACTTATACTGCTTACAATTATCAAAAATTTCTGTGTCTCATCAGACCAGAGAATCTTGTTTCTCATAGTATGGGAGTCCTTCATCTGTTTTTTTTTTTTTTTTTTTTTTTGCAAACTCTATGTGGGCTTACATATGTCTTGCACTGAGGAGAGCCTCACGTTGGCCATTCTGCCATAAAGGCCTGACTGGTGGAGGGCTGCAGTGATAGTTGACTTTGTGGAACTTTCTCCTATCTCCATACTGCATCTCTGGAGCTCGGCCACAGTGATCTTGGGGTTGTTCTTTACTTCGCTCACTAAGGCTTTTCTCCCACGATTGCTCAGTTTGGCTGGACGGCCAGGTCTAGGAAGAGTTCTGGAGGTCCTAAACTTCTTCCATTTAAGGATTATGGAGGCCACTGTGCTCTTACGAACCTTGAGTACTGCAGAAATTCTTCTGTAACCTTTGCCAGATCTGTGCCTTGCCACAATTCTGTCTCTGAGCTCCTTGGGCAGTTCCTTTCACCTCATGATTCTCATTTGGTCTGAAATGCACTGTGAGGTGTTATATAGACAGGTGTGTGCCTTTCCAAATCAAGTCCTATCAGTTTAATTATACACAGCTGGACTCCAATGAAGGAGTAGAACCATCACAAGAAGGATCACAAGGAAATGGACAGCATGTGATTTAAATATGAGTGTCTGTGCAAATGGTCTGAATACTTATGACCATGTGATATTTCAGGTTTTCTTGCTTAATACGTTTGCAAAAATTTCTACATTTCTGTTTATTTTCTGTCAAGATTGGGTGCAGAGTGTACATTGAGAAAAAAAATGAACTTTTTTGAATTTACCAAATGGCTGCCATGAAACAGAGTGAAAAATTTAAAGGGGTCTGAATACTTTCCGTACCCACTGTATATTGGACACTATTATGGCATATTTGCAATTTTTTTTCAATAAAACATACTGGGTGCTTCTTTCTGGAAATTATCGATGGAGTGAAAACCGTCACTTATACCAAAGAAGAAATCTCAGAGGGGTGTTATTTCCAAAGTGGGGTAACTGCGGTGGGAGAGGTTCTGCTGTTCTTGCAATTAGCAACCCCAAAATATTCTAGGAAAATGTGTGCTTCGATAGTCAAATAGTGCTCTTTCCCTCCCGAGCCCTGTTGTGCAGCCAAACAACGTATAAACTGAAAAATAAGGAGCGCTGATAGTGTAATACCAACAGATCAGTGAGGTAGATCAGGAAAAATACACTCACCTGAAAAGGTTGTGAGATAGTCACAACCACTGATAGAGCATAGGATGAAGGCGTTTGCTGCAGCCCCACAAGGATGTGCATACAAATCAGAGTGAAGAGGGGGTTAATGCCGCGCATCAGCCAAAATGAAGATGTAGCACGTTGATGTTATAAACGTATTCTTTTATTCCATTGGTCTACGCGTTTCGAGGATACACCTCTTCTTCAGGACCAGTGCATCAACATAGTATCTATGTTGATGCACTGGTCCTGAAGAAGAGGTGTATCCTCAAAACGCGTAGACCGATGGAATAAAAGAATACGTTTATAACATCAACGTGCTACATCTTCATTTTGGCTGATGCGCGGCATTAACCCCCTCTTCACTCTGATTTGTGTGCAGCCAAACAATCATTTTACACCACATGTGAGGTATCCGCGTACTCCGGAGACATTGCACAACAAACTATATGGTCCGTTTTCTCTTGTTACCCTTGTAAAAATTTAAAATTTGTGTCAAAAGCAACATTTTTGTTGGAAAATTAGATATTTTCATTTTCACAGTTCAACGTTATAAAATTCTGTGAAGCACCTGTAGATTCAAGCTCATCACTCCTAAATAAATTCCTTGAGGGGTGCAGTTTTCAAGATGGAGTCACATTTTTAGTTTTTACATACTGTTTAGGCACATCAGGGGCTCTGCAAACACATGCCATGTGCATCTGCTATCTATAACCGATAATTTGCACTCCAAAACTCAAATTGCTCACGTCCCCTAGATTAATTCCTCGAGTAGTTTACAGAATGGGTTCACTTGTGGGGGTTTCTGTTCTTTTGATATTTTAGGGGATCTTCTAATGGGACATGGCGTCTGCAATCTGTTCCAGCCAAAATACCGCTCATTCCCTTCCGAGCCCTGCAGTGCATCCAAAAGAGTGGTTTTCCCTCACATATGGGGTATCTATGTACTCAGGAGAAATTGCACAACAAATTCTATGGCACATTTTCTCCTGTTACCCCTGTCAAAATGCTAAATTTGGGGCTAAAGTATCATTTTTGTTGGAAAAAAAATAGCACATTTTTATTTTTCTCTTCCACATTTCCTGAATTCCTGTGAAGCACCTTGAAGGGTTAATAAATTTCTTGGATGTGGTTTTGAGCAGTGTGAGGTGTGCTTTTCTTTAAAAATGATGTAACTTTTGGGTATTTTCTGTCACCTAGGCCCCTGAAAGTCACTTCAAATGGGATGCGGTCCCTAAAAAATGTTTGTTTTTGCTTTTTTTAAATTTTGTTGGAAAAATGAGAAATTGCAGATAAACTTTGAACCCTTCTAGCTTCCTATTTTTTTTTGTCTCAAAAATGTTGCTGATGTAAAGTAGACATGTGGGAAATGTAATTTATTAACTATTTTGTGTGACATAACTGGTTTAAAAAATTGAAAGTTAGAAAATTGCGACATTTTCAACAGTTTCGCCAAATTTCTGGTTTTTTTTCACAAATAAACACAAAAAATATCGTCCTAAATTTACCACTAATATGTCACGAAAAAACATTCTCCGAATCACTGGGATCCATTGAATCGTCCAGAGTTATAGCCTCATAATGTGACACTGGTCAGAAGTGAAATAATTGGCCTTTTGAGGAATGTGAAAACAGGCTCTGGCGCAAAAGGGTTAAAGGGGTTTTATGGTTCAGAAAAACCCCGTCCTGCATCTACGGTGTTTGTTTTTTTTTTTTTTTATAAAAAACAAACAAAAAAAAACAAACCATGTGCTTTACTAACCCCACTGGGTCTAGCAAGCAGTCACCGCCGCTGCACCCATTGTCTGATTTTGTCTGCAGCGTTGATGGCATGTTGTCAGCACTGCAACCTTTTCCTAAGCCTAGTGGCTCATGCCGGACAGAATGCTCAGAGCTGCTGGGTTCACTGATTGGCTGCAGTGCTGTCACTGTGATGTCAGCGCTACGGACACCACGAGCAATGGTGGATACTTGGCACTGGCCCTGGGGACAGTGAGTAAAGCATAATTTATTTTTTTACCAACAGGCTTTTATCAAAACCGTTTAACAAATCGAATGTGCTCCTTACAGCATCTGCCTAGATTTTGAATACTGGATATGGATATTTTTAGACACTTGATTACTATGCTCAGTAATGTTTACTTCTTCCATTTAGGTGTATCAAGGTGTTAAGAAACATGGCTTCCTACAACCTCAGATGTTAGCAGAGCAAGATGTAGTCATAACCACTTATGATGTTCTGAGAACAGAGTTAAATTATGTGGACATTCCTCACAGCAATAGCAAAGATGGACGGCGGTTTCGCAACCAAAAACGCTACATGGCAATACCAAGCCCTCTGGTCGCTGTGGAGTGGTGGCGGATTTGTTTAGATGAAGCACAAATGGTGGAATGCACCACAGCCAAGGTCAGTGCGGCGGTAGTGGCAAGGTGATAGTGGCTAAAATGAATACTAGAAGTTAAGAAAAGATGAAAGGGGCTGTCCCAGGAAGGACATTTGGACATCATAAAACTTGGTATTCACTTTTTTGAGCCAGAATAGTCCTTTAGTGAACCCCTCCAATGTCTGGTAAGAGCCTCAGTGATGATACTTACAGTAATTAGCTGATCTACTAGAAATCCACTGCACATTATCCTGCCTTTCATTCAAGAAAAAAATGTATGGGTTTGAGACAATTGAATAAATAGGAAACCTTTAGAAGGGCTACCCCTGCTTGGACAGCTCCTTTCTCATTCCACATGTTTTCCTTTGTTAAAATAGGTAATTGTATGCTGAAAATAGTGTTGGCTGTATTACTTTGTTAATGGATCTTCCAGGCTATGGGGCGTATGCTGCCCGGAAGATAGCCCTGCCTATGCACTTCATTAGCATGATTTTTGGCACCTATTATCGGCACAGTCTGCCTGTGATGTGTAGTTCCTGCTCTAAAATCCCAGTCCTGCTCAGTAAATGTCTCGACCTTAGCCTGTATTGTTCCATCTTCCAAAGGTAGTAAGGAGAGCACGTTTCCACAGGGCACCTTAAGATCACTCTAATTGACACAGCAGTGATGAACAGTTAATTAAGCTAATGCCCTTCAGAGTGCAAAACAATACAGGCTTATTTTGGGACATTTACTGCGTGGGATTTAAGAGCAGGAACTACATGTTACAGGCATACTGTGATGCTATATGGCGGCGAAAACTGTGCTAATAAAGCAATAAGGCAGGGCTATATATCCTGGCAGCATACGCCCCATAGCCTGGAGGAACTCCTTAACCTAAAGCTTTAAAAGATGATTTCTCTACAAGAAGGTATCTGCTATGAGACAGAGGCATGACTGTTACCTGTATGCCCATATTAATAGGTTAGAAAGGGCAAAGTGGTGACAGATTCCCTTTACCACAATCATTCTGTGCGGATAGAACATCAGGACGACGTGCTACCAAGAACAATGATTCCTAAGTTTGCTAAAACTCCTCCCGCCCAACAAGCAAACATTTTATTGGTTTGTCTGGTTATTGCTGGCCTGTTTAGATAATCGGGAAATGAGTGTCCCTAAGAATACTCGTTCACGATTATTGTCCTGTATAAATTGACCCTTTAAATTGATCATCAGATCAATCGGGATACAACATCCAGCTCCTCCCCAACTGTTATTGGCTCCGCTGCTGGCAGGTTTATGAAGTGATCAAAGTTCAATGGCACCGCTCCGTGCATCGCGTGGAAACTTCTGCCAATCGCTGCAGATCAGCTGCTTTTCTCTTGAATAGAATTAAAGGGAATGTGTCCCATGGCTTTTGCCACCTAATCCAAGAGCAATGTGTTCCAGAGATGTCACTTACTGGGCTGCTTGATGTAGTTGTTATAAACTGGTTTTAGTGCAGCAGATCATCACTAAATAACTAGTAATTGCTTTACCACTGATGTAATTTTTATGGCTTGAAAAAGCCCTTTGTCAGCCGAAACGTTGTTTTTTTTTTGTACTTTTTCCACCTGTATAATGGAACAAATAAAGATTTATAAACGGAGAGGAGCTTCTCGTTGCCACGAGTGGTGCATGGGATACTGTTGATTCAAGTATGCCTTACCACTGATTTTCAGCTTTCTGCCTATGCACAGTGTACATAGAATGCTGCCAATCAGTGTTGTGAGCGGGGTTATTCAAAGCTCTGTATTCAGAGAACAGGTACCGTAGATCTGCAGCAGTTAAAAATGTTTTAATCAAAACTGCAGCAAGCAGCCTATATCATTCCATACTGCTCTCAAATCGGTTAGCAAAAATCTGCTGACAGGTTCCCTTTATTTAAATTCAGGGGTTTTTTTTGTATTCCTTAAATTTTATTTTTTATTTTTTTTTTACGGCTGTAACCATCACTTTGTAATTATCAAATTGTTTTCAATATTAAAGCAATTTTGTACAACACCTGAGAGAGATGAAGCACAGATAATGTCTGACTACATGCGTGGGTTTTTAATGCAAAACATAAAATTCACCAAGAGAGCAATCACTTTCCAAATGGATTAGTCGCATACTGTGATTAAACAGCAAAAGAGATTGCACTAATCCAAAAGGGTAATAGTGTTTTTTTAGGCAGGTATAAGGTATAAGGTGATGGGCAGCAAATTGTTAAATTAATGATCTGAGACCGAACTTTGTTTCTTTCTTTTTTCTTTTGCAGGCTGCTGAAATGGCATTACGATTAACAGGGGTGAATAGGTGGTGTGTGAGCGGAACGCCGGTGCAGAGGGGCTTAGAAGGTAACATTGCTGGTCTCAGTCTAAATACATCTGATCTTCAGGCCCCGGCACCGTGGGACTGGCAGGATTATTAAAGGAAGGGTGTTGCGTTTTTTTATTTTTGTCTTAATAATAGTGATTATGAAATCAAGTATTTTTAATACAAAATTAAAATCTGTGCTTATTTAGTTTTTATTTAATGCTAATTTTACTGAAGGCACTGGGGGCCATGCTGGATTTGCTGTGTGTGTAACGACAGTTACTCACTCCTTTATGGCAGCCCCAGGGCATAGAGAACAGTGGTCGCATTCCGACCCCATTTAGTAACATTATAGAAGGTGTCTGCTGGGAAATTCACGCGCCCCCTGGGCTGTCCAGATCACAGCAGAGGGAGGAGATGAGTGCCATCTTTGTGGAGCACACATAGTATGCTGTGTGCTCCACTTTACCCCTGTCAGCCGCCGGGATGGATGGAGTGAGTACCAATGCCGGGCATCAGTGATTGCACAGTTACTGATCCTGGCGTGCTGCTCCCTCACTCTGTCGTTCAGCCCCCCTCCTCCCCCGCCGCTTACACCACCGCCGCCGCTTACCTCGGGCCTCCGTTCGCTGCTCGTTCTATGATTGCTGACAGGACATCCTGCCGGGGTTGCAGGTATGAGGTATGAGGTGAGTGCATGTGGCTGGGTGATCTGCAGCCCGAGCGGCACTGCACTACTGATTCCCCCCCCCCCCTCCCTCCTCACAGCATGTCACCTCGGACCTCCGATCCGGCCGGCAGCACAGAATATAGGGGAGCGAGATACAGTAGGGCATGGGGAGACAGCCAGCGGCAGGGCATAGGGAGGGAGACAGCCAGCGGCGGGGCATAGGGAGGGAGACAGCCAGCGGCGGGGCATAGGGAGGGAGACAGCCAGCGGCGGGGCATAGGGAGGGAGACAGCCAGCGGCGGGGCATAGGGAGGGAGACAGCCAGCGGCGGGGCATAGGGAGGGAGACAGCCAGCGGCGGGGCATAGGGAGGGAGACAGCCAGCGGCGGGGCACAGGGAGGGAGACAGCCAACGGCGGGGCACAGGGAGGGAGACAGCCAGTGGCGGGGCACAGGGAGGGAGACAGCCAGCGGCGGGGCACAGGGAGGGAGACAGCCAGCGGCGGGGCATAGGGAGGGAGACAGCCAGCGGCGGGGCATAGGGAGGGAGACAGCCAGCGGCGGGGCATAGGGAGACAATGGAGCACTATGCAGCGGTCCTCGGTGACACTTTAGACATATAATCACTTTGTGGCCAACAACAAAATGGTTCTCTGATCCTAAACCTAATTCTCTCTTATCCTGTTGGAAACCCCCAGATTGGGAGGGGGAGGTGACATCACACACAGGAGAGCAGATTCTGAACACTTTTACTGCAGCTGTAATGTGAGCTAGTTCTACAGTAGGATTTCAGCAGCTGCTCCCCATAGTGTTTAAGAGTGGAAAATGACACTTTAACTTTTTTTTTTTTTTAATTTTTCTGAATTAAAAACAAATAATTTTATTTAAACATAACATTAAAATTTTGTTTTGACAATACCTTCTCTTTAAAGGAATTCAGTCACCAGGTTGCAACCCTATCTGAGAGCAGCATAACGTAGGGGCAGAGACCCTGATTCCAGTGATGTGTCCCTTACTCAGCTGTTTGCTGTCATTTTGATAAAATCCAATCTTTTCTCTGCTGCAGATCAAGCAGTTATACAGAGCTCATGAATATGCTGGACTATCTACAGCATGCCAAGTAGTTTTCTAATGATAATCTACTGCTGACTAAACATTGATTTTTATCAAACCTACACTAAGCAGCTTAGTAAGTGACACGTCGCTGGAATCAGGATCTCTGCCCCTACGTTGTGCTGCTTTCAGATTAAGTGGCAAAAACCTGGTGACAGATTCTGATTAAAGATTAAACTGAAAGTTATGTTTTCTTGTCTTCAAGCCCTCGCCGCAACGGGGCTTTACATAGTGGCAAAATAACCCACAGAACCCAGCCTGGGGGAAAAAAAAATCTTTGAACGGATATGTATTCTTTTCCATTGTGTTTTTTAGATTTATTTGGACTAGTGCTGTTTCTTGGAGTGGACCCTTACTGGGTAAAACATTGGTGGGACCAGCTACTCTATAGACCATACTGCAGGAGGAATCCTCTTCCATTATATCGTCTTATCGCCAAAGTTATGTGGAGGTCCGCCAAAAAAGACGTTATTGATCAGGTATATACATTGTTGTGAATACGCCTTATCTTCTGTACATGCTGCTTGTTACATGAAGGAAATAAGACACAAATTAAGAGTTTGCTGCAGTTCTGAGGTTTTCTCTGAAATGATTTTATTCTGCAGTAAGAAAGGGGGTTGTATATAGAGGACTATATACACTATATTCCACTACTAGGACAACCCCCTTCTCATTTCCCATGTTTTCCCCCATTAAAATAAAAAAAGGTTATACTCACCACCCATGCCGACACTCGCTCTCCCGGAGATCACATAAGATTGGGCACGGAGCTTGTGTAATGTAACAATCAGCACTGACTTCTCTCACCCCCTCTTCCAGACATATAGTTAATCAACAGGGAGTGAGAACCGCTGCTGCCACTCAGTTCCTGTTAATGTACCACCTTAGGGGTTTGTTTATTTTTACTGCACTGGAGTGGTGCTACTAGAAATATATACTCCCGTTCCGGCATCTTCACCTTTACCTACACCACTCCGATCCTGTTGCGCCAGGTTTTGACCGAAACTTCTGACTAGCTCAAAGTCTGAAGTTATGTCTTAAACTCTTAATGCAAGTCTATGAGGGCCAGAACGAGACCCACACGAGGCTCTCATGAACTTTCATTGAAGAATGACCTCCGGATCTGTCTAGGAAACACTAGAGCAGCCAGAAGGTCACAAACTGCTGGAGACCGACAGGAGTGTCTCCGATAACAGATGAAGACATCAGAGGGTACATATAAGAGTGGGGTCGGGGAACGTGGATTTAAAGCACCACTCTAGCGCTGAAATAAAAAAAACCCTGGAGTGGTGCTTTAATTACTTATACTGTACGTCCAAAGGCTGGGAGAGGGAAGCCGTCGGTAATTGGGCGCAGGGCTCATGTGGCGTAACAAACTCACGTGAGCCCCGGGAGAGTGAGTGTCAACACTGCTGGAATGGCACCGGCATGGGAGGTGAGCAAACATGAGAAATGAGAAGGGTTTGTCCTAGTAGTGGACAACCACTATAAGCCTAAAATGTATATAATGTGATTTGCTTTTTGCAGATTCAAATCCCGGAACAAACAGAAGATGTGCACTGGCTTCACTTTTCTCCAGTGGAGAGACATTTCTATCACAGGCAGCATGAAGTTTGTTGTCAGGATGCTCTAGCAAAGCTACGGAAGATCTCCGATTGGTCTCTCAAACTTAGTAGCTTAGATAGACGGACTGTATCCTCCATCCTATATCCTCTACTGAGGCTAAGACAGGCCTGTTGTCACCCACAGGCTGTGCGTGGGCAATTCTTACCATTGCAGAAGAGGTAAGTTGCATAGCCCTGCTCTTATCTATCATGAAATCGGTATATACCTTTTGGCTCGCTGATACTTGCTCTACTTTCCTGCTTTGTACTTATTTGTTGTCTAAGGAGCATGACCACAACAATGAAAATGTGCTCAAAGTAAAGGCATAGCTAGGTTTTCCTCAACCCGAGGTATAGATCAGTTTCTTTATCGTTCCTTTGGGAGACCCAGACCGTGGGTGTTTAGCTTCTGCCTCCGGAGGACACACAAAGTACTACACTTAAAAGTGTAGCTCCTCCCTCTGAGCTTATACACCCCCTATTGAGCCAGTCCCAGCCAGTTTATCACTTTGTGTTCAGGAGGCATACATCCACACATGGATTCTCATATGATTTTTTCCTTTTTGGAATGAGATTGAAGAAGTGCGGGTCCACGTCTGGACCCACGGCATGTCCCTTCTCACCCCACTGTGTCGGTGGTGTTGTAAGGTTGATTCCAAGGCTGAAGCCTTACATGCCGTGCTCCTTCACCATCCCTCCTGGGCTCTGGCTTGAAGTGGGAGCCAGCGCGGTCTCCATGCCTGGCAGGAGACCGGTCTCCATCCACAGCCCTTTAGGATCCTGCTGGACCGGAGCACTCATCCCCAGGGACCTGGCCCTGCGTCTCAGCATCTATGTACCTGAGACGTTTATATGTTGGGGGTCCCTGTGCTTTATTGTATGGGGAGAGTGTGCTTACTGTATTTATCTTGGCATTTCCGGCGGGTTCTCTAGCTGTCGCCCGAGAACTGCGCCGATGGTGCCTGCGCGTCGGCCTCGCCGCTCAAATTTAGGCCCCGGCTTTGCCGGAGGCCTAGTTTCTGTTCACTGCCCTCGCATGTCACTCATGCAGAGGGACAGGCTCGGCTCCTCCCGGCGGCCATCCTGCACAGGGGAGGGACACTCCCCACTGCTGTGCGTGTCTCCTCCCCGTAGGTCTCTCCAGATCCCGCTCTCCTACAGGAACGCCCCAAGTCCCGCCCCCTCTCTTCGCTCCGGCGGCCATTTTCTCAGACAGGGTTCACTCTGCACTGGCCTGCACTCTGCATCCCTGCTGAGGTGCTGTGCATTGGGGTCCGGGCTTCGGGATCTGGAGGGCACACAACACCGCTGCCAGCGGTCTGGTAAGCCACAACCGGTCTCTGGTTGTGGACCTCTGTATATACTCTCTGGGGTTCATTCTCTTGTAGAAGCTGTTCCCACTCCAGCAGCATGTCTCACACGAGGAGCAAGGCTCCAAAGCTTTATACTGTATGCCTTGCATGTAAGCACCTGCTGCCTGAACCGAGCACCTATCCACATTGTGATGTCTGCTCTAACTTGGCGGTGCCACAGCCTGGAGTCTCACCCCCAGTGGTCTCTCAGGCTGCTCCTGCACCTGTGGCTGAACCCCCGGCTTGGGTAGAATCCTTTTCTAGGTCTATCTCCCAGTCTTTTGCTGAGTCCATGGGACTTCTGTCCAGGACTTTGTTGAATATGCATCAGCCCCCTTCACAGGGTGCCTCTACTGCTAAGGGTCCCTTAGGATCTCTATCACCTGACCTCCGTCCACCGGAGCTCACAGAGGATTCATCATCAGGGCCCAGACCCCGTCCTCCTAAGAGGAGACGCAGGGTTTCCTCTCCTTCCTCATCCCGTGGCTCTGATTCAAGAGCTGACTCGCAGGATGAGGAGGATGCCTTTACAGGGGGCTCGGAGGCTAACTCCATGTACCCCATTGATCTTTCCGAGGGTGACTCAGATCTTAGTGACTTGATTACTTCCATTAATTCTGTACTGGATCTCAATCCGCCAGTATCAGAGGAGCAACCCTCTCTGGCAGAAAAGCACCAGTGTACCTCGCCTAAGAGAGTAAAGAGTGTGTTCTTTAACCACTCCAGTTTTCAGGCCGCTGTGACCAAACCCAGGGCCTGTCCTGACAAACGCTTCCCAAAGCGTGGTTCTGATGACCGTTTTCCCTTTCCACCTGAGGTGGTCAAGGAGTGGGCTCATTCCCCAAAGGTAGACCCTCCGGTGTCTAGGCTCTCAGCCCGGACCGTTGTGTCGGTGGCTGATGGCACCTCCCTTAAGGATTCCACTGACCGTCAGATTGACCTTCTGGCCAAATCTGTGTATGAAGCGGCGGGGGCCACGTTTTCCCCGACTTTTGCAGCAGTGTGGGCTCTCAAAGCCATCTCTGCTTCTCTAGAGGAGATGCATTCCCTCACCAGGGAATCTATGCCCGAGATGGTTGCCTTAACTTCTCAAGCTTCAGCTTTTTCATCTTATGCCATGTCTGCCATGCTGGAGGCTTCTCACTGCACTGCGGTGGCTTCGGCTAATTCCCTCGTTATCCGCAGGATCTTGTGGCTTTGAGAGTGGAAGGCAGATGCTTCTTCTAAGAAATACCTTGCTGGGCTCCCTTTTGCTGGGTCCCGGCTGTTCGGAGAACAGCTGGATGAAATTATCAAAGAAGCTACTGGCGGGAAGAGTACTTCCATGCCACAAACCAAAACCAGGAAACCTGCCCAGGATAGGATTCAGTCGAGGTTTCGCTCCTTTCGTTCCTCCAACTGGTTGTCCTCTAAGCCCTCCGCCTCGTCCGCTAACTCAGCTAAGGACCAGAAATCCAACTGGCGCCCAAAAACGCGTCCACAGAAGACCGCAGGAGGTGCTGCCACTAAGGCAGCCTCCTCGTGACTATCTGCCCGCTCCGGCAACGTCCTTAGTCGGTGGCAGGCTCTCCCACTTTGGCGACGCTTGGTTTCAACACGTCTCCGATCAGGGTGTGAGAGATATCATCTCCCACGGCTACAGGATAGAATTCTCTTCCAGCCCGCCAAACAGATTTTTTCTGTCAACTCCCCCCTGCTCCAAGGCCGCCGCCTTCTCACAGGCCGTGGCAGCCTTGCAGGCCAACGGAGTAATTGTACCGGTGCCCGCCCAGGAACGGTTCAGAGGTTTCTACTCAAATCTCTTCCTAGTTCCCAAAAAGGACGGTACCTTCCGGCCCATCCTGGATCTCAAGCTTCTCAACAAGCATGTTCAGGTGCGGCACTTTCGCATGGAGTCTCTGCGATCAGTCATTGCCTCAATGACCCAAGGGGATTTCCTGGCGTCCATCGACATCAGAGATGCCTATCTGCATGTGCCAATTGCAGTTTCACACCAGCGTTGGCTACGTTTTGCAATAGGAGAAGATCACTTCCAATTCGTGGCTCTCCCCTTCGGGTTAGCCACGGCCCCTCGGGTATTCACCAAGGTCATGGCAGCAGTGATTGCGGTTCTGCACCTCCAGGGGTTGGCAGTGATTCCTTACCTGGACGACCTTCTAGTCAAGGCTTCATCCAGCGCAGACTGTCATCGGAGTGTCTCGCTCACTCTCGCCACTCTAGCCCAATTCAGGTGGCTTGTCAATCTTCCCAAGTCCACTCTGACTCCGACCCAGAGTCTCACGTACCTAGGGATGCAGTTCGAGACTTTGTCGGCTCTAGTGAAGTTGCCCTTAAACAAACAGCTGTCACTCCAGCTGGCGGTGCGCTCTCTCCTGAGGCCCCGCCGTTATACTCTCAGGCGTCTGATGCAGGTGCTGGGTCAAATGGTGGCGTCCATGGAGGCTGTTCCCTTTGCCCAGTTCCATCTGCGTCCCCTGCAGCTGGACATTCTCCGCTGTTGGGACAAGCGGCCTTCCTCCTTACACAAGTTAGTGGCTCTGTCGCCACGGACCAGGATCTCCCTTCAGTGGTGGCTTCGGCCCCTCTCCCTGTCCCAAGGGCGCTCCTTCCTGGCCCCGTCCTGGGTGATTCTCACCACGGATGCCAGTCTATCCGGCTGGGGAGCGGTATGTCTCAACTACAGAGCGCAGGGCACTTGGACTCCGTCAGAGTCAGCCCTTTCAATCAATATGCTGGAATCCAGAGCCGTGCTTCTAGCTCTCTAGCTTTTCACCACCTGTTGGCGGGCAGGCACATTCGAGTCCAGTCAGACAACGCGACAGCGGTTGCCTACATCAATCACCAAGGCGGGACACGCAGCCGCCTGGCAATGATGGAGGTACAACGCATCCTCCAATGGACGGAGGACTCCCAAGTCCACCATATCCGCAGTCCACATCCCAGGCGTGGAAAACTGGGAGGCAGATTATCTCAGCCGTCAAAGCGTGGACGGTGGCGAGTGGTCCCTGCACCCGGCAGTGTTTCAGTCAATCTGCCGCAAATGGGGAACTTCGGACGTGGACCTAATGACATCCCGTCACAACAACAAAGTTCCTGTTTACGTGGCTCGCTCCCACGATCCTCAGGCCTTCGCCGTGGATGCTCTGGTTCAAGACTGGTCCCAGTTTCGTCTGTCTTACGTGTTTCCCCCTCTAGCTCTCTTGCCCAGAGTCCTGCGCAAGATCAGAATGGAGGGCCGTCGAGTCATCCTCATTGCACCGGACTGGCCCAGGCGAGCTTGGTATCCGGACCTGCTCCACCTGTCCGCAGAGATGCTGTGGCATCTCCCGGACCGTCCAGACCTACTCTCGCAAGGTCAGTTTTTCCACCCGAATTCTGCGGCTCTCAAATTGACAGCGTGGCTCTTGAGTCCTGGATTTTGACGGCTTCTGGTATTCCTCCTGAAGTCATCTCCACTATGACTCGGGCCCGTAAGGCATCCTCCGCTAAGATCTATCACAGGACTTGGAAAATTTTCCTGTCCTGGTGTCGCTCTTCCGGCCATCCTCCTTGGCCATTCTCTTTGCCGACCCTTCTGTCTTTTCTACAGTCCGGTCTGCAGCTAGGACTGTCACTCAACTCTCTCAAGGGACAAGTCTCAGCTCTGTCAGTTCTGTTCCAGCGGCGTCTCGCCCGGCTGGCTCAGGTTCACACCTTCATGCAAGGCGCATCTCACATCATTCCGCCGTATCGGCGGCCCTTGGATCCCTGGGACCTTAACTTGGTCCTCACGGTATTGCAGAAACCCCCTTTTGAGCCTCTTAGGGAGGTTTCTTTGTATCGTCTTTCTCAGAAAGTGGCCTTTCTGGTTGCCATAACTTCTCTCAGGAGAGTCTCTGATTTGGCTGCGCTCTCTTCGGAGTCACCTTTTTTAGTCTTTCATCAAGACAAGGTGGTTCTCCGTCCGACTCCGGACTTTTTTCCTAAGGTGGTCTCTCCTTTCCACCTTAACCAGGACATTACCCTACCTTCCTTCTGTCCGGCTCCTGTTCATCGCTTTTGAGAAAGCGCTGCATACTCTAGATCTGGTGCGTGCTCTCCGGATCTATGTGTTTCGCACCGCTGCGCTCAGGCGGTGCACCTCTCTTTTTGTGCTAACCACAGGTCGGCGCAAGGGCCTCCCTGCTTCTAAGCCGACCTTAGCCCGTTGGATTAGATCGACCATTTTAGACGCCTACCAGAGTACTCAGGTGCCTCCCCCGCCGGGGATCAAGGCACACTCGACCAGAGCTGTCGGTGCCTCTTGGGCTTTTAGGCACCAGGCTACGGCTCAACAAGTCTGTCAGGCTGCCACTTGGACTAGCCTGCATACCTTCTCGAAGCACTACCAAGTGCATGCTCATGCTTCGGCAGATGCGAGCTTGGGCAGACTCATCCTTCAGGCGGCTGTCGCCCATTTGTGAAGTTAGGTTCTGCCTACTTCTTAGTTTTTCTGTTTATTCCCACCCAGGGACTGCTTTGGAACGTCCCAAGGTCTGGGTCTCCCAAAGGAACGATAAAGAAAAAGAGAATTTTGTTTACTTACCGTAAATTATTTTTCTTATAGTTCCGTATTGGGAGACCCAGCACCCTCCCTGTTGCCTGTTGGCAAGTTCTTGTTCCGCGTGTTATCACCGGCTGTTGTTGTAGACAGAGTCTCCGGTTGTTCCGTCTCTTGCTCTGTTCTACTTGTGGGTGGCTATTCTCCTTCAGCTTTTGCACTAAACTGGCTGGGACTGGCTCACCAGGGGGTGTATAAGCTCAGAGGGAGGAGCTACACTTTTAAGTGTAGTACTTTGTGTGTCCTCCGGAGGCAGAAGCTAAACACCCAAGGTCTGGGTCTCCCAATACGGAACTATAAGAAAAAGAATTTACGGTAAGTAAACAAAATTCTCTTTTTTGCTGCCTTAGCCCTGTATTTAAATACCCTTGCCTAGTCAGTCTAGCCTATTGGCATCACCTTACCTCACAACAATCTGGAAAATGCCTCCTTTCCATGCCTTGGTTTGCCTGTTCCTGGTTAAAGGAAAATGTCACTCAAAGATGAAGAGTCCAGTGAGGCTGGCGGACCATGAAAAGGAGTGTAGGGGTGTCGCTCGCAAGTTAACACACTTCCACAGGGAAATAAGGTTTGAGCACATATTGATGTGCCTAACCTGTTTTTGTTCTCACATTTATAAAAAACACCCCATTGTGATGGCATGTACTATGGTATCAGCATTTTAGTGATCGATCTGCTATCCTTTTAGCCCAAACACCACTTTCCACCAAATTTTTCATGTTTTACTAAGCGCATCATATAAGGCCCTGTGCACACACTGCGTTTTTACCTGCTTTTTTTTGCGTTTATGCTGCAGAAATTTCTTGAGAAAATGGTTGTAACCTTTCTGCAGACATTCCCCAGGAAAACCTATGGGAAATAGCTATGCGCACACTGTTTATTATTATTATTATTATTATTATTATTATTATTATTATATTTTTTTTTTTTTTCTCTCAAGAAAATTCTTTCTGCCAAATTTCTTGAGAAAAAGAATGTGCATGTCACTTCTTTTCTGCAGGTACCTGCATTTATTGCCATATATAATGGTAAGATAACGCAGGGACCAACCTGCGGAAAAAACGAACCAAAAATGCATGCATTATTGGTGCGTGTATTAAACGCAGATGCGCTAATCTTTCACTTAAGAAATCTCTTGAGAAAAATCCTTTTTCTAGTGAGTACAGGGCCTAATAGTGGCTGCAGAGGGGAATAAAACTCCCCCCCCCCCCCCCCCCCCCCTACATTTTGCTTCTCTGTGGTGGAGATATTAGCAAACAATGAAAATATTAGGCACCTAATTTTTTTTTTTTTAATCCAAGTGGTTGTTAGATTGTTTTACATGCAGTAGTGTACTTTTTCATCCTTTTAAGATGCGGACACATGTTTTTTCTGACGCCTCATTGGGGGGGACACAGGACCATGGGTGTTATGCTGCCTATCCATAGGAGGACACTAAGTAGATGCAAAAAGCATTAGCTCCTCCTCTGCAGTATACACCCCCTGGCCGGGCCACGCAACCTCAGTTTTAGCTTAGTATCTGTAGAAAGCACATCCTTTCAAGGTTTTTTTTATTTTTTGAGGGTGACAGTTTCCCTTAGGGACCGATCTCCCAATACCATCAACAGGCGGGAACGCGGAGTGTTGCCTCCATGTACCCCCTCTGCGACGCTGGATCCTGGGCTGCCTTTTACTGGACGACGGGTCCCACAGACACCGATTTTCCAGAGCCCAGGGCAGAGGCACAATTCCTCAGCCCCTCTTTGCAGGCTCTGAGTTGATACATTGCACCTGTGTGGCCGGACACAGCAGGCTGACTCTATTTCCACTGCCTGGACTGAGGCAGCATTAAGGTGAGATCCCCCCTGACTGGTTTCACAGACAAAGGGAGAAAGACGGTGCAGGGAAGGCTCCCAGGACTACTGAATTTACAGTCTTTTATTCCCACCGTAGCTGCGTGCTGGCTAGAGGAAGGGAAAGTCCCTTGCTGATTGCAGGGAATCCTGCAGAGATAATCTACTGGTAGCTGTGTGCTGACTGGAGGGAGGGGGAGAAAAACTGTCACAGAAGCTCCCTTCCCGCCGTTTTTTACTACCGACAGCAGGGGGGCACACTGACTTCTTCTTGGGGCTCTTTTAGCGCTAAGCCCAGCCCCCCGTGGGCCGCGATAAGCCCCGCCCCCCCAGGAAAACGCGCAAAGATCACAGAGACTCCTTCCTGAGGACGCAGGGCCATCGGCTGATTCTGGTGAGGTACACCGAAGCAAATACAATCCTTGCTTCCCACTGCTTCACTTGTAGCTCTGCATATCATTGCTCCCCTCCTGGCATACTCCTATTAGGAACATGGAGAACTCTTAGGGTTCTAAGAGTGCTAAGGCTCACATAGTCTATTATTCAGCCTGCACTGCCTGCCACGCTGAGCTACTACGTAAACACACCTCTTCTCTCTGAGTCCTGTGCCCCTATAGCCCCAAAGCCCCCCCCCCCCCCCGCCACCACCGCCGCAACAGTCAGCCCAGAACCTAGGGCTCCCAGCCCACCGGAATGGGCACAGTTTCTGTCCCAATCCATGGAAAAACGGTCACCGAACCTGTTGCTGGCTATGCAATGTCGTCCTCCACACCCTTCTGGGCCCCTGGACCGAACGCAGCCTGAGGATACCCCTATGGAGGATTCTTCTGAGGTAATCCGGGCACATGCTTCACCGTTTGCAGGGATCAGAAAAAGAGCACACGGCCAGGTGTCTCCAGCACTCTCTCATGGCCCCCATGGCTCTCCCTTGGGAGCACACTGGGCAGGCTCTCCCACACACTCCACGGCTTCTGAAGAGCTGGAGGAGGGAGAATGCTGTTTGTACCAGGATGATTCCTTGGTTTCACCCTCCCCAGATGATCAAACAGCAAGAGACTCCCTTATAGTAGCAATCAACCAAACTCTGCATGTGGAGGATCCCCCATCCACTACCACTGACCATGTGGTCTCCTTTAAGAGGGCAAGGAAACCCCAAAAGTTTTTCGCTGATCACCCAGAGTTTCAGGATATCATCACAAAGCAAAGGGAGAAGCCTGACAGGCGCTTCGGTAACCGTAAACTCATGGAGTCCCGGTACCCTTTTGCCTCACCTGCCCCTAAGGGCTGGGCCGATCCGCCCTTGGTCGACCCCCCCGGTCTCCCGCCTTGCCACAAAGACGCTCCTGTCTTTTCCCGATGGTTCCTCCATCAAGGACCCGACAGACAGACAGGTGGAGCACCTCGCCCACTCTGCCTTTTGAGGCTGCGGGTTCCTCCCTCTCGCCCTCCTTTGCCTCTGTGTGGGTCGCAAACGCGATCTCGGTCTGGGCAGAATCCCTTAACACTTCGCTTGAGGAATCCCAGTGTCCTCATACCGTAACAGAGGTAACAGCTCAAATTGCCGCTGCGGCGGAGTACCTCATGCAGGCCTCCATTGATGCTGCTATCTGCGCAGCTTTTACCGCCTCAAATACCATAGCCATCCGTAGAGCTCTCTGGCTCCGACAATGGCAAGCGGACTCTGCCTCCAAGAAGTCTCTCACGGGCCTTCCCTTTTTTCCAGACCGATTGTTTGGCGAACGTCTGGACAAGCTCATTCCTGACGCCACGGGAGAGGAAAAAGTACCTCCCTTCCCCAACTGAAGCCCAGGACGACCTTCACCAGACGTTCACAGTCCTCGTTCCGCTCCTTTTGGAACTCCATTTGGTTGGTCGACATCCTGCGCTGTCCCCGCCACTAGCCGCGGACTACGCAGGGACCGACCGACCTCAGCTCTTCCCGAAACCCACTTTGTCATGGCAGCCTAGACCGAAACAGTCCAGGACTAGGGAGACTCGTTCACGACGTTTTCCCCCCTCATGACTCCTTCGGCGCCCCGGAAGACACACTCATTGTAGGTGGTTGACTGTGGCTCTTTCAACACATCTGGGCTGCCGCCTCAGACGACAAATGGGTGCAAGACCTTGTGTCTTCCGGCTACCACATAAAATTTCGGACCCGAGTCGGTTCCTTCTCTCAAACCCCCCAAAGACTCGAAAACGACGTGAGGCGTTTTTTTCAGCAATCCACTCGCTCCAAACAGCAGGAGTGATAATACCCGTCCCGGACGACGAGAAGTTCAGGGGTTTTTATTCCAACCTCTTTGTGGTCCCCAAAAAGGATGGGTAAGTTCGACCCATCCTGGACCTCAAACACCTGAACAAACATGTGCACATACGGAGATTCAGAATGGAGTCCCTAAGGTCCATTATTGCATCCATGGTCGAAGGGGAATTCCTCGCCTCCATAGATATCAAGGACGCGTACCGGCACATACCCATCGCCCCAGATCACCAAAAGTTCCTCCGCTTCGCAGTTCAGGACTCCCATTTTCAATTCGTAGCCCTTCCCTTCGGCCTTGCCACCGCACCAAGGGTCTTCACCAAAGTCATGGCGGCCGCCATGAGCGTCCTTCACGCCAGGGGAGTAGTCGTTCTCCCTTACTTGGACGACCTCCTCATCAAGGCCCCCTCCTTCCGCGACTGCTCAACCAGCGTACAGATCACCGTGGACACCCTATCCCGCTTAGGGTGGCTACTGAATTTAGACAAATCATCCCCGGTCCCATCACGATCCATCACCTTCCTGGGCATGTCCCTGGACACCCGTCGGGGCTTGGTCCTTCTCCCTCAGGACAAGGCGATCGCTCTTTGACAAGCGGTACGCTGCCTTCTACGTCCGCCGTCTCCATTCTCCATTTGATTCAGCATGAAGGTGCTCGGCAGGATGGTGGCGGCTATGGAGGCAGTACCTTTTGCTCAACTGCACCTCCGCCCACTGCAGCTAGCCCTTCTAGCAGCCTGGGACAAGAGCCCCTTCTCCCTGGACAAACATCTTCACCTGACGCCTTCAGTCAGGTATGCACTCCGCTGGTGGCTTCGGTCCTCATCCCTATCGAAGGGGAGATCTTTTCTCCCAGTGAACTGGCTGGTCCTGACCACGGACGCCAGCCTCCTAGGCTGGGGAGCAGTGTACCGGCACCAAACTGCTCAAGGACGTTGGACGCCCCAGGAGTCTTCCCTACCCATAAACATCCTGGAAATCCGCGCGATCTTCCTCACGCTCAGGGCGTTCTGCCCTCTGCTAGCGGGTCGTCAGATTCGAGTCCAATCGGACAATGCGACAGCTGTAGCCTATATCAATCGGCAGGGGGGCACCTGCAGCAAAGCGGCTTATCTCGAGGCCCACAAGATGCTCAGCTGGGCCGAATCGACTGGGTCAGTGATATCAGCGGTACACGTACCGGGGGTAGAGAACTTGGGCAGCAGACTTTCTAAGTCGCCAAGGCCTGGCCGCCGGAGAATGGTCTTTCCACCCAGAAGTGTTGCTACACATCTGCACTCGCTGGGGCACACCAGACGTGGATCTAATGGCATCAAGGTTGAACGCAAAGGTACCCGCGTTCATAGCCAGGTCACGCGATCCGCAGTCCATCGGCGCGGATGCTCTAGTCTGCTCCTGGCACCACTTCCGCCTGCCTTACATATTTCCACCTCTACCCCTGCTGCCGCGGGTAATCAGGAAGATCAAGGCAGAGGGAGTCCCGGTGATACTGATAGCACCGGACTGGCCCAGGCGCGCATGGTACGCCGAATTAGTACAAATGCTCACGGACGTACCGTGGCGCCTTCCAAACATCCCAGACTTGCTGACCCAAGGGCCCATTTCCCATCAGAACTCCAGAGCCCTGAAGCTGACGGCATGGCCATTGAGACCTGGGTATTAAGAGCAGGATTCTCCCACGCGGTTATCTCCACCATGATCAGCGCCCGAAAGCCTGCTTCATCCCGCATTTACCACCGTACGTGGAAAATCTTCCTTTTATGGTGCAGGGAAACTAACGTCCAGCCTATGCCTCTGGCCGTCCCCAAAATTCTCAACTTTCTGCAGTCTGGCTTGCTAGCGGGGTTGGCTCTCAGTTCCCTTAAAGGGCAGGTCTCAGCGCTTTCAATCTTCTACCAATGCCGCCTGGCTCAAAAACCGCAAGTCATGACCTTCCTCCAGGGCGTTTCCCATCTAGTTCCCCCGTACAAACAGCCGCTGGACCCATGGGACTTCAATCTCGTTCTGGACGGTCTCCAGAGGTCTCCCTTTGAACCTCTCAGGGAATCCTCCCTTGCTCTTTTGTCCTGGAAGGTAACATTCCTGGTGGCAATTACGTCCATCAGACGGGTTTCGGAGCTGGCAGCACTCTCTTGCCGCGAGCCTTTTCTGATCTTTCACCAGGACAAGGTGGTTCTGCGCCCCCTTCCGGATTTTCTTCCAAAGGTTCCTACCCCATTTCATTTGAACGAGGACATTGTTCTGCCTTTTTGTCCTCACCCAGTTCATAGGGTGGAAAGTTCTCTGCATTCGTTAAACCTCGTCAGAGCTCTCAGATATTACATATCCAGGACAGCCCCCTTTAGGAAAACGGACTCTTTGTTCGTCATTGCTGAGGGGCCTAAGAAGGGACAGGCCGCTTCAAAGGCAACTCTGGCTCGCTGGATTCGCTCTGCGATCCAGGAAGTCTACCGCTTGCAACTCAAGCCCATTCCTAGTGGGCTGCGTGCTCATTCCACGCGAGCAGTTGGCGCTTCGTGGGCCATTTGGCATCAGGCTTCAGTGGAACAGGTGTGTAAGGCTGCGACCTGGTCTAGCCTACATACTTTTTCAAAGCATTACAGAGGCCATACTCAGGTTTCAGCTGAGGCAAATCTGGGTAGGAAAATTCTGCAAACAGCAGTAGAGCACCTCTCTCAGTAGGCGCTCCAGGCTGTCTGGGACTGGTTCCTAGTCCTTGGGTTGTGTTGTCTTCTTTTATTTTTCCCACCCATGGACTGCTTTAGGACGTCCCATGGTCCTGTGGTCCTGTGTCCCCCAATGAGGCGTCAGAGAAAAACGGATTTTTGTGTACTCACCGTAAAATAGTTTTCTCTTAGCCATCATTGGGGGACACAGCACCCACCCTGTTGCCCTGTTGGGCCTTGGTTCTCTCCGTACCTTATTTGGTTATGACTCTTTTTTTTTTTTTTTCCTCATGTTCCTCCGTTGAGAAGTTTTACTGTGTTTTTTTTTTTTTTTTTTTTTCTCCTACTGCTTGTGTACTAAAACTGAGGTTGCCTGGCCCGGCCAGGGGGTGTATACTGCAGAGGAGGAGCTAATGCTTTTTGCATCTACTTAGTGTCCTCCTATGGATAGGCAGCATAACACCCATGGTCCTGTGTCCCCCAATGATGGCTAAGAGAAAACGATTTTACGGTGAGTACACAAAAATCCGTTTTTTTCAGTGTGTGAGATGTAAAGATACAGCTCTGATTTTCCTGGTCTAACCTTGTGCATGATTAGAAAGCATCGGGGGTAGATCACTACATCCTAATCATGCAGGAAGTTAGACCAGGAAATCACAGCTGTATTATTATATCTCACACACCAGTGGTATAACTAGAGTCCGATGGACCACAGTGCATAATTTAGACCTGGCAGCTACTCTTTCCCCCTCTTCCCTTCTCATGTTGGTCAAATGTATAGGCTCTTGTAGTGTTATAAATCCTATCAAACAAGTGTTGCCCCCCCATCCTGTACTAATGTTCCCCATCCTGGGCCCCTACCTGGTAAATATGTCCCCCATCCTTGTAAATATGTTGCCCATTCTGGACCCCTTTTATGGTAAATATCTCCCATCCTGATATACATGTATCCCATTTGGGGAACCTTTTATGGTAAATATGTCCCCAGTCATGGTATAGATGTCTCCCAATCTTGGCCTATCCTGGTATATATGTCCCCATCCATAGCCCTTTCTTGGTAATGTCACTATTCATGGGATATATGTCACCATCATGGGCCCCTTCATGTTGTATATGTTCACTGTTCTGCCTCTAATGCATAAAAAGAAAAAAAAACTCTACTCCCCTTTCCCCCTTTCCTATGATGCTCCGTATCCTCCTTTATAGACAGTGCAGTGGCTGGCATGTGTTACTTTCTTCAGCGCTCTATTGGGAGACCCAGACGATTGGGGTATAGCTACTGCCCTCCGGAGGCCACACAAAGCACTACACTAAAAAGTGCAAGGCCCCTCCCCTTCTGGCTATACCCCCCCGTGGTATCACGGGTTCTCCAGTTTTCAAGCTTTGTGCGAAGGAGGTCAGACATCCACGCATAGCTCCACAGATTTTAGTCAGCAGTAGCTGCTGACTATTTCGGATGGAAGAAAAGAGGGCCCATATAGGGCCCCCAGCATGCTCCCTTCTCACCCGTGGATGGTGTTGTAAGGTTGAGGTACCTATTGCTGGTACAGGGGATGGAGCCCCACATGCTGTTTTCCTTCCACATCCCCTTGTAGGGCTCTGTGGAAGTGGGATCCTGCCGGCCTCTAAGCTCTGACGCCGGGCTCCATCCACAGACCCATAGCACCTGATGGATACGGAGCAGGAGTACAATCAGGGACAAGGCCCTGCATCATACAGGTACTCTGTGTCCCCGGCAGGCACAGACACACTCCGGGCTGGCTGGGTGTTGTAGTGCGCCGGGGACCGTAACGATTGAGTTGGTGTTCCTGCAGTTTACTGGGGGACTTTTGTGTTGTGGGAACGCAGCGCCGACCCCCACTGGACCGGCGGCGCTGCTGTGACTTGTAGTGCGCCGGGGACACGCCGACCGCGCTTTTACGGCGGCGGCGTTTATAAATCCAGTCCCCGGTTTTTTTGCGGCCTAGCTCCGCTTCGTTCCCGCCCCCACCCTGTCAATCAGGGTAGGGGAGAGACGCTGTTTCGCAGCAGCGACGAGGGCTGGAGCCTGATTTACATGCTCCAGCCCTCTCACTAGGCACAGAGGGAAGCAGGCTTCCCGCTCTTAGCCAGGAACGCCCGGGGCCCGCCCCCCCTCCTCTCCCAGGACGCCGGCAGCCATTACATGCAGTCTGGCTAGAGGAAGGACGCAAGGCTCTGGGAGACCTGGACTAGGGGGCTTTTGGAGACCACACACCCGCTCTTAAGCGGGCGGTAAGCGGCATTTCAGCTGGCCCCTCTAGTGCCTCAGTGTGTATTGGTGTACTGTGTCACCAGATATATATATTTATTTATTTCTTGCGCTGTGAGGTCGCTTCCTGGCTGGATACCCCAGATCGCTCTGAGGAGGCAGCAACATGTCATCCACAAAACGCAAGGCTGCCAAGGCTAGGGCTGTGTACACTGCGTGTGCTGCATGTGGGGCTGCTCTACCAGCAGGTTCCAAAGACCCCCATTGTGTGCAATGCTCAGATCCGGTGCTGCTTCGCCAGCCGGAGTCCGGAGGGGTAGTGACCCAGGCTGAGACGCTTGTAAGTCCTGCCCCAGTGTCAGGGACAGACTTTGCAGTTTTTGCTGATGGAATGTCTGTGACTATGGCAAAAATCCTTGAAACTTTGCAATCCATGACTGGGGCTCAGTCTATGGACACGGCGAGGTCTCTGTCCTCTAATCCCCCTCAGTTGGAATTAATCCAGACTGCAAGGGGGTCCCCGGCTTCCCAGGCTGAGTATTATGACTCAGATGATAGCCCCAGCCACCCTAAGCGAGCTCGCTGGGAAAGACCCTCAACGTCATCACACTGCTCAGGGTCTCAGCGCAATCAGTCGCCCTGTGATGCGTCTGAAGAGAGTGATCAGGAGTCTTATCCTGGAACCCCTCTCAATCTGGATACCCCGGATGGGGACGCCATGGTAAACGATCTTATCTCAGCCATTAATAGACTGTTGGATATTTCTCCCCCAGCTCCTTCTGCAGAGGAGGCAGCTGCAGAGCAGGAGAAGTTTCGTTTCCTCTATCCCAAGCGTAAATTGAGTGCTTTCTTGGATCACTCTGACTTCAGAGAGTCAATCCAGAAACACGACGCTCATCCAGAAAGGCGTTTCTCTAAACGTTCTAAGGATACACGTTTTCCTTTCCCCCCTGATGTGGTCAAGCGCTGGACCCAGTGTCCAAAAGTAGACCCCCCGATTTCCAAACTTGCAGCTAGATCCATAGTTGCAGTGGAGGATGGCGCTTCACTTAAGGATGCCAATGACAGACAGATGGACCTTTGGTTAAAATCTGTCTATGAAGCTATCGGCGCGTCGTTTGCTCCAGCATTCGCAGCCGTATGGGCACTCCAAGCTGGTTTAGCAAAAGTGGATGCTATCATACATCCAGCGGTGCCGCAAGTGGCGTCCCTTACCTCGCAGATGTCTGCGTTTGCGTCTTACGCTATCAATGCGGTCCTAGAATCTACCAGCCGCACCTCAATGGCGTCCGCCAATTCGGTAGTTTTGCGCAGAGCCTTGTGGTTAAAGGACTGGAAAGCAGATGCTGGTTCCAAAAAATGTTTAACCAGCTTGCCTTTATCTAGAGATAGACTGTTTGGCGAGCCATTGGCTGACATCATTAAACAGTCCAAGGGTAAAGACTCTTCCTTACCCCAGCCCAGATCAAGCAAACCTCAGCAGAAAAAATGGCAGCAGAGGTTTCAGTCCTTTCGAGGTTCGGGCAAGACACAATTCTCCTCGTCCAAAGGGACTCAGAGGACGCAAAGAGTCTCAGATTCCTGGCGGGCTCACGCACGCCCCAAGAAAGCAAATGGAGGAACCGCTTCCAAAGCGGCTACCTCATGACTTCCAGCCCCCCCCCTCCGCATCTCCGGTCGGGGGCAGGCTCTCCCGCTTTTCCGACATTTGGATGTCACAGGTCAAAGACCGGTGGGTGACAAACATTTTGTCTCGCGGGTACAGAATCGAGTTCAGTTCTCGTCCTCCAGCTCGGTTCTTCAGAACCTCCCCACATCCAGACCGAGCAGATGCCCTGCTGCAGGCGGTGGACTCCCTAAGAGCGAAAGGAGTAGTGGTTCCTGTACCGCCTCAGGAACAAGGGCGAGGGTTTTACTCCAATCTCTTTGTGGTTCCAAAAAAGGACGGCTCGTTCCGTCCTGTTCTGGATCTAAAGCTGCTCAACAAACATGTGCACGCCAGACGGTTCCGGATGGAAACCCTCCGCTCTGTCGTTGCCTCAATGTCTCAAGGAGACTTCCTTGCCTCAATAGACATCAAAGATGCTTATCTCCACGTGCCAATTGCTACAGAACATCAACGTTTTCTACGTTTTGTGATAGGAAACGACCATCTTCAGTTCGTAGCTCTGCCATTCGGTCTGGCGACAGCCCCCCGGGTCTTCACCAAGGTCATGGCGGCGGTGGTAGCAGTCTTGCATTCTCAGGGACACTCGGTGATCCCTTACCTAGACGATCTACTTGTCAAGGCACCCTCTCAAGAGGCATGCCAACTCAGTCTACATGCTACGCTGGAGACTCTACAGACGTTCGGATGGATCATCAACTTTCCAAAGTCGAATCTGTCACCGTCACAGTCGCTAACGTATCTTGGCATGGAGTTTCATACTCGAGCAGCGAGAGTGAAGCTTCCGCTGAACAAGCAGCGGTCCCTACAGACAGGGGTGCAATCCCTCCTTCAAGGCCAGTCGCACCCCTTACGGCGCCTCATGCACTTCCTCGGGAAGATGGTGGCAGCCATGGAAGCAGTTCCCTTTGCGCAGTTTCATCTGCGCCCACTTCAATGGGACATTCTCCGCCAATGGGACGGGAAGTCAACGTCCCTGGACAGGAAAGTCTCTCTTTCCCAGACGGCCAAGGACTCTCTACAATGGTGGCTCCTTCCCACCTCATTGTCTCAGGGAAGATCCTTCCTGCCCCCATCCTGGGCAGTGGTCACGACAGATGCGAGTCTGTCAGGGTGGGGAGCAGTGTTTCTCCACCACAGGGCCCAGGGGACGTGGACTCCGCAGGAGTCCACCCTTCAGATCAATGTTCTGGAAATCAGGGCAGTGTATCTTGCCCTACTGGCCTTCCAACAGTGGCTGGAAGGAAAGCAGATCCGAATCCAGTCGGACAACTCCACAGCGGTGGCATACATCAACCGCCAAGGAGGGACGCGCAGTCGGCAAGCATTCCAAGAAGTCCGGCGCATTCTAATGTGGGTGGAGGACACAGCATCCACCATATCCGCGGTTCACATCCCAGGCGTAGAAAATTGGGAAGCAGACTTCCTCAGTCGCCAGGGCATGGACGCAGGGGAGTGGTCCCTTCACCCGGACGTGTTTCAGGAAATCTGTCGCCGATGGGGAGTGCCGGACGTCGACCTAATGGCGTCCCGGCACAACAACAAGGTCCCGGCATTCATGGCGAGGTCGCGCGATCAAAGAGCTCTGGCGGCAGACGCATTAGTTCAAGATTGGTCGCAGTTCCGGCTCCCATACGTCTTCCCACCTCTGGCACTCTTGCCCAGAGTGTTACCCAAGATCAGATCCGATTGCAGCCGCGTCATACTCGTCGCCCCAGACTGGCCGAGGAGATCGTGGTATCCGGATCTGTGGCATCTCACGGTCGGTCGACCGTGGTCACTGCCAGACCGACCAGACTTACTGTCCCAAGGGCCGTTTTTCCATCAGAATTCTGCGGCCCTGAACCTGACTGTGTGGCCATTGAGTCCTGGATCCTAGCGTCCGCAGGATTATCTCAAGGAGTCGTAGCCACAATGAGACAAGCTAGGAAGTCAACGTCTGCTAAGATCTACCACAGAACGTGGAAGATTTTCTTATCCTGGTGCTCTGCACAGAGAGTATCCCCTTGGCCATTTGCATTGCCCACCTTTCTTTCCTTCCTGCAATCGGGGTTGGAAAAGGGCTTGTCGCTCAGCTCCCTTAAAGGGCAAGTCTCGGCACTATCTGTGTTTTTTCAGAAGCGTCTAGCACGTCTTCCTAAGGTGCGCACGTTCCTACAGGGGGTCTGTCATATTGTGCCCCCGTACAAGCGGCCGTTAGATCCATGGGATCTGAACAGAGTACTAGTTGCTCTGCAAAAGCCGCCCTTCGAGCCTCTAAAGGACGTTTCCTTTTCTCGCCTGTCACAGAAAGTGGCGTTTCTTGTTGCGATCACATCGCTTCGGCGAGTGTCTGAGCTGGCAGCTCTGTCATCCAAGGCTCCCTTCCTGGTGTTCCACCAGGACAAGGTAGTGCTGCGCCCCATTCCGGAGTTTCTCCCTAAGGTTGTATCCTCGTTTCATCTTAATCAGGATATATCCTTGCCTTCCTTTTGTCCTCAGCCGGTTCACCGGTATGAGAAAGACTTACGTTTGCTAGATCTGGTGAGAGCACTCAGAATCTATATTTCTCGCACGGCGCCTATCTGCCGTTCAGATGCACTTTTTGTCCTTGTCGCTGGCCAGCGCAAGGGGTCACAGGCTTATAAAGCCACCCTGGCTCGATGGATCAAAGAACCAATTCTGGAAGCCTACCGTTCTGCTGGGCTTCCGGTTCCTTCAGGGCTGAAAGCCCACTCAACCAGAGCTGTGGGTGCGTCCTGGGCTTTGCGACACCAGGCTTCGGCTCAACAGGTGTGCCAGGCAGCTACCTGGTCGAGTCTGCACACTTTCACCAAACATTATCAGGTGCATACCTATGCTTCGGCGGATGCCAGCTTAGGTAGAAGAGTCCTGCAGGCGGCAGTGACATCCCCGTAGGGGAGGGCTGTTTTGCAGCTCTAACATGAGGTTTCTCTTTACCCACCCAGGGACAGCTTTTGGACGTCCCAATCGTCTGGGTCTCCCAATAGAGCGCTGAAGAAGAAGGGAATTTTGTTACTTACCGTAAATTCCTTTTCTTCTAGCTCTTATTGGGAGACCCAGCACCCGCCCTGTTGTCCTTCGGGATTTTTTTGTTGTTTGCGGGTACACATGTTGTTCATGTTGAACGGTTTTTCAGTTCTCCGACGTTATTCGGAGTTAATTTGTTTAAACCAGTTATTGGCTTCCTCCTTCTTGCTTTGGCACTAAAACTGGAGAACCCGTGATACCACGGGGGGGTATAGCCAGAAGGGGAGGGGCCTTGCACTTTTTAGTGTAGTGCTTTGTGTGGCCTCCGGAGGGCAGTAGCTATACCCCAATCGTCTGGGTCTCCCAATAAGAGCTAGAAGAAAAGGAATTTACGGTAAGTAACAAAATTCCCTTCTTTTTCTGCTTTTTCTTTCCTTTACAGCACAATGACAATGGAAGAACTGCTGACTTCTCTCCAGAAAAAATGTCGCACAGAGTGTGAAGAGGCTCATCGCCAGCTTGTCTGTGCTCTTAATGGTTTGGCTGGAATCCACATCATTAAAGGTGCTATATTGGATCACCCTTCTGTATATGTCGTGTTTTTGTTCTAAGATCTTTGTGTTCATTACTGGGATCTTTCTATTTTCTGTAAATTACTCACTTTAAAGGGGTTCTCCTATTAACAAAAATTATCACTTCTCCATGGGCTAGTTAATAACTTGCTGACTTCTAGGACAACCATCAATCGACAGATCAGGGTACGTCAAGAACCTTTTATCGCCTTTACAAGATAGTGCAGCAAGTTGGATGCCGCTCCATTAATTTTTTTTTTTTTTTTTTCTTTCTAACGGCTGGTGGAAAAGTGGAATATGGCACCTGGCAGAATCATAGGGAATGGATGGAGCACAGGTCACTACTGTTGATCGGTGTGGGACCATGCAGTTGGCCACCGAGCATCAAGTTATCATCTGCTCTGTGGAGAGGTGATCACTTGTTTTAACTGGAGAACCCCTTTAACATTGGTGGGTGGTGAAAAAAAAAATTGGGATTTGCTGGTATTTTGTTGGTCCGTTGTTGAACTTGGGATCCACTGCTACAGAAGTGTGGTGTTTGATGTCTGCTACATGTGGAGTGTTTGATTATATATACACTAGAAGGTGGCCCGATTCTACGCATCGGGTATTCTAGAATTTACGTATTGTGTAGTTCATGTATGATTTTTGTTATAGATATAGATATAATATATATATATATATATATATATATATATATATATATATATATATATATATATATATATATAATATATATATTTATTTATTTATTTATTTATTTATAATATATATTTATTATATATATAGATATAGATATATAGATGTTGTTGTGTGTAGTTACCAAGTGTTTGTGTAGGGCGCTGTACATGTTCTGGGTGTTGTCTGGGTGTGGCGGGGGGTGAGAGCGGTGTTGTATGTGTGTTGCGTTGTTTGTGGAGCGCTGTGTGTCTGTCGCGTTGGTGTGTGTGTGTTGCGCGGTTTGTGTGGGTGTGGTGTGTTTTGGGGGAGGTATGTTTTGTGCAATGTGTGTGTTGTGCGGTATGTGCGTATATTTATGTATGCCGCGGTGTTTGGGTGTTGTGTGTGTGTGTAGCGTTGTCTGTGTGTGTGGGTGTCTGTGTATGGCGGTGTTTGTGGTTCCCTGTGTGTGTGTGTGTGTGTGTGTGTGTGTGTGTGTGTGTGTGTGTGTGTGTGTGTTGGGGGGAGGTGTGCACCACCCATCGTGCCCCATCCCCCATGCTGCGCACCCCCCATCGTGTTCCATCCCCCATGCTGCGCACTCCCCATCGTGCTCCATCCTCCATGCTGCGCACTCACCATCGTGCTCCATCCTCCATGCTGCGCACTCCCCATCGTGCTCCATCCCCCATGCTGCGCACCCCCCATCGTGCTCCATCCCCCATGCTGCGCACCCCCCATCGTGCTCCATCCGCCATGCTGCGCACTCCCCATCGTGCTACATCCCCCATGCTGCGCACTCCCCATCATGCTACATCCCCCATGCTGCGCACTCCCCATCGTGCTACATCCCCCATGCTGCGCACTCCCCATCGTGCTACATCCCCCATGCTGCGCACCCCCCATCGTGCTACATCCCCCATCATGCTACATCCCCCATTGTACTACATCCCCCATGCTGCGCACTCCCCATCGTGCTACATCCCCCATGCTGTGCACCCGCCATCGTGCTACATCCCCCATGCTGCGCACTCCCTATCGTGCTACATCCCCCATGCTGCGCACTCCCCATCGTGCTACATCCCCCATGCTGCGCACTCCCTATCGTGCTACATCCCCCATGCTGCGCACTCCCCATCGTGCTACATCCCCCATGCTGCGCACTCCCCATCGTGCTACATCCCCCATGCTGCGCACCCCATCGTGCTACATGCCCCATGCTATAATAGTTCTCCTATTATACTCAGAGAGGAGTATAATAGGAAGACTGTAATAGGAGGAGTAGTCCTGGGGGGAGAGGAGTATAATGCCGGCTCCCTGCACATGTGTACCGGGAGCCGGTGTACGCTGGTAACTATTATACACATCGGGTAACTAAGGGACCTTAGTTACCCGATGTGTATAATGTTTACCAGCGTTCACGGGCTCCGTCAAGATCCCAGCATCGCAAGGTTATGTCTGGCGCTGCTGGGATCGTGACGGAGCCGGTGTAGAAGCAAGCGATATCCCAGGATGTTGTGAGTGTGTGGATGTGATGTGTGAGGTGTGTGTGAGAGTGAGTGTGATCTGATGTGTGTGTGTGTGTACTCACCTGGGAGTCGGAGCTCCGTGTCAGTTGGGCCAGAGCGAGCGTGCATTGCGTGAGGGGGGCGGGGCCTACAGAAAGCCGGGGCGAGAGGCCAATCCGTGGGGGGGGGCGGGGCCATGGCGAGCCCAGCGGCCAATCAGCTTTGTGTCACCGTAAGGACACAATTTTGGAGCATGACAGACAGACAGACAGACAGACAGACAGACAGAATAAGGCAATTATATATATAGATTAATAAGATCTAAGCACAGGGAAAAAAATTTTTTAAGACATCCAAATGGGAAACTTGGTTTTCGGTCAAGATCTATTGATTATAATGTGCATTGTTTGTTTAACAACCCATACAGTTGGTCCCCATCATTTATAATGGAGGACATTGAATATCTAAATGAAAAGAACATCCTAGTAAATAAATAGAATATATAGGCAAGAAACTGCAGAAATAAAGAAAAAATATTGTCGATTTCTGTTCCTGCAGAGGAGTACCCTATGGCTACCGAGTTGTATAGGGAAGTTTTAAGGTCATCAGAGGAACACAAAGAAAAGCTAAAGACGGATTCTTTACAAGTAAGTATGGAAAACATTGAATTAGCTTCAAATTTCATCTATTTTAGGATAAACATGTTATAAGGGCAGGTTGTTCCCCTTTTTAGTCAGGCTATATTTGGAAACTAAATCTACGCTTCCACATTTCTGTTCATTCTAGACCAATTATTAAAGGGAACCTGTCAGGTGCAATATGCAGCTAGAGCCACGAGTAGTTCTGTGCATATTGCTAATCCCTGCCTGACCGTCCCTGTATACAGTAACATAGATAAAGAGATCTGTAGAAAAAAATATTTCTGAGGGCGGAGCCTGGACCGGGATGTGAGCACACACAGGGAGACACTCTAGTGCTGACTCACCGTGATACCGCTGGAGCCGCCGCACGGCTGACGATCATAGTGACACCAGTGGGCAGGAGAAGTCTCAGCTCCTGAACCGGCAGCATGTCCAGGGGGCAACAGAGGGAAGTGGGAGCAGGGAGAGGGTCTGGATCACAAGATGGCACTGAGGTCAGAGAGGAGGCGGAGAAAGTAAACACAGCCTGCCGACGTGGCATGGAAGTGCCTGCAAAGCTTGCACAGTTTGCAAGACAATCAGAGGAACCTCTGAAGGAGATCGGTAAGATCGTGGAGGAGAACGGGGAGGAGGAGGAAGATATGGAGGAGGCTGAAGGAATAGAGGGAGCACCAGGAGAAGACAAACAGGAGGAGAATTCAGGAGAGCAGCAGGCAGCAGAGGAAATACAGGAGAACCCCACTATTAAGGATGTGTTTCAGGTGGTCTCCTGCAAACAGGCCCTCACAACATTAACCCAGCAGGTGCTGGGAACACAGGAAGATATAGCTACTCTCAAAGGTCAGAAGAAAACTGATATGAGAACCAGTGCTGTGGAGGAAAGAGTGGGGGCAGCTGAGGATCATATAGTTACACTGCAAAAAGCAGAGAAAAAGTTCCAGCAGCAGATATCTGAGTTGTCTGCAAAAATGGATGACTTGGAGAACCGTTCCAGGAGAAACCATATAAGACTGGTGGGCATCAGAGGGAAGAAATCCTACTGAATTCATAGACACATGGCTTAAAGAAAAGATTGACGCTGATAATCTGACCAAGTTATATGCAATTGAGAGGGGCACAGAGAGTCCCAATGCAACCGCAACCACCTGGCAAGGGACTCCGTATGATGCTGGCGAAACTGCTTAACTACAGGGACCGGGATATTATTCTACGCAAGGCGCGGGATCTGGAGAACCTGACAATTGATGGACACCCAGTGACTATATACCCTGACTACTCTGTACCGGTACAGAAGCAAAGAATGCAATTTACAGGGGTAAAGAGACGACTCCGTGAGCTGGGGGTTAAATATTCCATGATGTTCCCAGCAAAACTTCGAGTAGCAGCACTGGAGAAGTTGCACTTTTTTCTTGATCCAGAGGAGGCCATGAAATGGATAGACATCAATGCAAGGAAGCTGCAAACAACAGGAGAAGGATAGAAGCTGGCTATGAGTGACACTGCAATTTCGTGATTTTCCTGGACTACAGGACTGAAGCATTTGCATATGCTAGTGGAGCAGGAGACTTCATAAACCCATTGTTATGGCAGTGACGGCAGATCTGTGGTTGCAGTGAAATTGTGGACAATCAGTGCCAGGTTTGTGGCTGTGTACAAATGAACAATATGTCCATGATTTCACTGCAACCACAGATTTGCCAAATATTTATCTGTGTGTGACGGGACCTTTAGATGGGGCAGGGAGAAGTTTCCTAACACTAAGCTGGACAATGACAGGAGGAGGATAATAATTATTTTTTTCTTCTGGCTATGCGGCGGCGGTTGACAAATGCTTAACTTTTCAAAAATTCATATGTTAGCAGTTTACATTAGTCAAATTTTCTCTCCAGGACAGGAGACAAACTCTAGTGCAGAGCCACCTATTGGAAGTAGTGATCCTAAAAGTTAAATGTGGATTTACATTATATGATATATGCAAATGAAAACGAATATGGTGAAGGCGGAAGGTGAGTTAGGGGGTTTTGCTCACTGGGATGAGACAGGTTTGGTATGACAGAACAGGAGGAACGAGGTAGACCGGTCTGGGAGAGACAGACCTCATTGCCTATAAGGGAGTTAAAGATGTAAATCGGAGGTGGAGGAGTTTTGTTGGGGTGGTTCTAAGGGGCGGGTTAGGGAAGGGAAAGACTCAGCGTACAAAGGGACAGGATATTTGTTTAAAGATAACCTGTAATTTTCAACATGGGAGAGGAGAATTATTATGTTGGAATGTAAGGGGACTGTCAGAGGTAGAAGAAATGCAATGATAAAATATATTCTAGACCAGAGACCATCAATAATGTTTATTGGAGACGCATTTGACGAGCGAAACGACAAATGTACTGAACAAGCGATGGGTGCAAAAGGCGTATCGCTCTACTTTTTCTACTTATGCTAGAGGGGTCTCTGTGTTGGTCCATAGATCCGCCCTATATGAAGAAGTGGAGACATGGATAGACACAGAGGGACAATATGTCATGGTGATCTGTAAGTTGTATGGAAAATTATTATGCATTACTGCTATATATGTTCCACCGCCTTACACTAGTGTCAAAATTAGAGAGGTGAGAGAGCGTTCGGCTAAATGGGGGAATTTGCCATTCTTGTTGGTCGGTGACTTTAATGTCATAAATGCATATTGGGATAGGAGCAGAAACTCACGGGAGGCGAGGAGGGACGGAGCGACAGCATTTGGTATCTTTATTCAAGAATTGGAGTTGGTAGACGTTTGGAGGATAAGGAATTTAGGGGTGACCTGTTTTTCCTGTCACTCAGCGACCCATGGTACGCTTTCCCGTATAGACCTGGCCTTGGGAAATGATCTGATGGACTCTGGAATTTCAAATGTTGAATATTTGGCTAGAGTAATATCGGATCATAGTCCAATACTGGTATCTATTAAAAAACGGGGAGTAGATAACAAGAGAATGGAAGTTACATCCGGTTTGGGTAAAAAGTATTGACATCGACGGTATAGCCAGTGAGATTCTGGAATATTTTACCCTTAATAGAGGTAGTGCGGATCCATTGGTAGTTTGGGACGCCATGAAGGCATACCTGAGAGGCCTTTTATTTAGAGACGTTTGCCGGTGTAAGTCTCATAGTAGACGGGGAAATTGATTGCTCAGAGGCCTTGAAGGGAGCAGAAGCAGAGATGGTAACACAGCCCACACCAGAGAATAGTTAGAAGCTAAAAGCAGCGCAGGAAGAAGTTAATAAGGTGCTATTGCAGAAAGTAGCTAGGAAGCAGGCTTTTCAAAAAGAGAACTTTTATGCGGAGGGAGAAAAGGTGGCACATCTGTTGTCGGTGGTGACCGCAGCCCAGAGACAATCATCTTTTGTGCATTGCATTCGCACCACAACGGGAGATTTGGTTACGGAGGGGGGTAGATATTCTGGACACGTTCGCAGCCCTTTATGAGGAATTCTATTCCACTAGAGGGGAGACGAGACAGAGCGACCTAGAGGCTTTTTTCGGTACAATGACCTTACCCAAAATTACAGAGACAGAGAAACACAGTCTAGAGGGCCCTATCACACTTGAGGAGATAGAGAGCTTTGCATGGCATGGCAAATGAAAAAGCCCACGGGGGTGGATGGTCTGCCGATGGAGGTATACAAATCTCTGGAAGAAATACTCTTACCCAATTTGCTGAGTGTCTTGCAGGAGGCAAGGGAGAGGGGGACACTGCCAGAGTCTATGAGGGAGGCGATAATAACAGTAATACCTAAAGAGGATAAGGATCCAAAACTCCCCGAATCATACAGGCCCATCTCACTGTTAACGACGGATGTTAAAATTTTGGCCACTAGGATCAGTCGGGTTTTATGCCTAATAAATCCATGGCAAAAAATATACGAAGATTATACCTTAACATGCAACTGCCGGTGGACAATCCGGGACAGAGAGTAATAGCTTCATTAGATGCTCATAAAGCATTTGACAGTGTGGAATCAGGATATCTGTGGGGAGTGCTAAGATATCTGGGATTTGGCCCTAACTTTATATCCTGGATACAGCTGT
This sequence comes from Anomaloglossus baeobatrachus, assembly GCF_048569485.1. NCBI lineage: Eukaryota > Metazoa > Chordata > Amphibia > Anura > Aromobatidae > Anomaloglossus > Anomaloglossus baeobatrachus. The sequence continues at coordinate 158,665,691 of NC_134355.1, read as the reverse complement.
TATATGCTAGACCAGTAGCTAAAGTGAGGATTAATGGAATGTTGTCACACACGGTGGATTTACAAAGGGGTACTCGCCAAGGATGTCCGCTCTCGCCTCTCCTTTTTGCTCTGGCAGTGGAGCCACTGGCAGCTGCTATACGGCAGAACAGAGACATAAAGGGATTTGTATATGGCCATCTAGAAGAGAAGATAGCCCTTTACGCAGACGACATTCTATTGTTTCTGGGAGACCCAGGGGCATCGTTGAGCTGTACCATGCAGATGATCGAGCGGTACTATCAATTAGACCAAATCGAATCTGTTTCAGGTGGATGCGGGAGTGAATAGGTCGATCCTGGGTGATGAGGTCAACAGACTGCGGGTTGTGGACCAGTTTAGATATCTGGGCATTCAGGTATCCATGCCAATTGAGAACTACATTACTATTAATCTAGTCCCTTTGCTGAAGCAACTGCGAAGTAAGATAACTGCTTGGAATAAGCTTTATTTATCCGTAATAGGACGGATTAATCTTATTAAAATGGTGCTTATGCCCAAGATACTCTGTGTTGCACAATTCTCCTGTTTGGATCCCTCAGAGTCACTTTAACCCCTTCACCCCCGGCCACTAAAACACCCTAATGACCGGGCCATTTTGTTGCAATTCTGACCAGTGTCACTTTGACAGGTTATAACTCTGGAACGCTTCAACGGATCCTGGCGATTCTGAGATTGTTTTTTTTCGTGACATATTGTACTTCATGTCAGTGGTAAATTTAGGCCGATATTTTTTGCGTTTATTTGTGAAAATTTAGGAAATTTGGCGAAAATTTTGAAAATTTCGCAATTTTCAAACTTTGAAAATTTATGCCCATAAATCTGAGAGATATGTCACACAAAATAGTTACTAAATAACATTTCCCACTTGTGTACTTTACATCAGCGCAATTTTCGAAACAAATTTTTTTTCCGTTAGGAAGTTAGAAGGGGTCAAAGGTCATCAGCAAATTCTCATTTTTCCAACAAAATTTACAAAATAATTTTTTTTTAGGGACCACATTACATTTGAGGTGACTTTGAGAGGCCTAGGTGACAGAAAATACCCAAAAGTGACCCCATTCTAAAAACTACACCCCTCACACTGCTCAAAACCACATCCAATAAGTTTATTAACCCTTTAGGTGCTTCACAGGAACCAAAGCAATGTGGAAGGAAAAAATGAAAATTTTACTTTTTAACACAAAAATGTTACTTTAGCCATAAATTTTTCATTTTTACAAGGGAGAAAAGAGAAAGTACACAATACAATTTATTGTGCATGTTCTCCTGAGTACGCTGATACCTCATACGTGGTGGAAATCAAATCTTTGGACACACGGCAGTGCTCGGAAGGCAAGGAGCACCATTTGAATTTTTGAGTGCAAAATTAGCTGCACTCATTAGCGGACGCCATGTGGGGTATGAAGACCCCCTGAGGTGCCTAAACAATGGAGCTCCCCCACAAGTGACCCCATTTTGGAAACTAGAGCCCTCAAATAATTTTTCTAGATGTTTGGTGAGCACTTTGAACACCTGGGGGCTTCACAGAAGTTTATAGCGTTGAGCCGTGAAAAGAAAAAAAAATTTTTTTACCACAAAACGGTTGCTTCAACTAGGTAGCTTTTTTTTTTCACAAGGCTATCAGGAAAAAATGCACCATAAAATGTATTGTGCATTTTCTCCTGAGTACGCAGATACCTCATATGTGGTGGAAAGTAATTGTTTGGGCGCATGGCGGGGCTCAGAAGAGAAGGAGCGCCATTTGACAGCAAAATTGGTTGGAATCATTAGCGGACGCCATGTCACGTTTGGAGACCCCCTATGGTGCCTAAACAGTGGAGATCCCCCACAAGTGACACCATTTTGGAAACTAGAGCCCTCAAATAATTTTTCTAGATATTTGGTGAGCACTTTGAACACCTGGGGGCTTCACAGAAGTTTATAGCGTTGAGCCGTGAAAAGAAATTTTTTTTTTTTTTACCACAAAACGGTTGCTTCAACTAGGTAGCTTTTTTTTTCACAAGGGTAACAGGAAAAAATGCACCATAAAACGTATTGTGCAATTTCTCCTGAGTATGTAGATACCTCACATGTGGTGGAAAGTAATTGTTTGAGCGCATGGCGGGGCTCAGAAGAGAAGGAGCGCCATTTGACTTTTCAAACGCACAGACGCAGTGCACTGATCGGCCGCTGCAGGACGCACGGTCGGATGCGATTAAAAAAAAGCGTCGGGGATACGTAAAAAAAAAAGTCACGCCAAACATTGACCATGGATGCAGATACGTTATGTGCATCCCTGATCAGCGCTTGGCGGGATGCACGGACGGATGCGATACAAAAAGCGTCGTGAATACGGAAAAAAGTCACGCCAAAAATTGAGCAGGGATGCAGATCCGTTATCTGCATCCCTGATCAGCGCTTGGCGGGACGCACGGACGGATGCGATACAAAAAGCGTCGGGGATACGGAAAAAAAAGTCACGCCAAAAATTGAGCAGGGATGCCGATCCGTTATCTGCATTCCTGATCAGCGCTTGGCGGGACGCACGGACGGATGAGGTGTAAAAATGGACAGGGGATACGGAAAAAAAAAAATAAGTTATACTCACAGTACCCAGAGGACTAGCAGGAGGATCACTAACCAGAAGAGCTGCAGAGGAACAGATGGCAGAGAGATGGACAGCTTTACAGGAGCAGCAGGCAGATCAGCAGAATGCCCAGGAAGGACCCAGCGATGGACGCAGATGTGATCAGGCCGGTGAAGACCAGGGCTTCGGAGTCGGAGTCGTGGAGTCGGAGTCGGAGCTCATTTTGGTGGAGTCGGAGTCGGAGTCGGTATAAAATGCACCGACTCCGACTCCTAAAATATATAATAAATTGGGGACAGTAGTGCAATGCAGAATGTGCTGAATATTTTACTAAATAATAACATTTAGTATAATGCTTATATTTAAGTGAAAAATTTATTGTAGTACAATGTGAACATCAGACATTTAATTGTTTTTATGATACAATAATCAAGATATTTGGATAGAACATAAAATATTTATTGGAATACAACTTTAGAACACAAAAAACTAATAAATTGTAAATATGTAATATATATATATATATATATATATATATATATATATATATATATATATATATATATATATATATATATATATATATACAGTGTATATACACACACAAGATATATATGTAATCTACTGTATATTACATAGTGTATTACATATTTACAATTTATTACAGTTTTTTGTGTTCTAAAGTTGTATTCCAATAAATATATTTTATGTTCTATCCAAATATCTTGATTATTGTATCATAGAAATTATTAAATGTCTGATGGTCACATACACATATTCATGTACTACAATAAATTTTTCACCTAACTATAAGCAATATATGTCGGAGCCGGAGCCGGATATCATGAGGTCCACCTATGATATGCTGCAGCAGCTGCGCCATCTCATAGCTGGATCTCACAGGATCGCACTAATTCGGGCATTATTTTTGCCGAAATTAGTGCGATCGATGTGGTTGGCGGTTCAGATTTGAACAGCCAATCACATCGATCGTCGATAGGGGGTGGCGATGCCGCCCCCCCTGGGGTCAAGCAAAGGTCCCCTGCTGCAAGAAACAGCAGGGGACATAATTTGAAAGCCGTTGCTATGGCCACGGCAATCAAATGAAGTTTAGGCAGTAAAATTACGTCCCTGGTCGTTAAGTCACGTTAAAATAGGACGTAATTTTACTGCCCGCGGTCGTGAAGGGGTTAAGGAGAATTATTCCATGTTCCGTGCTCTAATATGGAAGCACAAACAAGCCAGACTTAAACTCGAGACGCTACAGAGACCGAAGGATGAGGGGGGCTAGCACTACCAAATCCGGGAATATATTATCTGGCAGCTCAGAGTCAACATTTCAGGGGATGGGCAGATTTAGGGGTGGTGGACCCAGCATCCAGACTGTTAGGGCATGTTCTGCATCAGAAACCATTAGTGTTCGGACTGGAAGACAGATCATTTGGGAGAGTAGGAAAAATGAGCCCCACTCTTAGCTTGATGAATAGAATCTGGAGGAAGATCAAGCAAATAAGAGGGATTCCAGCAATAATTGAATTCTCTCTGTTGTGGGAAAAAGAAAACTGCTCTGAGATATACAAGATAGGCAAAATTAAGGAATGGGCACGTAAAGGTATATGGGGCAAATTCTTAGCCAGGGACGTCTGAAATCGTTTACACAAATACAGGATGTGTTTGTACTGGTACCACCCAAGTGGGGATATCCCAAACGGTTGGCGCATGCAGTGGTGGCTCAGGGGGTTAAGCAATCATTGCTGGTGCAGGCAGACCTAGTACTGAAATATGTGTGTAGTAGTGGACCCACAAGCAGAATCATATCTACTATATATGGGGATCTACTGCATACATATTTGCTTGATCACCCTGTAAACAATAGGACTAAATGGGAGGCAGAGATAGACGGGATCACTGATGAGGTATGGGATAGTGTTTTGGTATACATACCGAAATTATCAATGAGTGAACCAGCAAGATTATCCCACCTCTACGTGGTGCATAGGGCATATAGATCCCCGCTAATTATGTATAAAATGGGATTGAGGAGTAACTCCGACTGTCCTAGATGTAAGGGAGAAGGTGCCGGCATTTTCCACATGATGTGGATGTGCCCCAGGTTGGCACCCTTTCGGATAACTGTTCTTAATAGAATAGAAGGAGCGTATATGTAAACTTCCCAGACAACCCCTGGTATGTCTTCTAGGTTACGTGGAGGAAATTAGAGTAGACAACAATTTTAAAATAGTGATAGCCAGACTGCTGTATGCGGCAAGGAAAGTAATTGCCAAACACTGGATGCACGGGGACCCACCGACTAGAGGGGAATTTGTCGCATATGTTAATCATATTGTTCGAATGGAAAGAAGCATATAGGAAAAGGAAACAACTTGCACTTTTTGATAGATTGTGGAATCCGTGGTTGCAATATGGATAAATATTAGAGTTGGGAGATGTTGGACTATGGGCAGAGATAGTTAGTTCTATACATTCCAATATATGCTATTGAAGGTTTAAAATGTAAGATCTTTGATATTGCTATGGGTAATATGTACGCTGAGGGGGGAGGGGATGTTGGGGAGGGAAAGTTTGTAGTTCTGCTCATTGCTGAAAATATAACAAGTTTTGTGTACTTGGTGAAAAATAAAAATTTATCTGATTTAAAAGAAAAAAAAGTATTTTTAGAGATCTTACATTGTATGCTAATGAGTGGTGACTAGTCCCCTGGGCGTTAGTTCCCCTGGCTAGTTGGCCCCATTAGCATGTTAGTATGCCCCTGTTTTCATACTAACATTCTAATGAATGTGCAGTGTCAGAGGACGATCTCGCTCACCTCTCTTCCGCCATCGCGTCCGACGCTGGATTTCGGCTCAGTGCGCATGACCCCGGAGTTTTGGTCATGTGCACTATGAAGCCGGGTGTACTCATCCTGGCTTCAAACTGAAGTAGTGCGCATGACCGAAACTCCGGGGTCATGCGCACTGAGCCGAAATACCGCGTCAGATGCGATGGCGGCGGAGAGGTGAGTGAGATCATCCTCTGGCGCTGCACATTCATTAGCATGTTAGCACACACACAGGGGCGTACTAACATGCAAATGGGAGCGACTAGCTAGGGGAACAAACGCACCAGGGGACTAGTCCCCTCGCTCATTAGCATACGATATAAGATCTCTAGAAATACTTTTTCTAAAGATCTCTATCTATGCTAGTGTATACAGGGACAGTTAGGCAGGGATTTCCAATATGCTCCTAGAACTGCTCATGGCTCTGGATGCATATTGCACCTGACAGGTTCCCTTTAATGGAACCTCCATTTTGAATAACCTAGATTGTTCTCTGTTCTGTTTTTTTTTGTTTTTTTTTGACCATAATGGTGCCTCATCATAGTAAATCAGTGGGGTTTGTCAGGATCTGTTTGAAAATGATCCAGCATATCCTTCTTGGTTCTATTGAGGGGAATCCATGGTACTAATGTGATCAGAGCCTTAATGAATCATTAGGACATTGTGGCATTATTTTTTGGCCAGGATTGAGCATGTACATAAGTTTAGCAGCTTCCTTACTAAGACACATTCTCTATATATATATATCTATCATGGTGTTTGTAGTAACTGAGCCATGTTTTTTCCTCTTGTTCATTTCTGGTTCATGCGTCTCCTCCCTTGTTCTCCTTCAGTTATCGGCATAACATTTTATCACTGTATTTGAGGAGAAGAGGTCTGAATGTCATTGCTGTCTTTTTATTACTTTTTCATTTTTTATGGAATTTTAGTTAAAATTTTCTTGAACCGATCACAAACTTTAACCCACCATTTGTTAATACGACTGTATAGCCCTTTAAAATACAAGCCATTTGATCCCATTTATAACTCCACAAAGTGAGAAATCATGTTACGTTGTGTTTGGCAGCTGATGAGGATGAGATGATGCGCGTCTAGCTTCTCAGTCTCACGCTGTATATCCTACCTAGCAGCACCCTCGCCTGGCTGATTGACAGGTTGTTTTCTCGGGTGCATGGTTAGTTAATAGTAATTCAGCCAGAGGAGGGTACTACAGGTAGGAAATGCAGCCTGAGACTGAGCAGCTAGAAGTGCATCATCACTCCCTGATGACCTTTAAAGGACTCTGTGTTGCAAGCTCAAATTAGTAGTAACGAGCTAGCAATAGACCAGAGCCCACTGTTATTGACATCCCATCTTGCGGGGGCGCTGCTGGTCTCTGAATGCCAGGTATTCTGACTTCCAAGCACTAAGGCTATGTGCCCACTTGGCACTTTGCAGGAATGTCCCAGAAAACCGCAGCACAACTTTTACATGCTGCGTTTTTATTGCGGAATATCGTGAAAATATGCTGCGGTCATTCTGCATTGAGGAAACAGTACATTGGCTTCGGCACTGCATCCTCAATGCAGAACAAGTGCTGGAGTGATCGGGGCGTTCATACTTGCCTCCATCACGCAGCACTTCACTTTCCGGCTGTCTGTGTGCACATTGCAGGAAAAGGTGGGCGGGCCTGAACTAGCTCCGGCGGCTGTCACATGACCGGAGCTCGTGCAGGCCCCGCCCACCTCCTGCTCCTGGCCTCACCGCGCTCTACTGCATCGGAGGAAGTGATTCCAGTGTCTTCTATCAAGACAGGTAAGTATGGGATCGTGTGAAAAAATCCGCAGGAATAATTGAGATGCTGCAGATTTTTCCGCAGGGAAATCTGCATTATTTCAACTGCGGAAAAAAACGCAGCATGTGCACAGCAGTCCCCAAATGCCATAGAAATGGCTGGGGACTCGCTGTACTGCGGATTTTTGAAAAATCTGTGGAATTTCTGCGAAAAAATCGCGGCAAATTCCGCAAATTTTCCGCATCGTGGGCATATAGCCTTAAGTCCTCTCTGCTCTGTTGGCTCATTGCTACTGATCTGAGCCTGCAACACAGAGCGCTGTCATTGTGCACATCGTATAATAACAGTGCTCAGGTTGAAGACCAGCTCCTGAAATGAATATGACTGATAATGCTTCATTTTAGGGAGGGGGCGGAGGTTTTTTCATGGACAGCAGATTCTGTCCCTGATGATGCTTCTTTTTAGAGAGGGGACAAAGGCTGTATCAGTGACGGCAGCCTCTGCCCATGAGGACGCTTTCTTTAAGCATTTAGTGAGATTCTCAAACAAAGCATTAACATGATGGAAGTTGGGAAAAAAACAATAGTTTAGTTAGGGAAGGGTAGAGAACTTGAAATGCTACCATACTAGAAATTAAATTGGGTTACAGCACTAAATAGGGATTTAGATTAAAATTTCTTAACCCTTAAAGAGGTGGTCCAAAGGGCAAACTCCTCTCCTGCAATGTAGCTACGGAGCATTCTTGGCCAGGCTTTAGGGTCAGGCTCCATTGAAACGAGCTGTATGCACTAAAAGATAAAAGCTGTCATTCAGGTGAAATGAAATAGAAATATAGACAATATAAGTCGATTACTTCCTTGCTAATTTTCATGCGGTTTAACTAATTAAAGCAATTTTAAGAACGCCTTTCATTTCTAATGTGCCCATTTTATTTAGAGACTGCACTCCACACACAACCTGCTTGAACTGCTTTCTGCAAAGCATCCTGGGATTCCGCCAACCTTGCGCGATGACAAACTGGAGGAAGAGGTTAGTTTGCACTATTTTTTTTTTTTTTATTTTTTTTTTTTTAAGAAATATTAAATATTGATCCCCACAAACCATTTGGGTTCACAGTGCTGACTACGACATGCGGCACCAGTCTGCAAGGTGAAGGTTGTGTTTGGGGGGGGGGATTTCCTTTGCTGGACAACCCCTTCAAATATTGGCAGCTAAAGCCCTACATTTGCAAATAATGGAGAGACCGCTGATCATTATTTTATTCTGTCATGGTGATGGGATCAGACATTTTTAAGGAGATTAGTTAATGTTCTTATTGGATGAATGTAGCCATTATCACCTTATGTATAAAATATACTGTGCTAGAATGGGAATAGGAATAATTTTCCTATCTTAACCAAATAAAGCAGTGCTATTCTTCATTACAAGATTTGTCTTCTAGTATAACCTATATTTTATAGCATGCATCTACTGCTGTGAAAGGGAGATGAACATTCTTATATAGGTGAATAATTGGATCCAACTATTATGGCCATTCCCGTGAAGGGTTTAGCACCATGTTGCCATAGATGGATCGATGTGACAATCCTTCTATGTGAACCAAGACTTCTATATGGTGCGCTATAGTGTGTTTAGTGCAGGGAATGTCAGATGTGCCCATCATAGTCAAAATTCACACTTCTATAAGACGTTACTTTTTCATTCTAGATAAAAGAACTTAAACAACACTACATGATCAAATCGAATGCTGAGGTCTCGGAGGCCCACCAAGCTCTACAACCAGTCCTGCAAAACTTACGGGAGCTGCAAAGAAAGGTACATGAAGATTAATATCAGATCTGTGTATGAGAAATATGTAAAGATTATGACAAGTTTATTGAATAATGTACAGTCTACATTATTGTATCAAGGGCGCCTACCGGCAGCGTGCCATATTTTGTCTATGTAGAGATCTGAGGTACATTTGCAATGAGAATTATTCAGCACCCATTGCAGATGAGGTTCATTATCAACATTTGCAAACTGTAACAGCCGCTCTACAATTTTGCAAGGCTTTTTCTGAAAACAACAAAACAGGCTAAAGCAGGTGTAAATAGGTGCAAGCTGCCATGCCACAATATAGAAACCAAAGAATACAGCAGCACTCTCTAAGCACGAACATCTAAACGGTGAATATGGAAAATTTGAACTGCATTACAGATGTAGAGAATATATGATAATCATAGGAAAAAAACGTCAGGACTTCTGAAAGGAACCTGAAGCTTGGAAACCATTGGATTTTCCATCAGGAGAATGATTACGAGCATAAGTCAAAGTCCACCCAGGCATAGTCAGTGCTGTGTGACTTGTCTGTCAGATGCGTTCCGACATCCGGCCCATGCAGAGACCTAACTGCCTCTAAGGTAACCATTATTTGTTAGACTCAATTTACCATTCTAAAACCATACAGAGTCAAGGCCAGATCTCCCCCATTCAGGGTTGGAGCTCACTCTACTTGGGCTGTGGCAGTCTCCTGGGCCGACAGACACCAACATCTGTTCTTCAACTGTAAAGGCAGATATTTGGTCATCTGTTCACAACTTGACGTATTACAGGGTGCATAAGTTTGCATTGTCTGACTCAAGTCTTGAAGGTAGCTTGGAAGACGGAAAGGTGCTATAGGCAGAGGTTGCTCAGGCGGTAGCCTGATTTAGGACAATTCTTCCTGTGTAACAGTATAATCTTTATTTTCCACCACAGGGACTACTTTAGGATGTCCCATTGTTCCTGTGTTTCCCAATGAAGCACCCGAGATATTTACATTTTTGGTACTTGTAAAATTGTTCTCAATCTTCATTGAATGACATTGCACCCTCCTTTGGATGAGTGTTCATTTTCCTCTTGGGATTGTTGGGCTTCTCTGTCTTTCTTTTCTTTTGCTTCTTCTACTGCTTTCTCACTCCATGAGTAGCACAGTACCAGTAGACTAGATATAGCCTTCTGGGTAGGAGCTAACTTTTTTGATTTTATTAATGTCAGTCACCGTGGTTCTTTGTCCCCCACTGAAGGCTACGAAAAGGAGATTTTACTGTACAAAAAAAAAATCTTTATTTTGCTGGCTCTTTTATTTTTTATTTTTTTTTTATCACCTGCTTCCTCAGGAATTTAGTGGCAGCTGGTCATAGCTGCTTCTTTCTGCAATAGTGTAGCCATAGTTCCTTTAACTCCTTCATGACCGAGGACGTACCGGTAAGTCCTAAATCATGAAGGGGGAAGCACCGCTGGCTGCTGCGATGTGCCAGTGGCAATCCATGCACATGCCAGCTGATTTAAACAGCTGACTTGTGTGCTTCGCAGGTGATCTGCAATCCACCCGTGCCTGTTAACCCCTTAGATCACTCTTTCAAAATGTGACAGCACGATTTAAATGCCCGCAGCAGGGATGCACCTTTTCTTTTTCGCTCCTAATTGGGAGACCCAGACAATTGGGTGTATAGCTACTGCCTCCGGAGGCCGCACAAAGTACTACACTTAAAAGTGTAAGGCCCCTCCCCTTCTGGCTATACACCCTCCCGTAGGAGTACGGATTCCTCAGTTTTAGCTTTGTGCGAAGGAGGTCAGACACGCACGCATAGCTCCATTGTTTTTAGTCAGCAGCAGCTGCTGACTATGTCGGATGGAAGAAAAGAGGGCCCATACAGGGCCCCCAGCATGCTCCCTTCTCACCCCACTGTATGTCGGAGGTGTTTGTAAGGTTGAGGTACCCATTGCGGGTACGGAGGCTGGAGCCCACATGCTGATTCCTTCCCCATCCCTTTTTACAGGGCTCTGGGTGAAGTGGGATTTACTGGTCTCCAGGCACTGAGACCGTGCTCCATCTACAGCCCCTGGAGAAGATGCTGGATTGGAGCGGAGTACATCAGGGACATGGCCCTGCTTCCTCAAGGTACTCTGTGTCCCCGTGCACGCGCTCACACCGCAGCATGCTGGGTGTTGTAGTGCGCCGGGGACATCAGCGCTGCGGCGCTTGTGCCATGGCCTCATTTCAGCTTCGCTGAAGCGGGCACACTTTTGGGGAACGGTCGCGCCGGCCGCTGGGACTGCGGCGCGGCTGGCACTTGTGGTGCGCCGGGGACTTCAGCGCGGGCCGCGCTTTTACGGCGGCCGCGCTGATAACTCGAGTCCCCGGCTTTTGCGGCCTGGTTCCGTTCGTTCCCGCCCCCAGACCTGCCAGTCAGGAGAGGGGCGGGACGCTGGTCAGTGCATCAGCGCGGAGGGCTGGAGTCGTTTTTACATACTCCAGCCCTCACAATAGGCACAGAGGGGACACTGTTTCCCGCACTTTTGTTTGGGAACTCCCACGGGCCGCCCCTCTCCACAGACGCCGGCAGCCATTCCTGCTGACACGCTGAGCTGCAGAGGGGAGCCGGGGAGACCCAGACAAGGAATTCTGCGCCTCTTACCCGCTATTCAGCGGGCGGTAAGCAGCCCTCCGGGCTCACCCCCTCTTGTGCCAGTAGTAATCTTAGTATTTTGTTCCTGCAAATACTTTGTACTGCATAGCGCTGGTCGCCTTTTGGCTATAGACTCTCTCACATTGCAGAGAGCCAACAGCATGTCGTCCACAAAACGCAAGGGTCAGACATTATATGCTTCCTGTACCGCATGTGGGACTTTTCTACCGGCAGGCTCCAATGACCCCCATTGTGTGCAGTGCTCGGCCCCTGTGGCACTTGCACAGCCGGGACCTCCGCTGGACGTGACCCAGGGTGTACCACCTGTGAATGCTGTCCAAGTGACAGGAACTGAGTTTACAGCTTTTGCTGACAGAATGTCTCTCACTATGTCACAAATTCTTGACACATTGCGGGCTAGGCCTGTACTTCAGGCCACGGACACTGTGCAATCATTGCCCCCTGGTCCCCCTCAGCTGAATTACTTCCAAGCTCCGGGACGGGCATATACACCTCAGGGTGAAGACTCTGACTCGGACGATGGTCCCAGGCAACCTAAGCGGGCTCACTATGAGAGGCCTTCACATTCATCTCAATGGTCAGGATCCCAGCGAGATGAATCTATGGGTGATGAGGCGGACGTAACTGATCAGGATTCTGATCCTGGGACCGCTCTCAATCTAGATACACCAGATGGTGATGCCATAGTTAATGATCTTATAGCATCCATCAATAAGATGTTAAATATTTCTCCACCAGCTCCTCTGGTAGAGGAGTCAGCTTCGCAGCACGAGAGAATCCATTTCAGATATCCCAAGCGTACATTAAGCACTTTTCTGGACCACGCTGACTTTAGAGACGCAATCCAGAAACCCCACGCTTATCCGGAAAGGCGTTTTTCTAAACGGCTTAAAGATACACGCTATCCTTTTCCCCCTGAGGTGGTCAAGGGTTGGACCCAGTGTCCAAAAGTGGATCCTCCAATTTCCAGGCTTGCAGCTAGATCCTTGGTTGCAGTTGAAGATGGAGCGGCACTTAAAGATGCCACTGACAGGCAGATGGAGCTCTGGCTGAAATCCATCTATGAAGCTATTGGAGCGTCGTTAGCGCCATCTTTTGCTGCCGTATGGGCACTCCAAGCTATCTCAGCCGGGCTTGTGCAAGTCGACTCAGTCACACGTGCATTTGCCCCGCAGGTAGCACCATTGACCTCGCAAATGGCGGCATTCGCGTCGTACGCGATTAATGCTGTTCTTGACGCTACAAGCCGTACGGCAGTGGCGTCAGCCAACTCCGTTGTTTTGCGTAGGGCCCTGTGGTTGAGACATTGGAAGGCAGATTCTCAGTCCAAGAAGTGCTTAACCAATTTGCCTTTTTCTCGTGACCGATTGTTTGGAGAGCGTTTGGATGAAATCATCAAACACTCCAAGGGTAAGGACTCATCCTTACCGCAACACAGACAAAACAAACCCCAACAGAGGAGGGGTCAGTCTGGTTATCGGTCCTTTCGAGGACCGGGCAGGTCCCAATTTTCCTCGTCAAAAAAGACTCAAAAAGATCAGAGACGCTCAGATTCTTGGAGGTCTCAGTCACGCCCAAAAAAGACAGCCGGAGGAACCGTTGCCAAGACGGCGTCCTCATGACTTGCAGTCTCCGATTCCCACACCCTCGGTCGGTGGGAGGCTTTCCCACTTTGGCGACATTTGGCTGTCACGCGTCAAAGACCGTTGGGTGAGGGATATTCTGTCTCACGGGTACAGGATAGAGTTCAGTTCTCGTCCGCCAACTCGTTTCTTCAGAACTTCTCCACCACCAGACCGAGCCGATGCTCTGTTGCAGGCGGTGGCCGCTCTAAAGGCGGAAGGAGTGGTGACCTCCGTCCCTCTTCAGGAACAAGGTCACGGTTTTTACTCCAATCTGTTTGTGGTCCCAAAAAAGGACGGATCGTATCGGCCCGTCCTGGATCTAAAGTTGCTCAACAGACACGTAAAAGTCAGGAGGTTCCGGATGGAATCCCTACGCTCCGTCATAGCCTCAATGTCTCAAGGAGATTTTCTAGCATCAATAGACATCAAAGATGCGTATCTCCACGTGCCGATTGCGCCAGAGCATCAGCGTTTCCTACGCTTCGTCATACACGACGAACACCTGCAGTTCGTAGCGTTACCTTTCGGTCTGGCAACAGCCCCCCGGGTCTTCACCAAGGTCATGGCAGCAGTAGTAGCTGTCCTGCACTCGCAAGGTCACTCGGTCATCCCGTATCTAGACGACCTGCTTATAAAGGCACCCTCTCAAGAGGCATGCCAACACAGTCTGAAAGTGGCACTAGACACTCTCCAGAGTTTCGGGTGGATTATCAACTTTCCAAAGTCTCATCTAACCCCGACCCAATCACTGACTTATCTTGGCATGGAGTTTCATACTCTCTCAGCGATAGTGAAGCTTCCACTGGACAAGCAGTGTTCGCTGCGGACAGGAGTGCAATCTCTCCTTCAGAGCCAGTCACACTCACTGAGGCGCCTCATGCATTTCCTAGGAAAGATGGTAGCAGCAATGGAGGCGGTCCCGTTCGCGCAGTTTCATTTGCGCCCTCTACAATGGGACATTCTACGCCAATGGGATGGGAAGTCGACGTCCCTCGACAGGACTGTCTCCCTCTCTGACTGCCAAGGACTCTCTGCGTTGGTGGCTTCTCCCCACCTCATTGTCACAGGGAAAGTCGTTCCTACCCCCATCCTGGGCAGTGGTCACGACGGATGCGAGCCTATCAGGGTGGGGAGCGGTGTTTCTCCACCACAGGGCTCAGGGGACGTGGACTCAGGAAGAGTCCACCCTGCAGATCAATGTTCTGGAAATCAGAGCAGTCTATCTTGCTCTGCGAGCCTTCCAACAATGGCTGGAAGGCAAGCAGATTCGGATTCAGTCGGACAATTCCACGGCGGTGGCGTACATCAACCACCAAGGGGGAACACGCAGTCGCCAAGCCTTTCAAGAAGTCCGGCGGATTTTGACGTGGGTGGAAAGCAAAGTTGAGTCCTGGATCCTAGCGGCCTCAGGTTTATCTCATGAAGTAGTTGCCACAATGAGACAGGCTAGAAAACCATCCTCAGCTAAGATCTATCACAGGACGTGGAAGATATTCTTAGCTTGGTGCTCGGCTCAGAGGGTTTCTCCCTGGCCATTTGCATTGCCAATTTTTCTTTCCTTCCTGCAGTCTGGGTTGGAAAAAGGTTTGTCGCTTAGCTCTCTTAAGGGTCAAGTCTCCGCGCTATCCGTATTCTTTCAGAAACGCTTGGCACGGCTTTCTAAAGTACGCACGTTTCTCCAAGGAGTTTGTCATATCGTTCCTCCTTACAGACGGCCATTGGAACCCTGGGATCTAAACAAGGTTCTCATTGCTCTCCAGAAGCCGCCTTTCGAGCCTTTGAAAGAGGTTTCCCTTTCTCGGCTTTCACAAAAAGTGGTTTTTCTTGTGGCGGTCACGTCTCTTCGTAGAGTGTCCGAGCTAGCGGCGTTATCTTGCAAATCTCCCTTCCTGGTGTTTCACCAAGACAAGGTAGTACTGCGTCCAATTCCAGAGTTTTCTCCCAAGGTGGTTTCTTCCTTTCATCTCAATCAGGATATCACTTTGCCATCTTTGTGTCCGCATCCAGTTCACCAATTTGAAAAAGGTTTACATCTGTTGGACCTGGTGAGAGCACTCAGGATTTACATTTCTCGCACGGCGCCTATGCGCCGTTCTGATGCACTCTTTGTCCTAGTCGCTGGTCAGCATAAGGGATCGCAAGCTTCCAAATCCACCCTGGCGCGGTGGATCAAGGAACCAATTCTTCACACATACCGTTCTGCTGGGCTTCCGATTCCATCTGGACTGAAGGCCCATTCTACCAGAGCCGTGGGTGCGTCCTGGGCATTGCGGCATCAGGCTACGGCTCAGCAGGTGTGCCAGGCGGCTACCTGGTCGAGTCTGCACACGTTTACCAAACACTATCAAGTGCATACCTACGCTTCGGCAGATGCCAGCCTAGGTAGACCGGTCCTTCAGGCGGCGGTGGCCCACCTGTAGGAAAGGGCTGCCTGACAGCCCGATCACGAGGTATCTTTTTACCCACCCAGGGACTGCTTTTGGACGTCCCAATTGTCTGGGTCTCCCAATTAGGAGCGAAAAAGAAGAAGGGAATTTTGTTTACTTACCGTAAATTCCTTTTCTTCTAGCTCCAATTGGGAGACCCAGCACCCGCCCTATTGTTCTTAGGGTTTCGTTTTTCGGGTGCACATGTTGTTCATGTTGTTTCTTAAGTTCTCCGATCTTGTTATCGGATTGAATTTGTTTTTTGAAACTGTTATTGGCTTTCCTCCTTCTTGCTTTGGTACTAAAACTGAGGAATCCGTACTCCTACGGGAGGGTGTATAGCCAGAAGGGGAGGGGCCTTACACTTTTAAGTGTAGTACTTTGTGCGGCCTCCGGAGGCAGTAGCTATACACCCAATTGTCTGGGTCTCCCAATTGGAGCTAGAAGAAAAGGAATTTACGGTAAGTAAACAAAATTCCCTTCTTCCCACTGCCATCGGAGGCCTCGTGACGTGATCACAGGGAGCCGATGGTTGCCATTGTAGCACAGGGTCATGTGAGGACTCCTGTTGCTATCATGATGTAATTCCTGTTACAAACAGCAGAGATTTGGCTGTTACAGAAGACAAACATTTCTGCTGATCTGAGCTGTGTAGCTCTGATCTACAGAAATGAATCAGCCAGTCAGACTGCTAATCTGACTTGTAAAATATATATATATATATATATATATATATATATATATATATATAATATATTTATTTATTTTTAAATTTTAAAAAAAAATAAATCCTAAAAGTTCAAATCACCCCCCATTCGCCCCATTGAAAATAAAGGGGTTAAGAAAATAAAAAAATATACACCTATCTATGAAAATATAAAATCAGTTAACACGATCGGTAAATGGCGTAGCGGTAAAAAAATTTCCAAATGCCAAAATTACGCTTTTTAGTCGTCGCAAATTTTGCACAAAGTAACATAACAGGCGATTTTAAAATGTAGCATCTGCGCAAAAATGGTACTATTAAAAACTTCAGCTCGAGACGCAAAAAATAAGCCATCACTGAGCCCCATATCCCAAAAAAATTACAACGCTACAGGTTGCGGAAAATGGTGCAAAAAGTGCGCCATTTTTTTGGACAAACGTTTATTTTTTTGGTTTTTTTTTTAACCTCGTAGAAAAAAGTAAACCTATACATGTTTGGTGTCTACGAACTCGTACCGACCTGAGGCATCCTACCAACACATCAGTTGTACGATATATTAAACACTGTGAATAAAATATCCCAAAAATCATCATGCAATGGCACTTTTTTGCAATTTTTCTGCACTTGTAATTTTATTTTTGCCATTCTACAGTACACTATATGGTAAAACGTATGGTTTCAGTTAAGGGCTCATTCAGGCGACCGTTCTGTTTGTCCTGGTCAGTTCCTATTTTTTTGCGGACCTACTGACAAGACCATCTTTTCAATGTCTTTTGTGTAGGATCTGATGGCACACAGAAGCACTTCTGTGTGCATCAGTTCCTACAAAAAAACACATCGGATGCGGTATGTCCGTTCCATTATTATGGAACATGTCCTATTCTGTTCCGTAATTGCGGACCTTGACACAATTCAATTCAATGGGTCCGCAAAATCCCCGTAAGCCACACGGAAGCACTTCTGTGTGGCTTCCGTCGGTTGCCCCTGCAGTCTGTGTCCCACTCCTGCGCCAGCCTCGCAGCCGCTCGCACTGCAGTGTGTCAGCATCTGCGCGCACATCAATGCGAGCAGCTGTGAGGATGATGAGCGTTGCTGTCAAGAGGTTAGTTAAGTTCATTACCTGCTGTGATGAAGTCCGCTGCACTCCTGATGTCAGCGCTCGTCACTGAATTCCATGCCCGCCGCGTTCTCACATCAGGTCTCGCGAGCAGCCCGAGAATCAGCTAGCAGTGACCTCACTGGACGCTCGCGATACTTCGCTTGGGAACGCGGCGGAAAATGGAAGTATATGACAAGCGCTGATGTCAGGAGTTCAGCGCCTTCCATCACCGCAGGTAATGTACCTAGCTAACCTCATGAAGTCAGCACTCGTTATCCCCTGCAGTGACCTGGGCTGACCTAATGTTAGCTCAGGTCACTGCACTGCTCTCCCACCAATGGTGAACATTCTGTTTTTTATTGACTGAAACGGTGAGCATGGGTCGTCGTGGGACCCCATTATGGATTACACTGGACCCAGGTTTGATTGTTCTTGCGAATCAATTTACGAAAGAGGGAATGTTTTGCGGAGTGTTTTTTTTTTTTTTTTTTTTTTTCCAAATAAAAATGTGTTTGTCTTCCTTCTTATTTATATATATTTTTTCTTTATCGTTCCTATGGGAGACCCAAACCATGGGTGTATAGCTTCTGCCTCCGGAGGACACACAAAGTACTACACTCAAACGTGTAGCTCCTCCCTCCTAGCATATACACCCCCTGCTAGCCAGTCCTAGCCAGTTCAATGCTTTGTGTTTCAGGAGGTCACACACACATGCATTCTCTGATTTTTGATTTTTGATTTTTTTCTTTGGATCAAAGATTTGGAAGAAAAGCGGGTCCAGTCTGGACTCCCGGCATGTCCCTTCTCACCCCACTGTGTCGGCGGTGCTGTTAAGGTTGATTTTCCAAGGCTGGAGCCTTCACATGCCGCGCTCCTTCAACACCCTCTGAGAGGCTCTGGTTTGAAGTGGGAGCCAACACGGTTCTCACTGCTTTGCAGGAGACCGGTCTCCATCCACAGCCCTGTTCAGGATCCTGTCGGACGGAGCGCTCATCCCCCAGGGACCTGGCACCTGCGTCTCACAAGCTAAGTACATGAGACGTTATTACCACAGAAAGTGGTCTTTCCAGGGGTCCTTTATACTTTATTTTGTGGGGAGAGTGTGTTTTATGTTTGTGTTAACATTTCCGGCCGGTTCTCCAGTTTTCACTGGAGAACCGCGCCGATGGTGCCTGCACGCCGGCCGCATGTTTAAATCTAGGCCCCGGCTTCGCCTGAGGCCTAGTTTCGGTTTCCACTGCCTCTGCTTGTCAGTCACGCAGAGAGACAGGATGGCTCCGCCCAGCGGCTGTGCAGCACAGGGAAGGGACACTCCTCACTGAGGAAGGATTCCCTCCCCTGTCTACCTCATTTGCCGCTCTCAGAGTAGGCCCCGCCCCCTCTCCTCGCTCCGGTCGCCATTTTCTCAGCGTTCTCTGTGCCTGCATAGGCACAGAGATTCCACATTGTGACAAGTGGGGGCCTGGACTGAGGGACTGGGGGCACAAAAATGTCTATTAAACGGCCTAGCAGCCACAACCTCCGGTTTGTGCAGCTGCTTATTTTATCTGTTATATACTCTGCTGGGGGCCACTCTGGTCAGAGCCCCCACCTCTGCAGCATGTCTCACATCAGAGCAAGGCTGCAGGGCTGTTTTTAATTTACACTGTATGAGGACTCGTACGGCCTGTACCGAGCACATAAACACAGGAGACGCAGAGTCAGCCTGGAGGCTCATCAGTGGTCCCTCCAGCTGCTCCGGCTTCGGTGGCTGAACCCCCGGTTTGGGCAGAATCCGCTCTTTCCAGGGGATGACCGTCCCGGACTCTGCGGAGCATGCATTAGCCCCCTTCTCAGGGTGTTTCTGCTGCTACTCGCTCAGCAAAGCTCACGGAGGACTCTCCTTCTGGTCTCAGACCCCGTCCTCCTAAAATGGAGACGCAGGGTCCCCTGTCCTTCCCCGTCCCGCAGCTCTGATTCACGAGCTGACTCACTGGACGAGGAGGATGTCCCTACCAGGGGCTCGGACGCTACTTTATGTACCATTGATCTGTCCGAAGGTGACGCAGATGCTAATGATGGGATTGCGTCCATTATACTTGTACTGGACCTCCATCCGCCTGTATCAGGGGAGCACTCCCCGCTGGCAGAAAGGCATCAGTATACCTTAAACAGAACAAGGAGTGTGTTCCTTACCACTCTAGTTTTCAGCCCACTGTGTCCAGGCCCACAGCCTGTCCTGTCAGACCCCAAAGCGGAGTTCTGATAACTGTTTCTCCCTCCCACCAGTGGTGGTCAAGGAGTGAGCTAATTCGCCAAGGGTGGTCCCTCCGGTGTCTAGACTTTCAGCCCAGATAGTTGTATCAGTGGCTGACGGCACCTCTATAGGGATCCCACTGTACATTACTTTTGTACTGGACCTTAATCCGCCGGAGTTACCTTGCCTAAGAGAACAAGGAGTGTGTTCCTTAACCACTCCAGTTTTTCAGGCTTCTGTGACCAAGCCCAGAGTCTGCTCTGACAGACGCTTCCCATGAAGCGTGGTTCTGATGACTGTTTCCCTTTCCACCAGTGGTGGTTAAGGAGTGGGCTGCTCATTCACCAAGGGTGGCTCAGCCCGGGCCGTTATATCAGTGGCTGATGGCTCCTCATTTATAGTTTTGCTGTCCACCAGGTTGTCCTTCTGGCCAAATCTGTTTAGGGGCGGCAGGAGCTTCGTTCTCCTCAGCTTTATAGCAGTGCGGGCTTTCGTAGCCTCCTCTGCTTCTCTAGAGGAGATGCGTTCCCTCACAGGGACTCTATGCCCGAAATGGTTGCCTGAACTTCCAGATTCAGCCTTTTCATCCTATGCCATGTCTGCCATGCTGGAGACTCTCACCGCACCGCGGTGGCCTCGGCTACTTTCCTCGCTATCCGCAGGCTCCTGTGGCTTCGGAAGTGGAAGGCAGATGCTTCTATAGAAGTTCCTTGCTGGGCTCCCTTTTGTTGGGACCAGTCTTTCGAAAACAACTGGATGAAATTGTTAAGGAAGCTTTTGGCGGGAAGAGATCTTCCATGCCACAATCCCAAATCAGGAAACCTGTCCAGGGCAGGAATCAGCGGAGGTTTTCGTTCTTGCGTTCCTCCATCTGAGCGTTTTCTAAGCCCTCGGCCTCGTCCACTAGTTCGGCCAAGGATCGTAAAACCCAAATGGCGCTCGAAGCCGCGTCTTCAGAAACCGCAGGAGATGCTGCCACTAAGTCAGCTTCCTCCGGGCTATCTGGCCACGCCAGCAACGTCCTTAGTCGGTGGCAGGCTCTTCCACTTGGCGACGTATGATTTTAACACGTCTCCGATCAGTGGGGGCGGGATTACTTCTCCATGGCTACAGGATAGATTTCTATCCACCCGCCAAACAGATTTTTTCTGTCAACTCCCCCCTGTTCCAAGGCCGCCGCCTTCTCACAGGCCGTGGCATTCTTGCAGGCCAATGGAGTAATTGTACCGGTTCCCAATTGGGAACGGTTCTGAGATTCTGCTTAAATCTATTCCTAGTCCCCGTAGAGGGCAGGTACTTCCGACCTGGATCTCAAGCTTTTCAAGCATGTTCAGGTGCGGCGTTTTCACATGGAGTCTCGGTCTTGTTCCGGGTGTTTTCACCGGATCAATTGATAACCCAAGGACATTCCCTAGCATCCATCGACATCAGAGATGTCTATCTGCATGTGCCAATCGCAGCTTCTCACCAGCGTTGGCTACGTTTTGCAATCGGAGTGGTCCAATTCGTGGCTCTTCCCTTGGAGTTAGCCACGGCCCCTCGAGTACTCTCAAGGTTGGGGCAGCTGTGATTAGGGTCCTGCACCCCTAGAGGTTGGCAGTGATCTTTTGCCCTGAACGGCCTTCTTGTCGGGGCTTCATCCAGTGCAGACTCTTAGCAGAGTGCCTCGCTCACTCTCGCCACGCTAACCAATTCGGGTGGCTTGTCATTCTGTCCAAGACCACTCTGACTTCGAACCAGAAGTTCACGTACCCAGGGACGCAATTCGAGACTCTGTCGGCACTTGTGAAGCTGCCCTTAGTCAAACAGTAGTCCCTCTGCTGGCGGTCGACATCGTTCCATCAGGCACCGAATACAGGTACTGGATCATATGGTGGCGTCAATGGAAGCGATTCCCTTGCCCAGTTTCTCCTCCTCGGAGGCTGGATATTTTCCGCTGTTGGAACAAGCGAACTTCCTCCTTCCACGGGGTGGTGGCTTCGCCACAGACCAGGGGCTCGTTTCAGTGGTGGCTTCGGCCACTCTGTCTCAGGGACGCTCCTTCCTGGCCCCGTCCCGGGTGATCCTCACCAGGATACTAGTCCATCCGACTGGGGAGCAGTGTTTCTCCACCACGGAGCGCAGGGCGCTTGGACTCTGTCCGAATCAGCCCTCTGGATCAATGTGCTGGAAATCAGAGCTGTTTCTAGCTCTCTAAGCCTTTCACCATCTGTTGGCGGCTGGGCACATTCGAGTCCAGTCAGACGACGTGACAGCGTTTACCTACATCAACCTCCAGGGCGGCACACTCAGCCGCCTGGTAATGTTGGAGGCTCAACGCATTCTTCAGTGGACGAAGGACTCCTAGTCCACCATATCCGCAGCCCACATCCCAGACGTGAAGACTGCGAGGCAGATTATCTCAGCTGTCCATCCGCAGTCCACGATCCTCAGGTTTTTGCGGCAGACGCACTGGTGCATGTTTGGTCCCAGCTTCGTCTGTCTTACGTGTTTCACCCTCTAGCTCTTGCCCAGAATCCTGCGCAAGGTCAGTAAGGAGGGCTGTCGGGTCATTCTCATACTCCAGACTGGCCCAGGCAAGCTTAGTACCCTGACCTGCTCCATCTGTCCGTAGTGTTGCCATGGCATCTTCCGGACCGTCCAGACCTTCTCTCAAAGGGTCCGTTTTTTTCCGCCAGAATTCTGGATTCTCAGATTGACGGCGTGGCTCTTGAGTCCTGGATCTTGACGACTTCTGGTATCCCTCCTGAAGTCATCTCCACTATGACTCGAGCTCCGAAGTGTCCTTGGCCTTTTGGCCTTGCCGACCCTCCTGTCCCTTCTACAGTCCGGTCTACAGCTTAGGACTATCCCTCTTTAAGGGACAGCTCTTGGCTCTGTCAGTGTGTGCCAGCGGCGTATCATCCGGCTGGCTCAGGTGCGCTCCTTCAAGGGCGCATCTCACATTATTCCGCCTTACCGGCGGCCTATGGAGCCCTGGGACCTTAATCCGGTCCTCACGGTTTCCGGAAACCCCCCTTTGAGCCTCTCAGGGAGCTTTCTTTGTTTCGTTTTTCACAGAAAGTGGTCTTTCTAGTGGCCATAATTTCCCTCAAGAGAGTCTCTGTTTTGGCTGCACTCTCTTCTGAGTCACCCCCTTTTTTGGTTTTTCATCAAGACAAGGTGGTCTCGTCCGACTCCGGACTTTCTCCCTAAGGTGGTTGCTGCTTCCACCTTAACCGGGACATTTTCCCTGCCTTCCTTTTGTCCGGCTCCTGTTCATCGCTTTGAAAAAGCGTTGCATATCCTGGATCTGGTGCGGGCGCTCCGGATCTTTGTGTCTCGCACCGCTGTTATTAGGCGGTGCACCTCTCTCTGGTGCTGACCACTAGTCAGCGTAGCGGTCTCTCGGCATCTACGCCGACCCTGGTTCGTCTTAGGTCGTCCATTTCCGATGCCTACCAGTGTACTCAAGTGCCTTCCCCGCCTGGGATCAGGGCACACTTGACCAGAGCTGTCGGTGCCTCTTGGGCTTTCAAGCACCAGGCTACGGCTCACCAGGTCTGTCAGACTGCCACTTGGATTAGTCTGCATACCTTTTCGAAGCACTACCCAATGCAGGCTCATGCTTCGGCAGACGCTGCTTGGGCAGACGCTTTTTTCAGGCGGCTGTCGCCCATTTGTGAAGTCAGGTTTCGCCTACTTCTCAGTTTGTCTGTTTATTCCCACCCATGGACTGCTTTAGAACGTCCCATGGTTTGGGTCTCCCATAGGAACGATAAAGAAAAAGAGAATTTTGTTACTTACCGTAAATTCTTTTTCTTATAGTTCCGTCATGGGAGACCCAGCACCCTCCCTATTGCCTGTTGGCAGGTTTCTTGTTCCGTGTGTCTTCACCGGCTGTTGTTGCAGACAGAGGTTCCGGTTGTTCCGGGTTTTACTCTGTCTCTACTTGTGGGTGGATGTCCTCCTTCAGCTTTTGCACTAAACTGGCTAGGACTGGCTAGCAGGGGGTGTATATGCTAGGAGGGAGGAGCTACACGTTTGAGTGTAGTACTTTGTGTGTCCTCCGGAGGCAGAAGCTATACACCCATGGTTTGGGTCTCCCATGACGGAACTATAAGAAAAAGAATTTACGGTAAGTAACAAAATTCTCTTTTTTTTTTATTACTGACTGGGTTAGGGATGTGGGGTATCTGATAAACGCAGTGACATCACCACCTCTGGGCTTAATGCCAAGTGACATTACACAGTTGTTATCAACCCCATGTATTACCCCGATTGCCACCATACCAGGACAGTTGGGAAGAAGGTAAAGTCCCAGGCCTGTGGCATCTAATGGATGCTGCAATTCAGGGCAGCTGCTGGCTGATATTTTTAGGCTGGGGGGGCTCCCAATAATGTGGGTCTCACCAGCCTGAGAATAACAGCCCCCAGCTGTGAGGCTTTATCTTGGCTGAGTATCAAAATTGTGGGGGGACCGCACGTTGTTTTTTTTTATGTAATTTATTTTATTGTACGAAATAGACCGTGGACGGTATGTAACGTGCCTTACATATTTTTTTTTTTTTTTTTTTTGTGGTCTGCAAAAAAAGACCGTATATGGAATGGAATGGATGTCACACGGATGCATCCGTGGAAAAACAGGACCGGGTTTTTTTTTTTTTTGGACCGCAAAAACGGACCTGTCGTGTGAATGTAGCCTAAAAATACAACTCGTCCTGAAAAAAACAAGCTGTCATATGGCAAGATTGACAGAAAAATAAAAAAGTTACGGCTCTTGGAAAGAGAGAAAAAATAAAAACTGAAAATTGCCCGGGGGTTAAGGGGTTAACTTTGAACTTGCAAACTGTCCTTACAGTTATGTCTCTCAGAACATTCATGCTGTTGCTATCTTTTTGCATCCTTTCCCTTTGTTTGTTCAAAGCAACAATCGACCACTTTTTTGATATTTGATCTGCTTTATCTCAAGCAAGTGCAACTAGTAAAGCTTCAAACCAGATATGTAATGTAAATATGTGATCAAACGAGGCATTTGGTTTAGGGGGTGAATACTTCTGCTACTGCAGTAGTCAAGTAGGATGGTGACTTTGGCTACAACAGTTATGTGACCATAGTTCAGTAGGTTGTTCTACTATAGCACAGCGATAAAAGTGATAATGCTTGCACTCTGACCTCGACAAGCAAATCACGAGAAGTCCAACAACATCCAATTTTTTGCGACTTGACTGATGCACGACCCTCGGGTTTGCATTGTGACCCCATTCACTTGTATTGCGCTGCGCTGTAGGTGAGGCCCCGGGAGAACGTTGGTGAAGAGAAAAGCGTTGGAAACTAAGTCAACATATATACCTAGTCCTAGCATTTTGTGTTGATGTTGGAGAACCACTTGTTATATTAGTTGTGTGGACTATTTTAATTTCTCTCTTGTTTTATTGGTTTATTGCAAACTAGAAAGTTTGTGAATTTTGATAATAAATATAATTTGCACTGGGTGTTGATTAATTTTGATTTCTTCTGTGTACATTATGAAATCCTCCTGACATATACTTCTGAAATACACTGCAATCTTATAGGGATAGTCCGAGCACAACATATCGAGGACTCATCTGGCTGGTGGGTCATCAATATCAGATTGGTTGGGGTCAGCCACTCTTCCCGAACAGTTCTTTGCTCTGGTGGCCTGCAGATGTTATCACATGGAACGGGGTGCATAGTGTGTTGCAGCCACTTCTGGGTACAGCAGAACAGTGCTGGTTGTTGGGAATTGTAGCCATTCTGCAGTTTCCAGCAGTGTCCCACGTTGCAGCTCCATTCTATGCGCTTGTATCTAGCGGCCACCAGAGCAGATATTAGCTGATCGATGGAGCTGCTGGATACCAGACCCCCACTGATCTCATATTGATTGCCTATACGAAGGATTGGTCATCAGCATGTGGCTCAGAAAACACCTATAGATTATCTGGCCTTGTTTCTAACAATTGACTCAATCTGTTTTGCATTCACTTTTATTTGCACAAGTTTCAAACATTCTCTTGAAGGTGTTTTCTTTGTATATAATTGGTTGTCATGGGCATAACACAGTCTTACGGCCACCTGATCTAATGTGAGCAATTATACACCATGTCCTCACATGGGATATCTACATTTGGCATCAGAGTAATGTGACCACATCTTGCCACGATTCTATTGTAAATGAATGGAACTGAAACGCATTTGTGCCGGATCCGGCTTTCCGGCAAAATACCACTAGTGTGAGCGGCGCCTTAGCTGTGGCTGTTTAAATTGCAAGACCCTTTGCTTTCAACAATTACTACAATAAGAAACATAATGAATGAATGTTTAAGCCGTATTATTTCACGGTACATGGTTATTTGATAGTTGACTAGGCTTACCATGCGGTAGTCCCCTTATTTGCTTTTATCCCTTTATCTGCCGCTTCTGAGGATAACCCTAATCCTTTCAAAATGCTGTAGCTTCAAGTTCAACCGAAAATGTTTAATTTCTTTTGCAGATTAACTTCTCCTCTCCCTGGTGGATTGATGTCATCCAGCGTGCCATCCAAAATGCTAATGATGAAGATCTAGTTCAGCGTGTGCAAAATGAAATAGCGGTCAGCTATAAACACCAAGTGAACAAGCTGTCCATGGCAGATAAGTAAGGTTAATGGGGGGTTGTCACAAATGTGTGTTTTGGTCCAGAGAAGTAGTAATAAGGCATATTGGTGACACTGTTTGTAACACTTTTGCTTTCAGGACAATTTTCAGACTGTTAATGAATATAAATAAGATCTGAAATATACAATAAAAGCTTCATATTCTACTCCATATCAGTATATTGTCTGAAGGTAAACACCCTGTGCATTGTGTAAATGCTACAGTTATACAGCTGCAAACAATCATTTGTGGCTGTGCATGCAGGGATAGCTGTCAATCACTGATAGGACCATCCACTGGACTCTTAGATACAGACACCTGACATTTCAGTGAATAAAATACAAACTAAACTGAATCTTTTCCAACAAACCAACATATAACTATGCTCAACTTTTCTTCCTATATACCATCTTGTCCTCCGATCGGGTTGCCTATACATGTCATTCCCATTTTCTTCCAGAAAAAAAATTAATGAGCTCATGGATTCCTCATTTCCTCTTCCTGCAGCCTGCCATAGACCGTGGAGCACAGACAATATAGAAGGCAGCGGGGCAAAAGTTTTAATGAAGCCCAATTGCAAAAATGATTCTTAGCATTACGTATACATTTAAGAAACCAAATTGTCCCCCAAAGATGGAGATTGCCTTAAATACAACAAAGCCATTGAATTTGTATTGTTCGGTGTCACAATACACTTTTCTATGATGGGATATCATTTGCATCATGATAACTTATTTAACATGGACTACATCTTTGTCTCCATGTACATATCTTCATGTGATATTTCAGTTTTTCTTGTGTAATAAATTTGCAAACATTTCTGGGAAATTTTCTGTCAAGATGGGGTGCAGAGTGTACATTAATGAGAAACAAAATGAGCTTTTTTGAATTTATCAAATGGCTGCAATGAAACAAAGTGAAAACTTTAAAGGGGTCTGAATACTTTCCGTACCTACTGTATTGCGCCTAGAAGTATTAAGCTAATATATAAAAGCGGAGATTCAAAACTTTTATATAATGCAAAGGTCTGAACTCTGTCCTTATGTTCTCACCTAATCACACATCGGTTTCTTCTGTGGCTAAACATCCAATTCTTTCTCTTAACAATGCAATTAGTTTGTAATAACACATGTTATGCTCCTCAGGTTTCGGGACTGCAGAGGCCTTCAGTACATTGTTACCACTCAAATGGAAGAAGTGAGAACGTGCCAGAAGCAAGTCAGAGAAGCGGTGAAGAACCTTGAAGGTCCTCCATCTCAAGAGGTCATCCAGACCGCATCAATATGCCACCTTAGAGTCGGTCGGCTGCCACTCCATATGTATGTACGATGTATAGTATACATGTATTGCCAGTGCATCTCCCTGACAAATTCCCTTATGTTATATGTACTTTTGAGGACCTTAAAGATATTTATAGAATTCAGGCTTTCAAAATCTCCCTTGCCATCCCATTTTACCCATCTTGTATTCAGAAACCAATAGTTATAACTCACAAAAAATACAGTGGACAGATTACGGTTGGATATAAGTGGCAAAGCAAAAAAATGTTGTGGAAGATGTTGTGGAATATTGTTTAATATCACACAAGTCATACACCATGGCAAGCTTGAGCACAGCAACAAATCCTAAGGTAATTATAGTGCATCGGCAAAGTCTCTCCCAGGAAAGGTTTTAAAGCATACTGGAGCTTTATAAACCCAGTGGTCAGCAGATGGCAAAACACATCATGCTTATTTTCCTTCAAAATTGAAAGATGACCTGCAACGCCATCAGCTCAGAACTGGCAGCTACACCCATTGACTGGCAAAGTTTGGCCAGAATTGTTCTCCATGTAAGAATTGTAGCCAGAACCCATACCTTTTGACATGGAAACAAGGCCAAGTGACTGAACTATGCATAAAAATATAGGAACTGGTGTGCAAAAAACGGCTGTAGGTTCTCTGGACTGTTGTCAAAATTTTAATTGTTTGGGCTCTAACAGAATGCAAGTTCCTTGTAAGTTTGATGCTGCATTTCAACAAATGAAGTTGGAGATTTGGTCATCATTAAAAAGAATCTGTCCCCAGGTTTTTGCTCCCCCATCTGATATCAGTATAATATAGAGCTCCAAATGTAGTCTGCAGCAGGACAACATCCCCAAACATACAGCCAATACGTTTAAGAACTATGTTCAGCATAAAAAAGAGCAGAGTCCTGGAAGTGATGAACTGGCTCCCCACTAAGGCCGGTTTCACACATCCGGCTTTTCGCCGGTTTGCCGGTTCCGGCGCACGCCAGTACAGTGTATATAGTACAATGGCAGTGCTGTAACTTCTGGGTCACATGCTCCGGTCACATGACAGTATGTGACCGTAGCTTTTCGTGCTGCCACTGTACTGTATACACTGTACTGGCGTGCACTGGAACGGGCGAAAAGCCGGATGTAATCTCAACATAGTCTGTCTGGGATTACATAAAGAGACAGAAGGATTTGTTTCCTTCTACATCCACAGAAGATCTGTGGTTAGTTCTCCAAGATGTTTGGAATACCGTATTTCTTTGTCGCTCTATTGGGAGACCCAGACAATTGGGTGTATAGCTACTGCCTCCGGAGGCCACACAAAGTATTACACTTAAAAGTGTAAGGCCCCTCCCCTACTGCCTATACACCCCCCGTGGGATCACGGGCTCCTCAGTTTTCATGCTTTGTGCGAAGGAGGCTAACATCCACGCATAGCTCCACTGTTTAGTCAGCAGCAGCTGCTGACTTTGTCGGATGGAAGAAAAGAGGGCCCATACTAGGGCCCCCAGCATGCTCCCTTCTCACCCCACTTTTGTTGGCGGTGTTTGTTAAGGTTGAGGTACCCATTGCGGGTACGGAGGCTGGAGCCCACATGCTGCTTTCCTTCCCCATCCCCTTAGGGCTCTGGGTGAAGTGGGATCCCATCGGTCTCCAGGCACAGGAGACCGTGCTCCGTCCACAGCCCCTGGGAATCTGCTGGACATGGAGCTGAGTATCGTCAGGGACAGGACCCTGCTACATTAAGGTACTCTGTGTCCCCGTACACACACACTGCAGCATTGCTGGGTGTGTTAGTGCGCCGGGGACAGCAGCGCGGCGCGCTTGTGCTTTACTCACTGCAGCTTCGCTGAGTGAGTTTATGTATTAGGGACTGCCGCGCCGGCCGCTGCTGGCGGTTTTTTACACTGCGGCGTGGCTGGGACTTGTGGTGCGCCGGGGACTTCCGCGCTGGCCGTGCTTATACGACGGCCGCGCTTATAAATCGAGTCCCCGGCTTTTGCGGCCTAGTTCCGTTTCGTTCCCGCCCCCAGGCCTGCCAGTCAGGGGAAGGGCGGGACGCTGGTCAGAACGTCAGCGCCGAGGGCTGGAGTCTGCTTAGCATACTCCAACCCCCCTCACTGGGCACAGTGGGACGCCAGTTTCCCGCACTTTGTCTGGGGCACGCCCACGGCCCGCCCCTCTTCACAGGACGCCGGCAGCCATTCCTGTTTGCAGTCTGACTGGAGAGGGGAGACAAGCTCTGGGAGACCCAGACACGGGATTCTGGCGACCACACACCCGCTTGGAGCGGGCGGTAAGCGGCACCTCGGGTGCTGACCCCACTAGTGCCGAAGTGTTCATTTGTACTTTATGCTTGTATGCTATACAGTGCACTGTACGGTCGCTATTCTTGGCTATATACCCTCCTAGATTGCTAGACAACAGCATGTCGTCCGCAAAAAGCAAGGGGGCCAGGACACAGGCTTTCTATGCTACTTGTACCGCATGTGAGGCTGTTCTACCGGCAGGTGCCACTGACCCCCATTGTGTGCAATGTTCGGCCCCTGTAGCACTTGCTCAGCCGGGGTCTGTGCTAGAGGTGGCCCAAGGAGAACCACCTGTGAACACTGTCCAGGTGACAGGGACGGAGTTTGCAGTTTTTGCTGATAGATTGTCGGTGACTATGACTAAAATCCTTGAGACTTTGCAGTCCAGACCGGTAACTCAGACCATGGGCACTGTTGATTCAATGCTCCCTGGCCCCCCTCATTTGGAACAAATCCGTGCTCCGGGGGGGTCCCATGCATCCCGGGGTGATGGCTCTGACACGGACGACAGTCCCAGACAGCCTAAGCGAGCTCGCTATGAGCGACCCTCGACTTCATCACACTGGTCAGGGTCCCAGCAGGAGGACTCTCTGTATGATGAGGCAGAGGTAGCTGATCAGGATTCTGATCCTGAGACCGCTCTCAATCTGGATACACCTGATGGGGACGCAATAGTGAATGATCTCATAGCGTCCATTAATAAAATGTTGGATATTTCTTCCCCAGCTCCTCCAGTGGAGGGGTCAGCTTCACAGCAGGAGAAATTCCATTTCAGGTATCCCAAGCGTAAATTGAGTACTTTTCTGGACCACTCTGACTTTAGAGAGTCAGTCCAGAAACACCACGCTTATCCAGATAAGCGTTTCTCCAAACGTCTTAAGGATACACGTTATCCCTTTCCCCCGGACGTGGTCAAGAGCTGGACCCAGTGTCCAAAGGTGGATCCCCCAATCTCCAGGCTTGCGGCTAGATCCATAGTTGCAGTGGAAGATGGGGCTTCGCTTAAAGATGCCACTGACAGACAGATGGAGCTCTGGTTGAAATCCATCTATGAAGCTATCGGCGCGTCGTTTGCTCCAGCATTCGCAGCTGTATGGGCACTCCAAGCTATTTCAGCTGGTCTGGCGCAGATTGACACTGTCACACGTACATCTGTTCCGCAAGTAGCGTCCTTAACTTCTCAAATGTCTGCATTTGCGTCTTACGCTATTAATGCTGTCCTGGACTCTACGAGCCGTACGGCAGTGGCGTCCGCCAACTCCGTAGTTTTACGCAGGGCCTTGTGGTTAAGGGAATGGAAGGCAGATTCTGCTTCCAAGAAGTGCTTAACCAGTTTACCATTTTCTGGTGACAGACTGTTTGGTGAGAGATTGGATGAAATCATTAAACAGTCCAAGGGTAAGGATTCATCCTTACCTCAGCCCAGACCAAATAAACCCCAACAGAGGAGGGGAAAGTCCAGGTTTCGGTCCTTTCGAGGCTCGGGCAGGTCCCAATTCTCCTCGTCCAAAAGGACTCAAAAGGATCAGAGGAGCTCAGATTCTTGGCGGGCTCAGTCACGCCCAAAGAAAGCAGCCGGAGGAACCGCTACCAAGGCGGCTTCCTCATGACTCTCGGCCTCCTCTCTCCGCATCCTCGGTCGGTGGCAGGCTCTCCCGCTTTGGCGACATTTGGCTGCCACATGTCAAAGACCGTTGGGTGAGAGACATTCTGTCTCACGGGTACAGGATAGAGTTCAGTTCTCGTCCTCCAACTCGATTCTTCAGAACTTCTCCGCCTCCCGGCCGAGCCGAGGCTCTTCTGCAGGCGGTGTGCTCTTTAAAGGCAGAAGGAGTGGTGATCCCTGTTCCTCTTCAGGAGCAAGGTCACGGTTTTTACTCCAATTTGTTTGTGGTGCCAAAAAAGGACGGGTCTTTCCGTCCTGTTCTGGACCTAAAACTGCTCAACAAGCATGTGAAAACCAGGCGGTTCCGGATGGAATCCCTCCGCTCCGTCATCGCCTCAATGTCTCAAGGAGATTTCCTAGCATCAATAGACATCAAAGATGCTTATCTCCACGTGCCGATTGCTCCAGAGCACCAGCGTTTTCTACGCTTCGTTATAGGAAACGAACACCTTCAGTTCGTAGCCCTGCCTTTCGGTCTGGCGACAGCCCCAAGGGTCTTCACCAAGGTCATGGCAGCAGTAGTAGCAGTCCTGCACTCTCAGGGTCACTCTGTGATCCCTTACTTGGACGATCTACTTGTCAAGGCACCCTCTCAAGAGGCATGCCAACACAGCCTGAACGTTGCGCTGGAGACTCTCCAGAGTTTCGGGTGGATCATCAACTTTTCAAAGTCAAATCTGACCCCAACCCAATCGATAACATACCTTGGCATAGAGTTTCATACTCTCTCAGCGATAGTGATGCTTCCGCTGGACAAACAGCGTTCACTACAGACAGGGGTGCAATCTCTCCTTCAGGGCCAGTCGCACCCCTTGAGACGCCTCATGCACTTCTTGGGGAAGATGGTAGCAGCAATGGAGGCAGTCCCTTTCGCGCAGTTTCATCTGCGTCCACTACAATGGGACATTCTCCGCCAATGGGACGGGAAGTCGACGTCCCTGGACAGGAACGTCTCCCTTTCTCAGGCGGCCAAGGATTCTCTTCAGTGGTGGCTTCTTCCCTCCTCATTGTCAATAGGAAAGTCTTTCCTACCCCCATCCTGGGCGGTGGTCACAACGGACGCGAGTCTATCAGGGTGGGGAGCAGTTTTTCTCCACCACAGGGCTCAAGGTACGTGGACTCAGCAAGAGTCCACCCTTCAGATCAATGTTCTGGAAATCAGAGCAGTGTATCTTGCCCTACAAGCCTTCCAGCAGTGGCTAGAAGGCAAGCAGATCCGAATTCAGTCGGACAACTCCACAGCGGTGGCATACATCAACCACCAAGGAGGGACACGCAGTCGGCAAGCCTTCCAGGAAGTCCGGCGGATTCTGACGTGGGTGGAAGACACGGCATCCACCATATCCGCAGTTCACATCCCGGGCGTAGAAAACTGGGAAGCAGACTTCCTCAGTCGCCAGGGTATGGACGCAGGAGAATGGTCTCTTCACCCGGACGTGTTTCAGGAAATTTGTCGCCGCTGGGGGAGGCCGGACGTCGACCTAATGGCGTCCCGGCACAACAACAAGGTCCCGGCCTTCATGGCACGGTCTCACGATCTCAGAGCTCTGGCGGCGGACGCCTTAGTTCAAGATTGGTCGCAGTTCCGGCTGCCTTATGTGTTCCCACCTCTGGCGCTGTTGCCCAGAGTGCTACGCAAGATCAGGTCCGACTGCCGCCGCGCCATCCTCGTCGCTCCAGACTGGCCAAGGAGGTCGTGGTACCCGGATCTGTGGCATCTCACGGTAGGACAACCGTGGGCACTACCAGACCGGCCAGACTTGCTGTCTCAAGGGCCGTTTTTCCATCAGAATTCTGCGGCCCTGAGCCTGACTGTGTGGCCATTGAGTCCTGGATCCTAGCGTCTTCAGGATTATCTCAAGAGGTCATTGCCACCATGAGACAGGCTAGGAAACCAACCTCTGCCAAGATCTACCACAGGACGTGGAAGATATTCTTAGCTTGGTGCTCTGCTCAGGAAGTTTCTCCCTGGCCATTTGCTTTGCCTACTTTTCTTTCCTTCCTGCAATCCGGGTTGGAAAAAGTTCTGTCGCTCGGCTCCCTTAAGGGACAAGTCTCTGCGCTATCTGTATTTTTTCAGAAGCGCCTAGCACGACTTCCTCAGGTACGCACGTTCCTGCAAGGGGTTTGTCATATCGTCCCTCCTTACAAGCGGCCGTTAGAGCCCTGGGATCTGAACAGGGTTCTAATTGCTCTCCAGAAGCCGCCTTTCGAGCCTTTGAGGGATGTTTCCCTGTCTCGCCTTTCACAGAACGTGGCCTTTCTAGTAGCGGTCACGTCTCTTCGGAGAGTGTCCGAGCTAGCAACGCTGTCATGCAAATCTCCCTTCCTGGTGTTTCACCAGGACAAGGTGGTTCTGCGTCCGATTCCGGAGTTTCTTCCTAAGGTGGTATCCCCCTTTCATCTCAATCAGGATATCTCCTTACCTTCTTTGTGTCCTCGTCCAGTTCATCAATGTGAAAGGGATTTGCATTTGTTGGATCTGGTGAGAGCACTCAGAATCTACATTTCCCGCACGGCACCTCTGCGCCGTTCGGATGCACTCTTTGTCCTTGTCGCCGGCCAGCGTAAAGGGTCGCAAGCTTCCAAATCCACCCTGGCTCGGTGGATCAAGGAACCAATTCTTGAAGCCTACCGTTCTGCGGGGCTTCCGGTTCCCTCAGGGCTGAAGGCCCATTCTACCAGAGCCGTGGGTGCGTCCTGGGCATTACGGCACCAGGCTACGGCTCAGCAAGTGTGCCAGGCGGCTACCTGGTCGAGTCTGCACACTTTTTCCAAGCATTATCAGGTGCATACCTATGCTTCGGCGGACGCCAGCCTAGGTAGACAAGTCCTTCAGGCGGCGATTGCCCACCTGTAAAAAAGGGCCGTTTTTATGGCCCTATCACGAGGTATTATTTTACCCACCCAGGGATTGCTTTTGGACATCCCAATTGTCTGGGTCTCCCAATAGAGCGACAAAGAAGAAGGGAATTTTGTTTACTTACCGTAAATTCCTTTTCTTCTAGCTCTAATTGGGAGACCCAGCACCCGCCCCTGTTTTTTTGTATACACATGTTGTTCATGTTGAATGGTTTCAGTTCTCCGATATTCCTTCGGATTGAATTTGCTTAAACCAGTTTATTGGCTTTCCTCCTTCTTGCTTTTGCACTAAAACTGAGGAGCCCGTGATCCCACGGGGGGTGTATAGGCAGTAGGGGAGGGGCCTTACACTTTTAAGTGTAATACTTTGTGTGGCCTCCGGAGGCAGTAGCTATACACCCAATTGTCTGGGTCTCCCAATTAGAGCTAGAAGAAAAGGAATTTACGGTAAGTAAACAAAATTCCCTTCTTTTCGGACTATAAGACGCACCGGACTATAAGACGCACCCTTGTTTTAGAGGAGGAAAAAATAGAAAAAAAATAAAATTAAAGTAAAAGAATGTGGTCATGACACACTGTTATTTTACTGCTGACAGTGTTACTGAGGTAATAATATCCCCAAATTCTGTCCTCATATCCCCCATTCTGGGTACCTTCCAGGTATATATGGCCCCCATCGTGGAATATGTATGTTCCCCATCATTATATGTGTGATCCTCCAATCTGGTGTGTGTGTGTGTGTGTGTGTATATATAGTTATATTGTGTGCTTGTGTGTGCATATATAGAGTTATATACTGTGTGTGTGTGATATATACACACACACAGTATATAACTCTATATATGCACACACACGCACACATACACATGATATAACTATATACACACACACTCATATATATATATATATATATATATATATATATATATGTATATGTGTGTGTTTATATAGTTATATTGTGTATGTGTGTGTGTGCATATATAGTTACATACTGTGTGTGTGTATGTGTGTATATATATGTATATGTGTGTGTGTGTGTGTAATATATATATATATGATTCAACCCCATCCAGGTGTACAGTAATGTCTTTATATACTATATTATTTATTGCCTTCCTTTTACTGATGTGCTCGAGGACCTGCAGTGATGTAATGTAGAGGCAGGCACTGTGCTGTTCTGTGCTGCTCTGGCCACCCCTCTGCATTACATCACTGTAGGTCCTTGTCAGCTACGGGAGACTGAGCAGAGGCAGGAGCAAAGTGAAAGTAATTTGAGCCCTCAGCACAGAGACTGCGGCTGTGCTGTGAAGGTATGCCGTGCTCTGGCCCGGACACTGCACAGATCTACACTTCTTCCGGGCCAGACATGGCTGCAGCGGCACCCTGCTCCTGCCTCCTAAACAGCGGACACACAGTCTCCCCAGCTCTGCAGGAAGCCAGGGCTGGAGCTCGCACGTGTGACCGTTGTTTACATTAAACTATTGATTTGCTGCTCCTCACCCCCGCTGACTGCAGAGAGAGGTGGGCGGGGAGCAGCTAATGAATATTCATTTACTTTAAGCAGCGAGCACACGTGGTTTCTCCAGCTGCCGGCTTCCTGCAGCAGCGACCCTCCCTGCCTCCTGTGATCCCACTGCATAGCGCTGACTCCCCACAGCTCCCTACCCTGCAGCTTCAGACCATAAGACGCACCCCACACTTTCCTCCCAAATTTGGAGGAAAAAAAGTGCGTCTTATGGTCCGAAAAATATGGTAACTTCCTCTTTTGAGTTCCTTCAAAAATTGTGGAATGATAAGTAGAAGAATTGATGCTTTGATACTGTTTTGAAGCAAAGCGTGCGCACACCAAATAGGGATTTGATTTATACTTACTTGTTCATTCACTTTGCGTTCTGTTCAATATGTGTGTGTATATACATATATATATATATATATATATATATATATATATATATATATATATATATATATATATATATATATATATATATATATTATATATATATATAATATATATATATAGTGCAGACCAAAAGTTTGGACACACCTTCTCATTCAAAGAGTTTTTTTTGTCGCTCCATTGGGAGACTTAAAAAAGACTTAAAAAAGTGTAACCCCTCCCCTCTGCCTATACACCCTCCCGTGGACCACGGGCTCCTCAGTTTTATGCTTTGTGTGGAAGGAGGCACACATCCACTCATGCATTCTCATACATAGTTATGTCGGATGGAAGAAAAGAGGTCCCCGATGGGGTCCCCGGCATGTTCCCTTCTCACCCCACTAAGTCGGCGGTGTTGTTAAGGTTGAGGTACCCATTGCGGGTACGGAGGCTGGAGCCACATGCCGTCTCCTTCACCATCCCTTATGCGGCTCTGGGAGAAGTGGGATCCTATGCGGTCATCCATGTACTGGGGCCGTGCTCCCTCCGCAGCCCCTGGTGGAACCTGCCGGACCGGAGCTTCTTCATCCCCAGGGACCGGGCCCTGCAACTTGAAGGTACTCTGTATCCTCATGTGGGGACTGTACAGGGGTCGCACCTGCTCCCTGGAAGCCGCGGTGGTTCCGTCCGTTATCTTTTCGGCGGACTTCCGCGCCGACCGTGCCTGCTTGTCGGGCGCGGCCTTAAATTTAGCCCCCGGCTTCGCCGCGGCCTAGTCCGAAAAATCCCGCCCCCGAGCCTGCCTGTCAGGGGTAAGGGCAGGATTACCGACATGACGTCGGCCTTGAGGGCTGGAGCATCCTGCATGACTCCCTCCCCCCTCATTGACCACTTGGGGACTCCAGATTCCCGCTCTCTGCTAGCGCCGCCCCCGGCTCCACTCCCCCCCTGAGAGCTCCGGCAGCCATTTTTAGCATTCTGCCGGTGGATGCTATTCAGCAGCAAGGCTCTGCAGCTCCGGGGGATCCACGACAGGGAATCTGGAGGACACACGCCGCTTGTGAGTGGTTGGTAAGCCACACCGGTCACCCGGTGCTGGTCCCCCTAAGGTGTCGGGATATATGTATGTATATATATATATATATATATATATATATATATATATATATATATATATATATATATATATATATATATATATATATATATATATATATATATATATATATATATATATAATATATAATATATAATATATAATATATAATATATAATATATAATAGATATATATATATATAATAGATATATATATAATAGATATATATATCTGTTCGGAAAGGCGGTATACCCTTTTCCCATATACCCTCAGTGGTCACTCTCCTAAGAGGCAACAGCATGTCGTCCACAAGGAGCAAAGCTACTAAGGCACAGATTTTTTTCGCGGCCTGTACCTCTTGTGGGGCTATGTTGCCTGCGGGATCCACCTACCCTCACTGTGATCAATGCTCGACTCCTGCCACGCTTGCTCAGCCAGAGCCTAGGGTAATTGTGGGCCCCTCGGCTCAGGTAGATCCCCCTGCTCCCCCTGAGCAGGCTGCAGGGACAGAGTCACCGGTGTTGGCCTCTTTCGCTGAGAAACTCTCTGTCACTTTCTCAATCCATTGCACAGTCTATGGACAAATGGTCATCTAAGCTGCTTGAGGCATTGCAGTCCAGACCGGGCTCTTCACAGGCCCCAGTCCCTGTTAGTTTGTCTCCTCCAGGCCCTTCTCGGTCCGCGCCGCAGCGCGCTCCCAGGATAGCCCCTAGGTCCCAGGCGGAGGACTCCTGTCCGGATCGCAGCCCCAGACCTGCTAAGCGGCCTCGCTGGGACTCTTCCCCGGCCTCCTCACGCTGCTCTGGATCCCAGTTTGAGGACTCTCAGGAAGACGAGGCGGACGTGGGAGCTCAGGGCTCTGACCCTGACTTCGCCCTTAACCTTGATACCCCTGAGGGGGGCGCCTTAGTAAATGATCTTATCTCGTCCATCAACCAGGTGTTGGATCTCTCACCACCGCCTCCTCCTGCAGAGGAGTCTGCTTCTCAGCAGGAGAAACACCAATTTCGATTCCCCAAACGTACGCGCAATACGTTTTTTGATCACTCTAACTTCAGGGACGCTGTCCAGAAGCCCAGAGCGGTCCCGGACAAGCGCTTTGCTAAACGGCACACTGATACGCATTATCCCTTTCCACCTGAAGTTGTTAAGGGCTGGGCACACTCTCCCAAGGTGGATCCTCCAGTCTCTAGATTGGCTGCTAGGTCCGTTGTGTCTGTTGCCGATGGCTCATCCCTGAAGGATGCCACTGACAGACAGATAGAGCTCTTGGTGAAGTCTATTTATGAGGCCACGGGCGCGTCTTTTGCCCCGGCCTTTGCGGCTGTGTGGGCTCTCCAAGCAATCTCGGCATGTCTGACTGAGATTAATGCCGTCACGCGGAATTCTGCTCCGCATGTGTCTTCCTTGACCTCTCAGGCATCAGCATTTTCGTCCTACGCCATGAACGCCGTCCTGGACTACGCTAGCCGTACGGCTGTAGCATCCGCTAACTCCGTGACAGTCCGCAGGGCCATGTGGCTGCGCGAATGGAAAGCAGACTCTGCTTCCAAAAGGTTCTTAACTGGTTTGCCTTTTTCTGGCGAACGTTTGTTTGGCGAACGGTTGGATGAGATTATTAAGGAATCCTCGGGAAAGGACTCCTCCTTACCCCTGTCCAAACCTAAGAGACCTCAGCGGAGAAAAATCCAATCGAGGTTTCGGTCCTTTCGTCCCTCCGCCAAGCCCCAATCCTCTTCGTCCAACCGGCCGGAGAAAGGCCAGAGGAACTCCTATGCGTGGCGGTCCAAGTCACGCCCCCAAAAGGCCGCAGGAGGCACTGCCTCCAAGATGACCTCCTCATGACTCTCGGCCTCATCTAGCCACATCCTCGGTCGGTGGCAGGCTCTCCCGCTTTGGCGACACCTGGTGGCCACACGTTCAAGACCGATGGGTGAGAGACATTCTGTCTCATGGTTACAGGATAGAGTTCAGCTCTCGACCTACGGCTCGTTTTTTCAGAACCTCCCCACCCCCCGCACAGGCCGACGCACTTTTTCAGGCAGTGGACGCTCTGAAGACAGAAGGAGTTGTGATTCCCGTTCCCCATCAGGAACGTGGTCGCGGATTTTACTCCAACTTGTTCGTGGTGCCAAAAAAGGACGGGTCATTCCGTCCCGTTCTGGACCTCAAGCTGCTCAACAGACATGTGAGAACCCGACGGTTTCGGATGGAATCTCTCCGCTTGGTCATCGCCTCGATGTCACAAGGAGACTTCCTAGCATCGATCGACATCAAGGATGCTTATCTCCATGTGCCGATCGCACCCGAACATCAACGTTTCCTGCGTTTCGCCATCGGGGACGAACACCTCCAGTTCGTCGCATTGCCCTTCGGCCTGGCGACAGCCCCACGGGTTTTCACCAAAGTCATGGCATCCGTCGTGGCGGTCCTGCACTCTCAGGGCCACTCAATGATCCCATACTTGGACGATCTCCTAGTCAGGGCCCCTTCTCGGGTGGCTTGTCAACAAAGTCTTACCGTCACTCTGGCGACTCTCCAGCAGTTCGGGTGGATCATCAATTTCCCGAAATCCAAGTTGACGCCGACCCAATCACTGATTTACCTCGGGATGGAGTTTCATACCCAGCCAGCGTTAGTCAAGCTACCGCGGGACAAACCGCTTTCTCTGCAGGCGGGGGTGCAGTCACTTCTTCGGAGTCAGTCACACCCCTTAAGGCGCCTCATGCACTTCCTGGGGAAGATGGTTGCAGCTATGGAGGCAGTGCCGTTCGCGCAATTCCATCTACGGCCACTCCAATGGGACATTCTTCGCAAATGGGACAAGAGTTTGGCTTCCCTCGACAAGAACATCTCTCTTTCACTTGCAGCCAAAACATCACTTCAGTGGTGGCTCCTACCCACATCTCTGTCTCGGGGAAAATCCTTCCTCCCCCCAACCTGGGCCGTGGTCACCACGGACGCGAGCCTGTCCGGTTGGGGAGCGGTTTTTCTCCACCACAGGGCTCAAGGAACCTGGACTCCAATAGAATCGTCCCTTCACATCAATATTCTGGAGATAAGGGCAGTATATCTAGCCCTATTGGCTTTCCATCGGTGGCTGGAGGGCAGGCAGATCCGAATCCAGTCGGACAACACAACTGCCGTCGCCTACATCAACCACCAAGGCGGCACTCGCAGTCGTCAAGCCTTCCAGGAAGTCGGGCGGATTCTGCAGTGGGTGGAAGTCACAGGCTCCACCATCTCCGCAGTTCACATCCCGGGCATGGAAAACTGGGAAGCAGATTTTCTCAGTCGTCAGGGCATGGACGCGGGGGAATGGTCTCTTCACCCAGACGTGTTTCGAGAGATCTGTCGCCGCTGGGGAACGCCGGATGTCGATCTCATGGCGTCACGACACAACAACAAGGTCCCGGCCTTCATGGCACGGTCTCAGGATCACAGAGCTCTGGCAGCGGACGCTCTGGTCCAGGATTGGTCGCAGTTTCGACTGCCATATGTGTTTCCCCCTCTGGCGATGCTGCCCAGAGTACTACGCAAGATCCGGTCCGACTGCCGTCGCGCCATTCTCGTCGCTCCAGACTGGCCGAGGCGGTCGTGGTATCCGGATCTGTGGCATCTCACGGTGGGTCAACCGTGGGCACTTCCAGACCGCCCAGACTTGCTGTCACAAGGGCCGTTTTTCCATCTGAATTCTGTGGCCCTCAACCTGACTGTGTGGCCATTGAGTCCTGGCTCCTAGCGTCTTCAGGGCTATCTCAGGATGTCATTGCCACCATGAGACAAGCCAGGAAGCCAACGTCCGCCAAAATCTATTACAGGTCTTGGCAAATCTTCTTATCTGGTGCTCTGATAACGGTTTTCCTCCATGGCCGTTTGCATTACCCACATTTCTTTCATTCCTACAATCTGGAATGGACAAGGGTTTGTCCCTCGGCTCTCTCAAGGGAGGGCCAAGTGTCGGCGCTCTCCGTGTTTTTTCAAAAGCGTCTAGCCAGGCTTCCGCAGGTCCGCACGTTCCTGCAGGGGGTTTGCCACATGGTCCCACCTTACAAACGTCCGTTGGAACCTTGGGATCTTAACAGGGTTCTGACGGCTCTTCAAAAGCCGCCTTTTGAGCCGCTGCGGGATGTCTCTCTCTCCTGTCTTTCTCAGAAGGTGGCCTTCCTGGTGGCAGTCACATCTCTTCGGAGAGTGTCTGAGCTTGCAGCGCTGTCATGCAAAGCCCCCTTCCTGGTTTTCCACCAGGATAAGGTGGTTCTGCGTCCTGTCCCGGAATTTCTCCCTAAGGTGGTATCCCCTTTTCATCTAAATCAGGATATCTCCTTACCTTCCTTTTGCCCTAATCCAATTCACCAGTGTGAAAAGGATTTGCACTCTTTGGATCTAGTGAGAGCACTCCGGTTCTACGTGTCTCGCACGGCGCCCCTGCGCCGTTCAGACGCGCTCTTTGTCCTTGTCGCTGGCCAGCGTAAGGGCTCTCAGGCCTCCAAGTCAACCTTGGCTCGGTGGATCAAGGAACCGATTCTCGAGGCCTACCGTACTTCTGGGCTTTCACTTCCTTCAGGGTTGAAAGCCCATTCTACCAGAGCCGTAGGTGCGTCCTGGGCTTTGCGGCACCGGGCGACGGCTCAGCAGGTGTGTCAGGCAGCTACGTGGTCTAGTCTGCACACTTTCACGAAGCACTATCAAGTGCATACCTATGCTTCGGCAGACGCCAGTCTAGGTAGGCGAGTCCTCCAGGCGGCGGTTGCCCACCTGTAAGAGGGGGCCGTTTTCGGCTCTTTTTATTGAGGTATTCTTTTACCCACCCAGGGACTGCTCTTGGACGTCCCAATTGTCTGGGTCTCCCAATGGAGCGACAAAGAAAAAGGGAATTTTGTTTATTTACCGTAAATTCCTTTTCTTCTAGCTCCTATTGGGAGACCCAGCACCCACCCCTGTGCCCTTCGGGCTGGTTGTTCTTTTGTGTACACATGTTGTTGATGTTGAATTGTTCTTATGGTTCATGGTCTTCAGTTCTCCGAACATCCTTCGGATTGAATTCACCCTAGACCAATTTATAAGTTTTCTCCTTCCTGCTTTTGCACCAAAACTGAGGAGCCCATGGTCCACGGGAGGGTGTATAGGCAGAGGGGAGGGGTTACACTTTTTAAAGTGTAATACTTTGTGTGGCCTCCGGAGCCAGAAGTTATACACCCAATTGTCTGGGTCTCCCAATAGGAGCTAGAAGAAAAGGAATTTACGGTAAGTAAACAAAATTCCCTTTTTCTTTATTTTCAGGACTCTGAAAATTGTAGATTCAAATTGAAGACATCAAAATTATGAATTAAAACATGTGGAATGAAATACGTAAAAAAAAGTGTGGAACAACTGAAAATATATCTTATATTCTAGGTTCTTCAAAGTAGCCACCTTTTGCTTTCATTACTATTTCTCTATCGCTTTCATTGGGGGACACAGGACCATGTGTATGCTGCTGTGACTAGGAGGCTGACACTAAGTAGACATAAAAAAAGTTAGCTCCTCCCTAGCAGTGTACACCCTGAGCCGGAGGCGGAACTATGTCCGTTTTTTGCTTAGTGTCGTAGGAGGCTGATGTGGGCCCATATCTCTGTGGGCCAACCTCAGCCTAGGCTATTCCTTTTTTTCCGTTTTTTTTCATGTTTTTTTCTGCAGGGTTTTAGGCCCTGCATCAGAGAGAAACCTCGCCTGCTCTTTCCCTACAGGGTGTCGTCCCCAGGGTTCCTTGAGGATCGAGACAACAGCCCTTATCCCCCTCCGGTCCCACGGTACCACTCCAGAGGCTGCTTGGGGTCCCACACGTTTATTTTTTATGGGCTCACTCCCCGTCGACCCCTATGGTACCGTCCCAAGGGGTGTTTCAGGTGGAGACGGCGAGGACGCTCTTCACCGGGATCAGGATCGCAAGCGCAGGAGCGCCCACAGCACCAGGCCTCCCCCAGTGTTCTTCCCTGATTCACTGGGCCCAGGCAGAGCATCTGACACTGCAGGGCAGGAGCGCTCTGCAGTCTCCCCCACAGCCCCCCAGCAGCCCTCCCCTGGCGCTTGCCAGCAGCAGCCTGCACTCACTGGGGGCCGCAGCATCCAGGATGGGACCCGTGGATCTAGGCGCCGCGCATGGACGCAGGTAAGATCTGCTCCGCGCGCAGCGCTGCGCTCCCGGCGGCCGCCGCTCACTAATTTAGTCCCCGGCTTGGGCCTACCTCAGGCCGGAGCGCTCCACCCCCTGTTTGCGCGCGCTTTTTCCGGCCACGCCCCCCCTTCTGCCCGGAGACAGCTTCCCAGCGTCCCCTACATGACAGGCCCCAGGGGGAGGATCACAGCTGCAGCGCAGGAGCGCTCTGCATCTCCAGGCCTCCCCAGCGTTCACTGCTTCCCTGGGCCCAGGCAGGGGATCGTGATCACACTGTTCTCCCCAGGCAACTCTCCGGCAGGCAGGATGGGGCCGAGGATCACAGCGACACCGGCAGAACGCAGGTAAGACTGCTCTGCGCGCAGCGCTGCGCTCCCGTGGGCCGCCCACTACTCTAGTCCCCTGCTTCGGCATACTTCAGGCCTCAGTCCTCCGTCTCACCGCTTGCGCGCGCTCGTGTTTTTTCCCAAGCAGACCCCTGCAGTTCCTGCCCGGTCCCAAACCAGCCAGCCCCCCTACTATATTAAAAAAAAAAAAAAAAATGATGAAGGGCTGCGTTTTTTTCTTCAGCAATACTGTCCCCGCAGTTTCTGAGACCTCTGCTGACCTGGGTGGGACACAGGACCTGGGTGAGGGCTGCTCCTGCTTAGGAACAGACTATAGCTTCCTTCCCCTTTTTTTTTATTATTTTTCTTAATTTTTTCACTCTTTTCTCCTGTCTCCCCCCTAGCGTGACTAGTGGTTGTTTTCCTAAGTGCCATGGCTAATGCTAGTCTCCCCATACAGACCGGGCCACTTTATAGCCTTTTTGAGGCTTGCACAGCCTGCTAGGTAAATTTCTCCAAAGCCAGGCTTCGCCCCCCGCTCGGCTTGCGCCACAAACCACCCGACCTCCGCTGCGCTCCCTTAACCAGAGGGGTAGAACCCCTTTCCCAGTCTGTGGGCTCTCTCCCCAGGGCGTCTATGACCATTGCGCAGGCATTGCAGTCGCTCCCTACGCC
Organism: Anomaloglossus baeobatrachus; assembly: GCF_048569485.1. NCBI lineage: Eukaryota > Metazoa > Chordata > Amphibia > Anura > Aromobatidae > Anomaloglossus > Anomaloglossus baeobatrachus. The sequence goes on along the minus strand of NC_134355.1, from coordinate 158,621,040 downwards.
TGGCCATGCTCCCCCGGTCCAGCTGGCTCTGGGCAACAGTCGGTCTGATCCAGACCCTACTGCTGGAGCGCAGAAGGGGACCTGCGGGGTCTCCTCTCAAGCCCTCCCGGACATCTCTATCACCTCCAGACTCCGAGTGCTCCTCGGCTCCGAGACCGGCTGACCCCCTGTTTCAGGAGAAGAGTCGGATGCAGCCTCGATGCTGAGTCCAGATCAGAGGGCGGATGTCAGAGGTAGGGTGGATAGTCCGCTCAAAGCGGTAAGTCGTACGCTAGAGCTGCAGACGGACTCTGTGGCTACCCAGTGCTTGCATGTCTCATTCAAACAGGTTAAGCGGGCACACAGGCAATTCGGTGACCATACAGAATTTGCGGAAATTCTATACAAGCACTGACGACAACCGGTCAAGATATTCAACAATGGTAAGTCGTTTGATTTACTTTTTCCCCTTCCCTGAGGCTCTCAAGAAGAAATGGGCATGCTCGCCTAGGGTCGCCCTTCTGTTTTTTTCCGTCTGTCATCTTCCAATACTATCTCTCCCGCACGGGGCATTGCTCCGAGTCGCCACGGATCAAGACACCGAGAGTGGCCCGTTCAGTTTGTCTTCAGACGGCAGGCACGGTACTCCTACTGTCTTCGCCGCCATCTGGCTGGCAGTATCCATGATGTCCTGGGCCGCTACCTCCAGAACGGTCTTCGTGCGGGATCGAGCAATCTTGAGTTCTCGTCACGGCTACACAGATCGCTCTGGCGGGTGAGTACATACTCATCGCATATCTGTCAGCAGCCTACTGCGCAGTGCAAGCGGCTGGCAGCACGGGGGCCATCGGTCAAGCGATCTGGCTCAGAACCTGGTAAGCGGACGTGGCTTCTAGGATATCACTTACAACCCCCCCCTTTACAGGAAGTCATCTGTTTGGGGACTGGCTGGATCAGATATCGACGAGATCACATGAGCTTCGATTCCACACACAAAAGAAAACCAGGCCTCCGCAGAGGAACAGGAAGTTCCTGTCCTTTTATACATGCTTTTTCTGGCATTTCTCAGACACGCCAGCCATCAAAGACGACGTCCGGTTCACAGCGCCACCCCGCTGTTGACTCTTGGTCGTTGCGCGTGGGCGCAGACCAGGTGGAGGGGGAGGCGTATATCTCTTCTCATTCACGTCTGGCAGACTTGGATCACGGACGCCTGGGTCGGAGAGATACTGGACTCAGGGTACATAATAGAGTTTTCAGCAAGTCTATCATCGGACTTACAGGTCGCACCTAACTTGACAACAGCACAGATCCTTCTGCGTCTCGCAATAGCAGACGATCATTTTTGGTGTTTCCGCACCTGGGCGCCTTGTTGATCAGGGTTCTTCGATTGTCTCCTAGGTGTTCAGGTCACCATTGATATCATGTCCCGACTCAGCTAGCTCATCAAGCGGAAGAAGCCCTCTCTGACTCCGGCCAGCAGGATTACCTGTCTAGACATGGAGTTCGATACCATCCAAGGACGCGTGTCCTTCCAAAGAGACCGCCAGATCCTCCGTCACTCCAAGCCGGAGAGTCCTCAGTCGGCTGGGGGCGGAAATAGAGGCGGTTCCGTTTGCCGCTTCCGCCTTTGTCTTCTTCAGCTGACTTGGCAGAACAGATGGGACAATTCTCTATTTACCTTGAATCGCAGGATCCAATTGACTCTGGGAACCCGACGCTCGTTTTTATGGTGAACCAGCGGCCCTCAGCGGTCCAGTGGAGAGCGGTGTTCCGAAACACACGGCTCACGGTCGGTAGTCCTCCCAGGAGAGCCGTCTGCCTATCAATTTTATTTTTTTTTTTTTTTAGGGATCAGAGTTTTTTCTCCGAGCCCTACAGATTTTTTTCAGCCTTGCATACAAGAATCGCCATCCAGAATCCAGTCGGACATCACCTGGGCGGAACAAGGAGCGTCACGGAGGTGACATAGGTGAAGAAGATCTTACAGTGGGCATAGCTTCACCACTCCAGATTTTGCCCGCAATCATTTTTCACCGCCGCAGATAATTGGGCAGCAGACTATATCAGCAAGGTCTGGCGGCAGGCGAATGATCCCTGAACGGAGAGGCTTTCGAATGGATCTGCCACAGATGAGATATTCCGAATATGGACCTGATGGCTTCTCGATTCAACAATCAAGTCATGGGAGTCCTCAAGCAACTCAGAGCAGAGGGCATACCAGTGACTCTCATTGCCTGGGTTAACCCAGGCAAGCATTGTTCGCAGAGCTCACGCAGCTCATCAGACACCCCAGGGTGACTTCCAGATCGTCTGAACTTCCGGTCGCAAAGTCCTCTTTTTCCATCAATATTCAGGGGTTCTCAATTTGACCGCATGGCTGTGGAACCATGGCTACTAGCCCAGGCAGGCTTTATCCCACAGGTGTTACAGACCATGGTCAGAACTCAGAAGCCTCCGTCTTCAAACATCTACTACCGCACCCGATAGATCTCCTTTCAAGAGTGTGAGGTCAACGTCAATTCATCTCCACTGGATCTGTCACTCCCAGTGTTACTGGCCTTCCTACAGTCAGGCTTGCAGGCGGGTCTCTCGCCAGCAACCTTCAAAGGGCAGATGTCTGCTCTATCTGGCTTTTCTAGAGAAATCTTGCATTTCGGCCGGAAGTCAGGACGTTCATCCAAGGAGTCCTCCATCTGGCACCGCTAGGTCGTTCCCCGCTAGAACCATGGAACCTCCAGCTGGCTCTAGGGTCTCTTTAATTAGCCCCGTTTGATCCGCAATCTCTCGCCTATCCAGGAAGGTGGCTTTGTTTAGGGCAGTCACTTCAATCAGAGGAAGGTCTGTTCTGTCAGCCCGCTCATGCGGGTCACTTTTGTTTCTTGTGTTTTTTCACCAAGACGAAATTGTTCGGCACCAGTCTCAGGTTTTTTTCCTACCGGATAGTATCTGAATGAGATGATGGCGGCGCCATCCTTCGTGACAGCCTCCATTCGTTCCTTGGAGAGGTCACGGCTTACATCGGATGTAGTGCGAGCTCAGAGGAGTTACGTTTCGAGATCCGCGCCCTTCTGCATCTTGGACGGCCTAATCGTCCGGTTTACTGGACTCCGGAGGGGCATGCCGGCGCCCAAGGCTACCATGGCAAGTTGGATCAGGCAGACCATATCAGAGGTCTGCAGGAATAGTCAGGTTTACCCCGAGGGGTGTAAAAGCCTTTCCACCTGTGCAATTGGGGCTTCTAGGACAATCAGATGCCACGCGTCAGCCAAGCAAGTCTACAGAGCCGCCGCGTAGTCAAGCTTTTCATACCTTTTCCACGGTTCCCTGGATACAGCAAGCGGCTGTCACACACTATGATAAGCCGGTATATTTTTGCAACGAGCATTCCTACAGAGTTTAGATATGTTTTTTGAATCTGCAGGATTACTCCTGTACCCACCCAGGGACTGCTTTTGGACGTCCCATGGTCCTGTGTCCCCCAATGAAAGCGATAGAGAAAGAAGGATTTTTGTGTACTCACCGTAAAATCTCTTTCTCTGAGTCTTCATTGGGGGACACAGCACCCACCCTATTTGGATATTGGGTTGCTCTTTGTTGCCGGATGTTACTGGTTCCTTATGGAAACACGTTCTTCCGTACCCGGCGTATTTGTTTTTTATATGTATATTTATATACAGTATAGGTTTAGATAAGATACTGTGTGTTTCTTGTTATTACCTTGAATAGTTATGGTTGTTCAGTTTTCTCCTACTACTGCTTGTACACTAAACTGGCATAGTTCCGCCTCCGGCTCAGGGTGTACACTGCTAGGGAGGAGCTAACTTTTTTTATGTCTACTTAGTATCAGCCTCCTAGTCACAGCAGCATACACATGGTCCTGTGTCCCCCAATGAAGACTCAGACAAAGAGATTTTACGGTGAGTACACAAAAATCCTTCTTTTTCACACTCTTGGCATTCTCTTGATGAGCTTCAAGAGGTAGTCACCAGAAATGGATTTCCAACAGTCTTGAAGGAGTTCCCAGAGATGCTTAGCACTTGTTGGCCCTTTTGCCTTCACTCTGCGGTCCAGCTCACCCCAAACCATCTCAATTGGGTTCAGGTCTGGTGACTGTGGAGACCAGGTCATCTGGCGTAGCACCCCATCACTCTACTTCTTAGTCAAATAGCCCTTACACAGCCTGGAGGTGTGTTTGGGGTCATTGTCCTGTTGAAAAATAAATTATGGTCCAACTAAATTCAAACCTGATGGAATAGCTTGCCGCTGCAAGATGCTGTGGTAGCCATGCTAGTTTTGTATGCCTTCAATTTTGAATAAATCCCCAACCATGTCACCAGCAAAGCACCCCCACACCATCACACCTCCTCCTCCATGCTTCACGGTGGGAACCAGCCATGTAGAGTCCATCCATTCACCTTTTCTACAAAGACACTGTGGTTGGATCCAAAGAGCTCAAATTTGGACTCCTCAGACCAAAGCACACATTTCCACTGGTCTAATGTCCATTCCTTGTTTTCTTTAGCCCAAACAAGTCTCTTCTGCTTGTTGCCTGTCCTTTAGCAGTGGTTTCCTAGCAGCTATTTTACCATGAAAGCCTGCTGTTCAAAGTCTTCTCTCAACAGTTGTTCTAGAGATGAGAAGGTGTGTCCAAACGTTTGGTTCGTACTGTGTATGTATGTTGTATGTATGTGTGTGTGTGTGTGTGTGTATATGTATGTATATATATACATGTATATATATATATATATATATATATTATATATATATATATATATATATATATATATATATATATATATATATATATATATATATATATATATATATATATATATATATATACACAGTTAGGTCCAGAAATATTTGGACAGTGACACAATTTTCGCGAGTTGGGCTCTGCATGCCACCACATTGGATTTGAAATGAAACCTCTACAACAGAATTCAAGTGCAGATTGTAACGTTTAATTTGAAGGTTTGAACAAAAATATCTGATAGAAATTGTAGGAATTGTACACATTTCTTTACAAACACTCCACATTTTAGGAGGTCAAAAGTAATTGGACAAATAAACCAAACCCAAAAAAAAAAATTTATTTTCAATATTTTGTTGCGAATCCTTTGGAGGCAATCACTGCCTTAAGTCTGGAACCCATGGACATCACCAAACGCTGGGTTTCCTCCTTCTTAATGCTTTGCCAGGCCTTTACAGCCGCAGCCTTCAGGTCTTGCTTGTTTGTGGGTATTTCCGTCTTAAGTCTGGATTTGAGCAAGTGAAATGCATCCTCAATTGGATTAAGATCTGGTGATTGACTTGGCCATTGCAGAATGTTCCACTTTTTTGCACTCATGAACTCCGTCCGATCAACTTTGCGGCATTTGGCTGAATCTGGGCTGAAAGTATATCCCTGTACACTTCAGAATTCATCCGGCTACTCTCGTCTGCTGTTATGTCATCAATAAACACAAGTGACCCAGTGCCATTGAAAGCCATGCATGCCCATGCCATCACGTTGCCTCCACCATGTTTTACAGAGGATGTGGTGTGCCTTGGATCATGTGCCGTTCCCTTTCTTTTCCAAACTTTTTTCTTCCCATCATTTTGGTACAGGTTGATCTTTGTCTCATCTGTCCATAGAATACTTTTCCAGAACTGAGCTGGCTTCATGAGGTGTTTTTCAGCAAATTTAACTCTGGCCTGTCTATTTTTGGAATTGATGAATGGTTTGCATCTAGATGTGAACCCTTTGTATTTACTTTCATGGAGTCTTCTCTTTACTGTTGACTTAGCGACAGATACACCTACTTCACTGAGAGTGTTCTGGACTTCAATTGATGTTGTGAACGGGTTCTTCTTCACCAAAGAAAGTATGCGGCGATCATCCACCGCTGTTGTCATCCATGGACGCCCAGGCCTTTTTGAGTTCCCAAGCTCACCAGTCAATTCCTTTTTTCTCAGAATGTCCCGACTGTTGATTTTGCTACTCCAAGCATGCCTGCTATCTCTCTGATGGATTTTTTCTTTTTTTTCAGCCTTAGGATGTTCTGCTTCACCTCAATTGAGAGTTCCTTAGACCGCATGTTGTCTGGTCACAGCAACAGCTTCCAAATGCAAAACCACACACCTGATATCAACCTCAGACCTTTTAACTACTTCATTGATTACAGGTTAACGGGGGAGACGCCTTCAGAGTTAATTGAAGCCCTTAGAGTCCCTTGTCCAATTACTTTTGGTCCCTTGAAAAAGAGGAGGCTATGCATTACAGAGCTATGATTCCTAAACCCTTTCTCCGATTTGGATGTGAAAACTCTTATTGCAGCTGGGAGTGTGCACTTTCAGCCCATATTATGTATATAA